>NC_140078.1:38609790-38966889 GCF_964194135.1 Talpa europaea | reverse complement strand
AAGAAAGAAAGAAAGAAAGAAAGAAAGAAAGAAGAAAGAAAGAAAGAAAGAAAGAAAGAAAGAAAGAAAGAAAGAAAGAAGAAAGAAAGAAAGAAAGAAGAAAGAAAGAAAGAAAGAAAGAAAGTTTGCAAAAGGAATATCCAGGGACCTCCAAGCCAAGGTCTTAGAGCTGGTCTCACCTGTGGCTTCCTCCTCTTAGAGGTCTTGTCATGAACATGTTATAAGGAAACCCAAATGTAGGATAATGGATTCATCATAGCTTCTCCAGGGTTTCATTGGTTTTAGCCCTGAAAGTCCTAGATCCCAGCAAACTGCTTAGTCCTGGACAAACCATGATACGTTACCCTACAAGTCTACCCATGGAGAGTCCCTGAGCACTGAGGAAGTTGCTTTGCCAGTGCTCAACTGTTTCACAAACCCAACCAAGATGCCAGAAACATGAGTGGAGCAGCCATCTGGTCAATTCCTGCCCCAGCACACACCACAGTAAGCAAAAGAATTTCCCAGCAGAGTCCAGTCCAGACTGCAGGAGTGAGAAATAATGCACAGATGTTGCTTTAAGCTACAGTGAAGAGTGAGTGAGTGTGCACACAAGCAATGCACTGGTGAGGGTGGGGGGAAGATGGTATCAGCAACTGATAATAGAAAAAGTATCATGTGTCTAGGACATCAGGGGTCATCAGTCCTGAATATGATCAGAATATGGTTTAAACAGGAAGACTGAAATATCAACTCACCCCTATGAGAATGGCCTGGAAACAACAAATGTAGGTGAGAACGTGGAGGAAAAAAAGAACACGCGTTCACTCCCGGCAGGTATGTGTGGGTGTTGGTGAGAAACTGGCAGAGCAGATATGGAAAACACACTTGGTGAAATGAAAATGATCCAGCAACACTATTCCTAAGAATTTACCAAAAGGAATATGAAAACATGCAAAGACACACACCCCGTATTCACAGCAGCATTATTCACAGCAGAAAGAACATGGATTCAGTGCCCAATGACATAACTAGATAAAGACATTGTGGAATAGATAATCAATGGAATACTGCTCAGCTATTTAAAAAGATAAAATGGTGCTTTTTGGCCAAAATGTATGGATCTTGAGGGGATTATGCTGAGGTAAGTCAGAAAGAGAAAGACAATAACCAGATGATTTCACTCATTTGTGGAAAAGAAATAACCAAAGGAAACAAACTGTCAAAATACAAGAAAAATAACTGTTAGTCTGTGAATCTATAGTGGGTACGGGAGTGGGGAAGGGATAGTGGAGGCTCAGGTGATGGTGCATCTGCACCAGAGCTTTGGGGGAGTGTGAATGAGGCAGGTGCACGTGTTGCAGTGTGAAGTTGTATTCCCAAAATGGTATAACTACATAACAGGTGACAAATCAATATAATTTATTTTATGAAAAGAAAACCAGAAAATTGAAACAGGTTTGGCCTATCAGTTTTCCACTGTGTAGCCCATAAACCATCACTCCCCTGTATCAGCCACATACCTTTTGCATTTTGGGATTGCTTTGTAATAAGCAGTTTTCATTTTCTCCTGAAGTTTTCTTGCACATGGTCCGGCCAATTTTGACTTCAATAAAGTAGTCCAAACTATCTGTAACCTGTCAATGAGTGATTAAAAAATTAAATCTCATAAAACAATGCTTAGGGTCATGTCATCTTTGATCAATGAACATGTGGGTGACTGATTAGGGCAGAGAATGTCTCTCTCCCCTCCTTCCAACAGTTTTCTTGCCAGAGTTGGGGAGTCATGGGGGTAGGGAGATGGTTTCTTACCTTGATATTTTGTTTCGCTGTCTCTTTCTCATCAAGAAATTTAATTTTAAACCAATGAAAATTGCCACTAATATAAAGCAAGACAACTAACTATTCCCCAAAGAATCTTTTCAAAGGAAAGTTAATGGCTTGCTTATTGGAGCTTGGGCTATTAAAGCAGCAGATATTAAAAAGAGCAGAGAAGATGGTGGAGAGAAGAGGGAGCCAGTGAAAGAGGAGAAAGAGCAGAAAGACTAGTCCTTGTACTGCACATCATGTTAACATATCCACAAACAAGCTACATAGTATTCCCCATTCACTGTCTGCAGTTTTCTTATTCCTCAAACTCTAACCTTGGGTCTAACTACTAGTTCTTCAGTCACCCTACAGGGACTACACCTGAGGGGGGAAATCATATTGTACAAAAATGAACAGTGTTATAAAACATATATAAATAAATAAAATTATAAAAATATTCCTATTTTATATGAATATATTCATATTTTATATGAATAGTCAAATTCCTCTGATAGCCCTAATAACATATTTTATCATTTTTTAATCCAAGAGATAATACAGGACATGCATTGCGTTTATTATCATGCCTCTTAGTTCCCCTTTAATAATGAAGTTAGCCTGCTTTCCTGCTTGATCTTTCATGTGATACATATTTTTAAGGGGTCTGTAGAATGTTCCCAAATTTGAATTTGTTTTCAGCTCTTTGTGGGGAGCTTCAGGATATGCATTTGTGGGCAGAATACCACATACAGCAAGGTGTCTTTTAAGCACCTCACATCCAGGACACATGATGTCACTGTATCCTGTGTTAGTAAGAAGCATTTGGTGATGAAAGCATTCACCAGATATCCTGATTGAAAAGGCATCTTCTCACCATTGCAATTAATTAATCACTAAAGTAATCCCTGCACTAGTTATTCTCTAACTCTCACCTGATGGGTGTACGTTGTAGGATTTATTGAGGAGTCATTGATGATCATAAATTAGTTACTACCATGATGGTTGCAAAGGGTGATTTCCCAGTTACATCATTCTTTAACACCTAACATTTTTCACTTAAGAGGAGACTTCCCTTCTGGTTCCTCTTTTCAGCAAATGGTGAACTTTCACTTTCTTTGCTTGTTCTCTGTGTTGTCATAATCCAGTCCTGACATTACTCATGAAGGCTCCAACTTGGAGTCTTCATACTTGACTCCTCTGCTCTCTAACCTATGCTTTCTGCTGTGAGGAGACCAATTTAAATTAACTTGATGGATACATTGTTTCATCCCATAAGGATAGAAAATGAAGTGAAATTCCCAGGGTGTCCTTCCAAAACTCCTAAACTAAAGTTAATATATTTTGGCTAATGATATCTCTCATGACTTCCGCTACCTAGTCTCATAACCACCCCTGAATAATAGACCCCTCCATGACTGCAGACATAGGAAGAGCAAGGAGTAAATGTTCACCAACCTGCTCCTGGGATTTCAGAACCTCCATCACCTTGAAGGTGTATTTGTCTATACTCTCCCTGTTAAACTCTTTCATAGCAAACCACAGTGCCTGCTGCACGTAGACATAGTCCTTGGGGATGTCCTGGAATTTCCTCACCACCTTGGGTGAGCCCCAGCAGTGGACACTTCTGGACACAACGACTGCAGTGACCACCAGGAGTAGCAGATTCTGGCAAAGTCTGAGCATGATGCCTCAGCCGAGGGGCACAGACTGAGTTCTTTCTCTCCTTCCAGGACTGGGCTGGGAGTGGGCGGGGCTGGACCTGCTGCCTCTTGGCACCACTGCAACGAAAAGGAAAGAACTTCTGTTAACATCACCCAAAAAGAAGCCCAGTGAGAAATGCAGTGACAATTTCCCATCATAGCTGTTTCCTTCCTGGAAGGATGCACAGCCCCACGTGTGCCTGCACACAGGTCAGAGGACCTGCAGTGGATGTGCTGCTGCAGGGAGAATGTGGCTCTCATAGTTTCCTTCCCAGGGGCATGTATGAAAACCCTACAGGTAATCAGTGAAATAAGTCAGACAGAGAAAGACAATGTGATTTCACTCACACGTGGATGAAGATGAAGAAATAACACTAATGAACAAACAAAATAAAGCAGAAACAAACTTTTAGACGATAAGAACAAAATGGTGGTCCCCAAAAGGTGAGGAGGGTAGGATGGGAAAATAGGACAAAAGGAGTCAACTTTTCTTTTATAAATGGGATAAAAACTAGGCTTTTAGCCAACATTATGTAGTATATAAAGATGTCCAAAATGATGAGCAACTGAAACTTACATATGTTATAAATATGTTACTTCAATTTTTATTTTTAAAAATATAAACACAAAATGTTTATATTTTATCTTTAATTTTATTTTTAAAAATAAAATAAAATCGGGGCCTCCCTGGTGGTGCAAGGGGTTAAGACTCAACCTATGAAGCTAGTCACAGCCACTGCAGCATGAGTTCAATCCCCAACCAGGGAATTACCCACATGGCAGAGCAGACCTCTCCGGACTTGCCCAGTGCTCCCTTCAGCCGTGTATTTCAGTCAATCTTCCTGTTCTCTTCCCCACTCTCTCTGGTGAATCCTCTCACCCCACACCTCTGGCCTATGCCCCAGTTCTTGTTTGCATAAATAAATAAATCTTTAAAAAATTAAAATAAAATAAAATAAAATCTGCCACTAAGCCTCTCTACCTGCCTCAAAATTTTGCCCATACCTCCCCTTTCTCTAGACAGGCTCATTAGTAATCACACTGGGAATTGTTTATTATTGAGGCTCACCAGGTCCTGTGAAAAGCACTTCACATGTTCTCTCTGTTTAATCATTGCCATTCCCTTGGGGTTACAAGGAACAACCCCTTTTGAGCAGAAGGAAACTAGTTTCACAAAAAGGTCAAGTAAGTCACTTAGTGCTTGGGATCTTTCACTGGGCCTCGGGCTTAGCTCATCACCTGCCCTGGGGTGTACCTGCCTCACGTCTAACAGTGTATGTGTAGATTACAGCTGAAATGGACATTTGATTTTGAGGAGCTTCCATTCTACCATAGAAGATAAGTCAGTTTATCTTTTTTTGATTGCTGAATAGTACTCCATTATATATATCAAAAAAGATAAACTCATGCCATTCGTGCAACATGGATGGAGCTAGAAGAGATTATGCTCAGTGAAATAAAGCAGAAGGAAAAAGAAAAATATTGGATGGTTTCACTTATAGGAGTAATACAGGGGAACCATACAAGAGATCAAGGGAAAAAATAATAATAACAATAAGAAAACATAGCAAAGCAAAATAATAATAAACAGACAACTGTATATCGGAGACATTCTATGGGGGGGAGGAGGGAAAGGACTCGCTGAGTCCGGCGCTGGCTGTGTAGGCACTAGATACTGAGACCCATCAAGCACTAAGTGTGCTTGAGAAACCCAAGGCAGGATATTTACAGTGAGTAAATAACCTTCTGGCCCCGCTGGTCCTCTCCCCCCGGGAATGCACACCAAACCGTCAGCATGCAAGAGGCAGGTGAGTGACACCTGTGCCAAACAGACTTGCCTGTCTCCTCAGAGCCAGTGTGTGTCACTCCCCTGTTGGGTCACCTTGCTCAACAGGGAGGCTAGTGAGGCACAGAACATAGCCTGCCTAGGGTCTGCCTTTACCCGCTTGCCCCTGCTTCTTAAACATGAACTTGCTCCACTTAACCTGGTGCCTATCTTCCCCCTCAGTAATTTACACTGATTTGATCAAAATGGGATTTGAGCAAGTAACATTGGCCTGTGAGACTTTCGGCTCTGTGGTATCTGGAAAGAGTCTCTGGGATGCACCAGCTTCATGGGCATTCCCATGCTCAGCTATGCCTGGACCCACCTGAAGAAATCAGCTCTCCACCATGTTCCTGCTCACTGGGTCCAGCGCTGGCTGTCTAGGCTCAAGATGCTGTCTCTGTCTTCTCCCGGAGGTCTCAAGCTTTGACCAATTCTACCTCCAGGCCACTTTCTGTCTGTAGGGTCCTCAGACAGATGCTTGGTCAGGGTGTCAGTGGGGTCTGAGCTCCAAGATCCCTTGTCCTCTGGTTGCACAGCACGTGGTCACATCTATGCCCCTTTGTGAGGTAAGCCCAGCCCCTCTGATGCTGCTTGTGACTGGACCTCTGACAGGGGTCCCTCAGCCCTAAGACATCCGCATGTCCACTTAGTGCCCTCAGGGGAGCCTCCCTCTAGTACAGTAGTCCTCACTCTTATTCCTGGACCCCTAATTTTCTACATTTCAGGGCTTGGGACTGAACCAGTTGGAAGTGAAAACACCTCCATGGCCATTTCTATCAGTCTGGTTATGTAACCCCTAGTTTTAAAGGCAGGATGATTCACCAAACAGCCTGGCTCAGGGAATCTGGACTGAGAGGCCCTTGGGGAGGGTAATCCATCAGAGGATCCTAGGCTAGGACTGGGGGCCTACCCTGGTAGATGTGGCCAGAAATACAAAGGAGAAGGTGTCTGCTGGCAACACTGCACTAGCACAATATAGCTCTACCAGGTGAGCAAATGGACATGCCCTGCTATTGGTTAGCCATGTTTCCAATCTAAAACCTTGTCCCAGGTAAGCATTCCCAGTTCTGTTTACCTCCCCTTTGCTATAGTTTCCTATGGTTCTCACGTCCTACACCAGACTCCATCCCACGCTACATCCTGTCACCTATCTGGTGACAATGAGGGAACTCCCAAGAGTTCAGAAATTTGGAAACTAATATTTCTCTTCCTAGGATAAAATACAGATTACTACAAAGCGGATCGTACCTGAACTTCATAAGATAAAATTCCAAACTAAAATCAGGCCCTCAGGCCTACAAGACCTGGCTAAAAGTTAAAATAGTTGAGACAAAATAGCATGCTTGAATTGAAGGGTCTTTTCTAAGCATGAATAAAACAAAGAAGTCAAAATGGAAAAGAATAATAAATTTGGCCACACATTTTGTATAACACACACACACACACACACACACACCCTAAAATCAAGAGATGAATGAGAATACAGAATTCGTATTTGGAAGAGGTTTGGCAAAGGGCTAGATTCCCTTTTATGGGAGAAGCTCTTTTAAATCCAAAAGAAAAGAAAGAGACAATTTCCTCAATTGTCTTGACTCAAAGTGAGCCAAGAATTTGTGCAGGCAGTTTACCCAAAAGGACTCCATTTCCCCTCTTGGCCACACATCAATTGTTTGAAAGATTGGCCTGTGGTGAGGCCTCTCGCCCACTGCCCCGTGGATTCACTTTCTACCTGATGTCTGTGACCAGAGGAAGTTGCACAACACAGAGCCAAGAGACACCCACATCCTTCACTGAGAACTGCACAGGTCTGCAGAGGGACCCAGGCATCCGTACCCCTAAGTCCCCATCTCCTGAAAAGGAGGTAGTGGTGAAGGTGAAAGGGGAGGGGGTGATGTTGAACTGTGTTGTGTGTGAACCCACAGGTCTAACATGCAGCAGCCATATCAAGACTGAGCCCCGGGGGTAGACTTCAGGCTCCCTGATCCCCTCCACACTCCAGCTTTGGGATCATCAGCAACCATACACATCGATTGTTTCAGATGCAGAGCCTCATAATACACGTTCCTGCTTCTCATGATTGTGGGAATCAGGACTTCAGGAAGGGCCCAGTGAGGTCTTCTCGTTCACAGTGTCTCTTGAGGTACAACCAGAGAATAGTTGGTACACACTGGACTTGCTGTTTATGGGTTGTGGGGAGGGAGGGGTTAAACAACTTTATTGAAACATAATGTTCATACCATAAAATTCACTCCTTTAAGTGTACAGAGCGGTGGCTTTTTTTGTAGTATACTCAGTTTTACATCTAAAACCACCATGAATTTTAGAAATATTTTGTTACCCCCCAAAAGAAACCCAGCATCCTGTGGCCATCCCCAATTTTCCCCCTTTAAGCCCACACAGCCACTAATCTTGCTTCCTTCTCTATAGGTTTGCATATCCTGGACAATTCATATTATTGGAATCACACTACAGATGATCTTTTTGTGTCTGGCTTCTTTCACGTCATGTATTTTCAAGGGTGATACACTCACCCCTTGATGGATATTGGATTATTTCTACTTCTTGGGTATAATGAATAACATTACTGGCAACATTAGTGCTCAAGTTTCTGTGTGGGCATATGTGTTTATTTCTCTTGGCTATACATCTAAGAGTAGAATTATTGTGTTAGGTGGTAACTATATTTTAACATTTTGAGAGACCACGAGATGGTTTTCCAAAGAGGCTTTACCATTGTACATTCTCATAAACAGTGTATGAAGGTTCTAATTTCTCTATACCTTTGCCCGAAAAAACAAACCTAGGGGAAAGAAACTGACCTGCTGGTGAGTCCTCATCCATGTGCTTTGGCCTATAGAACATGACTCAAAAGCAGATCCAAAGGGAGAAACAAAAATAATAGGAAGAGAGTAAAGAGAGAGTGTATGTATATAATATTTAAATATAATAGAAAATAAATATGTATTATACATCTAAACACATAAATATGTGGCTGAGAATTTCTGTATTATATTCAAAAAAGTATAGTTTTCTAGTTTTCTTTGTGCTATCTTTGCCTGGTTTTTCTATCAAAGTAATGTGATCCTAGTAAAATGAATTGAAGATGTTGACCCCTCTTATATCTTCTGAGCTTGTTTAGAATTGTAATTAATTCTTTAAAGTTTTAGTGGAATCTTCAGTAAACCCATCTGAGTCTAGATATTTCTTTTTATAAATGAATTATAAATTTATTTTCCATCATAGTGACAGGGCTATACAAATTATATCATTCCCGTTGGTTGAGTTGGGGTGAATTTGTGGTTTTTTTGAGCAATAGGTCCATTTCATCTAAGTTGCCAAATTTAATGTGAGTAAAGTGCAGAGTAAAGGATTATTTTGTAATCCTTCCATGATGGTGTCTATAGTGATATTTTCTGTTTCACCCCTTTATATTAGTAACTTATGTCTTTCCTCACTTTTTCCTCTGTCAGTCTTGTTAGATATTTGTCTATTTTATTAATCTTTTCAAATCAATAATTGTTTCATTCAGTTCACTATTTTTTTCAATTTCAATGGTTTTGCTCTTCATCCTTTCCTTCCTTTCATTCATATTGTGCACATTAAGTGCTATGAATTTCCCTCTCAACACTGTTTTATCTCTGTCCTAAAATCTAGATATGTTGTATTTTCCTTTTAATTTGGTTCAATATAGGGCCCCCACGGTGGTGCAGCGGGTTGAGCACAGCGCTGTGAGGCTGTCCACAGCCTCTGCTGTGCGGGTTCAATTCCCGGCCAGCTAGGGAGATTCCCACATGATGCAGCAGACCTGTCCTGTCTCGCCCACTGCTCCCTTCAGCGGTGCTTTCAGTCCATCTGCCTGTTCTGCTCCCCGCTCTGTCTCTGGTGAATCCTCTCACCTCCCCCCACTCCCGCATCTCTGGCCTGTACCCCAGCACTTGTATAAATAAAAAAATAAAATATAAAAAAGTAATAAAAATAATTTAGTTCAATATAATTTTTATTTCCATTGAGATTTCCTCTTTGGTTCATGAATTATTGAAAAGAGGGTTGTTTAATTTCCAAGTGTTTGGAGATTTTCCAGTTATCTGTTAGGGACTTCTAGTTTGATTCCATTGGGATCAGAGAACATATTCTGTATGATTTCAATTATTTTCAATTTATTTAGCTGTGTTTTATGGTCCAGGATATGGTTTAGTTTGGCATCGGCTATGTGGGCCCTTAAAGAAAGTATATTCAGCTATTTTGATAGGATGTTCATGAGTGTTGATTAGATCTTATTGGTCAATGCTGGTCTTGTGTTCCTCTATCTTTTTGCCGATTTTCTGCCTAATTTTTCTGTTATTCTATCAATTGCTGATAGATAGGTTATGGAGTCTACAATAACTATTAATCAGTGTATTTCCTTTTTGAGTTCTATTTTTTTTTATGTATTTTGCAGCACTGTTGTTTGGTCTTCTGACTCTTTTACCATTATAAAATATCTCTGTCTCTAATAATTTTCTTTTTTAATGGTCTACTTTCTCTGATATTAATAAGCCAGTTCTTCTTTACTTAATGATTACATGATATATTTTACCCATCCTTTACTTTCAGTCTTCTTAAATGATTGTATTTAAAGTGACTTTCTTGTAGATTGCATGTGGGTGGGTCATGCTTTTTAATATCCATCTTTTAATATGTGTATTTAGGATATTTGTATTTAATTTAATTATTGATATAAGATTGAAGTTTGTCATTTTGTTTTCTGTTTTCTATTCTTGCTGCATATTATTTACTCCATTTTGCATATTTTTTTCTTCTTATGAATTTCTTAAACAATTGTTTAGAATTTCATTTTTATTTACCTGTAATGTTTTTGAGTGATGGTTCAGGAGTGACAGCTTCTTTATTGGTAACCCAAGGTAATATATATACTGGTACATATATGGTATAATACATATACTGGTACATAGAGTATATGTGTAATACATACTCTGGTACATATATTGTTTTACCAGTTCAAGTGATTCATAGAAATCTTACCTCCATTTACATCTCATTAACCTCCTACTTAATATAATTGTTTTAAATATTTCCTGTGAACATATTTAGAACCACTTCTAGTAATGTTGTAGTTTTAATTCAACCTGAAATATAATTTTAAAACTTTAGAGTAGAAAGCCTATTTTATCCTATGTTTTTGCTTACTGTATTCTTTCTTTTAAAGTTCCTTCTTTTACTATTTCTTTTCCATTTAGACAACATTCTTTAGCCATTATTTTAGAGCAGTCATGCTGACAGTAATTTTTAGAGTTTTCATTTATTTTAATTTCTTGATTTCCACCTTCATTTCTAAAGGATTTTGTTTTGCTGTGTATAGGAAACTGGGTTGTTATTCTTTGACTGTAAAAATATTTTGCCAATTCTTTTGACTTCCATGACTTTTGATGAGAAATCTGCTGCCACTCAAGATGGTTTTCCCATACATATAGGGTGTCATTTTTTTCCTAGTTAATTTCAAAATTTTTTTTGCTTTGTCTTTCAGAAGTTTGCTTTCAGAAGTTTGATATGTGTATAGATTTTGTTGGAATTATCTTGTTTGTGGTATTCTTAGCTTCTTGACTGTAGATTCATGTCTTCTGCCAAATTAAAAAAAATTTCAGTCATTAACTTTTAAAGTACTTTTTTCAGCCCTGCCTTCTTTCTCCCCTCCTCAGACTCTGATGAAACAAATGTTATGCTTTTTTATAATCCCACAGGTCCCTGAAACTGATTTGTTTAATCAAATTTATAATCTCTGTTATTTAGATTACACAATTCCTTTTACTCTAGTTTTAGTTTATAGATAATTTTCTCTGCCCACTCTAGTCTGCTAGTGAGCCCATTCATTGAGTTTTTATTTCAGTTATTATGTTTTTTATTGCCAAGACTTCTTTGTGGCTCTTTTATGTATTTTATATCTTTGCTGAGATTATTTCTTTACCAAAACTTTCTATTTTCATTTGTTTTAAGAATGTTTCATAATTGTTTATTGGAGTACTTTTATCACAGCTGTTTAAAAATCATTGCCAGATACTTCTAACATTTCTGTCATATTTTCAATTCAGCTTGAGATCTTCTGGTCTAGCATGAAAAGAGCTTTTTAAAAACTAAAACCTGGACATTTTCATGTCATGTCATGAGACTCTGGCTCCTACTTGAACAATTTTAGCTAGCTTCCCCAGAACAAGTGAAGGACAAGTGCTGACTTATTACTGCCTTGTGGAAGTAGTTTAGTTTTCCCACTCAGGCTCCTCCAAAACTGTGGATTAGAAGGGTCTTCTCATTACTGTTAGGCAAGGGAGAAGGTTTAGCTTCCCACCTAGTCTCCATGACACATAGATGGGGTGGTCTCATCACCATAAGGTAATGATGAAAGTACTGATTTTCACCACGAAGCCTCCTGACCCCTTTCCAAGGAGGAGATAAACAGGCATTTTTTTTTACAACCATGTAAGGGTGGAAACTCAGACACTACATGATCAACACCAACTCCATGCAGCTGCAGAGTTTCAATACAGCCTTGTGAGTGTGGAGGTCCAGGCCCTTCATTAACCTCTGTTCACATTGTGGAGGATGGGACCACAGTTTTTCTTGGCTGGACTAGAATAGTCATTATCTAAAAACGCTGTCTTGATAGGCTTCCCCTATCCTGAACTTTGGAGAAAGAGCAGGCTTTTATTACAACAAAACTGCTTACAAAATTGTAGTCAATATCTTCACCAGTATTATCAACACAGATCAACTTAGAGTACTAGGTGGGGTTTAAGTAAAGTAGAGGGACATCCATTGGACAGTTGTTGTGGAGGAACTTTCCCAATATATATCACAGGTTGTATTTAAGGAAGAAGAATCATATTGAATGTGGTTCCAGTTAGATGTATGGTGGACCTCTGTGTAAAGTAAGGGATTTGGCTTTCTCTCTCTCCATGCTTAAATCAATCAACAGCCCCTCCACTTCTTCATATGTACACCTGAATCTTTCTCATTCTTATATAAACTATAAAAGCAGATCAGTCCCTTCAACTCTTCTTCCAACCAGATCGCTAAGTAAGAACCACTCATAAGCGAAATGTTGGAGTCACCACAGGCTGAAGACCCAGATAATATTAATAAACAAAGTCATTTAGCAAGCTCTCTCTCTCTCCCCCCACCCCTCCACCCAAGCTTCTATGCCTCTATTCTAATCTCCGTGAAGTTCTCCACAATCTACCTAAAGCCATTCTCCAGGACTGAGAATCTACCCAGGAGTGAGCATGCTGAACTACTTCCTAGAAAGAGGCCCCAGTGTTGGAGACCCCTAAGGCATGTAGCACTGAGACAAGGAAGACATCAAGGTTGTGGCTGTACAGATGGGGATGTTCTTTCTTTTGTCTGTGAAACTATGTATGGGGGACAGAATAGATTAGAAAAAGAAACAAAATAACCCGATAGTGCAGAATCTTGGAGGTGAATGTGTGCTTGGACAAGGCCAAATGCTAAAAGAATACTTCATTGTCTAGTAACTAACCTGAGGTGGGGGATGGGGGGCTGCTTGTATCAAGAAAAATGAGTTGGGGCCTCCCCTGGTGGAGCAGGTGGTTGAGCGCAGCGCTGTGAAGCTGTCCGCAGTCTCTGCAGCTCGGGTTCAATCCCGGCCAGGGGGGTGAGAATTCCACATGGCACGGCAGACCTCTCCTGTCTCGCCTGCTGCTCCCCTCAGCATGTGTTTCAGTCAGTCTGCCTGTTCTGTTCTCCACTCTGTCTCTGATGAATCCTCTCACCCTCCCGCACATCTGGCCTGTACCAGTGTTCTTGTATATGCATGAATAAATAAATAAATAAATCTTTAAAAAAAGAAAGAAAGAAAGAAAAGCAAGTTGCACCAGATACTCGGGACACCTGAGCATGAATGAGAGACCTCGCTTCTCCTTGGGGCCCAATTCTCTTAGACTATTTTGTGTCTGTCACTTCTTGATCATTTCCTCAATTCAATTGAATTCTCCTCTCAACCCTGTTCGTCGGAGCTGGGCTCCAGCACCCCAGGAAAGACTGTGCCACAAAGTCTTCAAATCCATCCCTAGGGAGCCCAGATACACTTGGATTAACATCCTTAGCATAGCAATTTAGTCAGGGAAGGAAATTTGTCCCATCACACACTCCTTCACAAATCTACTGTTTACTGGCCCCTTGCCAAGGCAGAAGCTGATTTGCGCAGGAAAAAGTAGCTAAGGATGGAGCCCAGGCCAGCAAGACTCATGAGGTCAGGGCTCTCATTCCAGTTTGGGAAAGTTGCCTTTTTTCTCTGGCACTCGCTGTCTCCATGGAGCAGAAGGATTTCGCATGACCCTTTTGTAATTCCCCCTAGAATAGTCTGATTCCGTGGTCCTTCTCAGAGCAGTGTCCTTAAACCTTGTCCTAGGGATGGCTGGATTGGGAAGGATTCTGCAGACATTTCCCTCATTTCATCACAAATCTCCCTTTGTCAGGAAAAAATGTGGGGGCCCAGTCCCCAAGACTTTAGAGCAATTATCTGATCACATTCTAGCTCTGGGTCTTCTCTGGTGGGTCAAGTTGGCTGTAGCTCTCAGCAGGTTGAAGTTAATTTCACCACAGATCAAGTTCCCCATCTTGACCATGACACAGTCCCAAATCTCTGCTCTTCTCCACCAGGAAGGGTAGGCCAAGTGAGTCACTGTAAAAGGGTCTTTCAATGAACTTCCTTGGGTACTCTATGGAAGGAGACCTTGAGTTTTGCATCAGGGGGAGGCAACGTTCTTGAAGCACAGAAAGCTGGGTCCCTGCACATGTGCACACAATGGGGTAAGCCTGCTGTGTCAGAACACTCCAGGGGTCTGTTACTGCAACATCTATGATGAGAAGCAATGTAGGGCAGTGGGCAAGGTCATTACTCTTTGATGATTCTTTTTCTGAGACTGGCCCACAGATCACACTCCTATTCAACAATTGAAGGGTATCTTTTGTCTAGATAAAAACTAGGGCGCTCCCAAATGCAAGCCTTCCCTATCATTCAGCCTAAGAACTCTCTGTCCTCTGGGCAGGAGTATGAGACTTTGTTTTGTCTCTGGCCTACTTTGAAGTTGCTACAATCAAATGCTGTGTTAGCTGAGAAATCAAAGTGATCATAAAACTAACATTTTCATCTCTTTAGTGGGACTATGTCTACAGTGAGCAGGTGGGAGGAGGAAGCAGAGACAAGGACTGAGCTGGCCATTTCTGCCATCTGTTCCCCAGGCCCTTGTCCTGGTCTGACCTCACCAGGGACTCACAATGTGAGTATCAAAGCAGATCAAAGGCAGAAACAGGGAACCATCATGCCCACATGAAGGGCCCTGATGCTGACCCAGCTTTGCATTCCATATCCTCTTTGGCTCCAACACCATCTGAGATAGACGAGCCTGTTTCCCTCCCAAGTTGAAGGTGGGTCCAATAAGGGCTGCGGTACATGGTGAAGGCCTTAACATTAGAATATGGCAGAGTCAGAACAAGAACTCCTGTCATGTGAGCTGGCCAGTAGCTATACCCCTGCCACTGGCTCATTTCAAGTGTCATTGAACTGGGGCTCAGAGATATGGGTGTCCATGAGTTGACCACAGAGCTGACCCTGCTCCTGACCTCAATTTCCACAGGTGAGTGGGGCATTTGTGGCCCAGCTAAGACTTTAAGCTGGTCTTGCTTATGCTCAAACTCAGTCATGCCTAAAAAGAAAAGTTATTAGCTGGGACTTGTCACTAGGGAGCCAGGCACAGCCTGCCAACAGAGGGTAAAACTCTGTGGGAAGAGAGCTTTCCTCCACCCATCCCATTTCCCACCACCCAAGCCTCGCCCCACAGCTATGGGAGGCAAATCAGACCACACAGTCCCCAGGTCATGTTCAGATCCTACACTTCCACATTACACAAGGCTTCCTGGAGATTCCATCCATCCACAGCCCAGACTAGGCCTGCAGGAATATGGTGGAGAAGTCAGGAGGTCAGTTTCTGGGGAGGGGCCCTGACTGAGGGCAAGCATAACGGTGTGTGTGCCTGAAAAATCTCTGCCAAGGGCGTAGTGACCCCAGGGAGGGGGTGCTTCTTTTGTGGGCTAAATCATAGAGGAGAGTCTCATGGGAGAGAATGAAATGGTGAGGGAAGGTAGGAGCACAAAAAGTACTGCGCAGTCACCAGGCCTGCAGAAGGCCTTAAGCAAGCATGGAGAGTCACCTGCCCTACTGTACCATCAACATCAGTCTGTCAACAGGAGGACTCTGTTTCTTAGTAGGAGCTGAAAGGCCTCTCTTGTTGACCCTGGATGAGATCAGAGGTAGTGAATTGATCCAGTCCCAACAGATCAAGCATGCACGTGTGCACACACACACACACACACATACACATATATACAATTTTTGTCCTTAGCAAATAGGACATAAAATCCAGAAAGGGGAGAGTGAGACATGTCTTCCATTTTATTTCATATTTAGAGAAAGAGAATAAAGACTGGCAGGTTGAAAAGATGAGGCTAAATAAATATTTAACATTAAGTTAAAATAGAAATAGACCCTGCCATATAAGCAGGGTCTGTGCCTGTCTCTGTGCCCATCCAGGAAGCAAACCTGTATAGGCTACCCATGGGAAGTCCTGCACCCCCAGCACATCCAGGCTGGTCTCTCACTACTTGATGCTGCCTGCTCCAGACATTACATTCCTTGTGTTCCCTGTCCACTTGTCTGAAAGGAATTGTCTAATTCCAAGATGTTGATCCCAAAATGCCTTCTTTCCTAAGGTGCACGCATGTGCCTGATGCTCTTCCACAGTCAGAAAAGACACACAGAGCTGTAAATGAGCAGGTCCTGCAAAGCCATCTGGGTGGTGGGTCTTGTCATGCCTGCTGTTTCCACACAGGGTGCATTCCATCTGTGTGCTGGGGCAAAGGAGCCAGAGGAGGCAAGTTTTGATGGAGTCCTCTTGAGCCACAGGAAAGAAATGTTCTTTTTTTTTTTTTGTAAAGATTTATTTATTTATTTATATAAGCACTGGGTACAGTCAGAAGCGCGGGAGAGTGAGAGAATTCACCAGAGCCAGAGCGGGGAGCAGAACAGACAGACTGATGAAATACACTGCTGAGGGGAGCAGTGGGCCCGGCAGGAGAGGTCTGCATGCCATGTGGGACCCTCGCAGGCGGCCGGGTATTGAACCGGCACTGCAGAGGCTGCGGGCAGCTTCGCAGCCCAGCGCTCAACCACTGCGCCACCAGGGGAGGCCCAGGAAAGAAATGTTCTTAATCAAAATAAGTGGATAAGGCCCAAGTAATATAAACCTGGCCAAAATCTGGCTCCCTTCGGTGAACATCTTGAGAGAAGGTTGAGGAAGTCTCAGCAGCTTCATTAAAGTAATGAAGGTCATGGAGTTGGATGGCTGGGAGGAGAGAATCCAGGTAGCATTTGAAGGGGGGAGAGTAGAGGCAGAGCGATACAGGGGTTTTGCAATAATGAACGCCACTTGACCCCTGTCACCCTAAGTTGTGTGATGTCCTCTGCTCTGAAACATCAGTTGGTTAAATCAGAGAAATCAAAAGCAAAAAGAGTGGATTTGAGTTTCATGGACTTGTCCTGACTGGAGCAGAAGTGCTGCAACCCCACTTCTCCAGGTGCTGGGAGGTAGAACCTAACTCCTGCAGTGTGTACCTTTGATACACAATCCACCCCAATCTGATCCAACACCACATTTAAAACAGACACACCTATTTATTTTTAAAATTTTAATTGTAGTAAACTATATACAACTTATCATCTTAACTGTTTTTAAGTGTGTAGTTCAGGATATTCACATTGTTGTGCAACCAATCTCCAGAACCTTTTCATCTTGCAAAACTCTTCATTCATTAAATAATTCCCCACTAGACACAGCTATTTTCAATCATTACTTTCTACATGAGAATTTTAGCTCCTACTATCATTCCTACCTCCTTCTCCACATTTCCCCATATCTCTCCAATCTCCATTCTCTCTCTCTAATCACCATTCTCTCTCTCTCTCTCTCCCTCTCTCTCTCTCTCTCTCTCTCCTCTTCTCTTTCTCTCTCTCACCTCCCCCCAAAAAAAGTATTTGCACTCAGTTGCACGTACATGCATACACCTACCAACACATGCAAACAGCACAGTTTACTTTCAAGGCGTTATTGCCTTCACCCTTCTCTGTCTGTAACCAAGATTGACATTTACAAAAGAAGCAACACCAACTCTCCCAATTCAAAGAGAAGTAGCAGGAGTAGCTGCTAGGGGGTGTCCCTGACCAGGTGAGCCATTTACTCAGGACCCTCAAGCAGAAGGGAGCCTTGGATCAAAAAAACCTGAATTAGCACCCTCTGGGTCCAGAACTCTCTAAGGTCTTGTTGTTCAATCAAAAAGGGACTCTTCCTTAGATTTGCAGTGGAAAATGCAATCAAACCTTACTCTGTCCTTTACACTAAGTGATAAAAGTCACTCCTAGTGGTGGGTCCAGCTGACCAAAGGTGAAGTTGCTGCATGGAGACCAGGAAGGAAGAATTGTGTATGCCCATATTTTGTCACCACATGATAGAAACAAAATGCAAGCAGAGAGGCCATACAAGAGGAAAGCACGTTGATAACACTTGCACTTTCCATTGTTCTTTTCACAGAGAAAGGTATACAGAGAGAGGTCGGAGGCATGTTCCAGAATCTTTTAGGCAGGCAAACAATGTTTCTTCATCACTGTGAAGTCTCCATTCCAGGGAAGAGCACCAACCAGAAAGTTGCAAAATGTTCTCTGAAAAAGACCACCACCACAATGAAGTCAGTAGTGTGCTGGAAGAAAAAGAAACGACCTGTCCTATTCCTAGGTGTCAGCTTAGCAATATGCTGGCAGACCAGCCACAGCCCAACAAGGACTGCCTCAAGAGCCTGCTAGCTGGATGCTGCAATGCTTCCAGGCAGCAGCAATTACCGGGGCAGGCAGCGAGGGGTGCAGGGGTAGATCTGTTCCAATACCAACCACAGATAGACAAAAAATACGAACAATTATCACATTTTGGTGTGAGATCAGATGTAAACTTGATTTTTATCTTCAATTATTTATTACTTTCTACAATGTAAATTAAAAAATTCTATGTCAGATATAAGCTAATGTCTTTTATCTTAATAATGAAGTCATTCCCTTTTGTCTAGGAAGAAATAAGTCAAGATAAGAGTGATTTAGAGGATTCTGGGGTATAACACATACTTTATTCCAATGAGTCTTTCTCCTCCTTTCAAAAAACCACGGAAATGACAAATGGAGTATTCTCTCTGTGTGTGATAGAATGAGCTAATAAATAGGTGGATGGAAGGATGAATGAGTAGATGGATAGATGAGTGTGTGGGTGGATGGATGGATAGATACATAGATAGATAGATAGATAGATAGATAGATAGATAGATAGATAGATAGATAGATAGATAGATAGATATAGATATAGATAGATATCTTGGGAAAATAGGAGCATCTTAAATAATCAACCAGAAATATAGAGGTCCTCTCAGGAACTATGAGGCAAGTGGGGTCAAAGAAGAAAATTTTGTCTCTGCTGAATTTTTGAATACATGCTAAAAAGGAATACAGAAGCTTCTTTTTCCCATAAACTTACAAAACATACCAAATCAAGATGATTTTATAGGCAAATTATGTCAAGCCTTGAGAACCAAAAGCTCATTTGACCTTTAATTATAGAAAAGAATGGAAAGTTCCCATTTCATTACACTACCAGGAAATACTGAAAACAAAATATAACTGAGAAATACATTGTAATACAAATTTATCTGATAAATAAGAGCAAAAATCCTAAGTAAAATATTAGCAAATTAAAAGCAGTAATTAAACAATTATTGTCCTAATACAGTACTCCCCAGACTTTTCCAGTGATATGATGTGGGGTGTGTGTACCTGGAAATTCTGATGCAACAGGTTTGGGATAAGCCATGAAATGTGCATGTGTATGCATATGCTTACCAGATGCTCCAAATAGTTCTTAAGAGCAAGAAAACTTGAGAGTACTTAATATATATAAAAGCAAAATCCATAAATATAAAAGTGTGATATTGAATCCCACTGTATCCTAAAAATCAAGTGCAGACACAAACCATCACCCCTCTTTCTTTCCAACGTGGACCCAGAAGAATGGCTCCAAAAAAAAACAGTGGCAAGAAGAAGGGCCTACTTGTTCTATCATCAGTGTTCACAGATTCATGCAACAAGTGACCTTTGAGAAGCATGGCCTTCTCCAGCACTCTCAGAGCAAAAACTGATCATGAAAGTGATCGGATTGCCAGATGAGCTATAATATGGCTACCCCAAACCTACTGAAACTTACGCCAGGCTCAACAGGCTGTGAGGGTAGAGGAGTAAGGAATGTCCCATACTGCATTTTTGTCTAGAAAATGTAATGAAGATGATAATTCACCAAAGCAGTTCTATACATTAGTTCCCTAGGTACCTGTCAAATCTTTCAAAATCTGAAGTCAGTCAACATGGATGATAACTAACCACTGACAATTTAATTAAATTATAAAACCAGAAAGAGAAATGTGCCAAATTCCAAACATGTAAGAATGGCTTAATATTAGGAAATCTATTAGTTTAATTAATTATGGGTTCCATAGGTGAAAGAAGAAAAATTATTCAATATACTTGGTAGATGCTGAAAGAATAATTGGTAGAAGAAAACAATCTTAGTTAAAAAAATAACTCCTGATAATGAGGGATTTGGAGGAACTTCAGAAAGCAGCACTTGATATAATATTTTATCTATATTGTTTATATATACTCTTAAAAAAGACCATATGAAAGATTAATGAAACGAAGTCTTTATTCTTCAAAAATTATAAACAAAATGAAAAATATCTTGCTAGGCTATCAAAATAAAAAAGAGAAAATATTAATAAACACAATCAAGAAAATGAAAAAGGAGAAATTACCACAAATGGCATACAAAGGATCATAAGATATTACTACAAACAATTACACATCAATAAATTTGATGACCTCAAAGAAATAAACAAATTTCTAGAGCAATATAGTCCACTAAAATTAAACCAGGAAGAAACAGAAGAGTTGCTTAACTGACCACAAGAATAGAAATTGAAATGACAAAAAAATCTTCCCCAAATAAAAACCTAGGGCCAGGTAGCTTCACAAACAACTTCTATCAAACGTTTAAAGAACCTATGCCTATCTTGCTCAAATTGTTTTTAAAAATGAAAAAGAGGGAATACTCCCTAATGTATTTTATGAAAACAACCATCACCTTGATAGAAAGCCAGGTAAAGACATCATAAGAAAAGTGAAGGCCAGTATCACTAGAGAATATCTACGCACAAATCTTCAACAAAATACTGGCAAATAGAACTCAAAAGTAAATCAAAAGATTATAAATTATAAATCAAAAAGATCAAATAATATTTACCACAGGGATGCAAGGGTGGGTAAACATATATAATCAACACATTTTATCAAAAAAAGTAAAAATAAAAATCTTATAATATTAATATATGCAGAAAAAGCACTTGATAAGATTCAGCATAGATTTATGATAAAAGCTTTAAACTTGATGGGGATAGAAAGAACCCACCCCAATATAATAAAGATCATATATTACAAAACCAACAAGCCAACAGCCATAATGCCTAATGGTAAAAAATCCCAAAGCTTTCCTTTTAATCAAAAATAAGACAAGGATGCCTACCATCACCACTACTGATTAACTTAGTATCAGAGGTTTTGGCCAGAGCAATCAGATAAAACAGGTAATAAAAGGATTCCAAGCTGAAAAAGAAGACATGAAACTATCTTTATTCACAGATAATATGATAATATCTTAAGATTCCACTGAAAGGCTATTAGGAACAATGACAGTAGATAACAACGTGACAGATTATATGTAAAAACCTATTGCATTTTCATATACAAACAACAAATGTGAACAGAAAGAATTTTTTTAATTCATTAATTTTTTAATGATTCCATTCAGAATCATTCCAAAAAGAATCACACTTTGTAATTAACTAAAGAGATGAAGGACCCATGCAATGAGATCCAGAGACACTATTAAAGTCCTTCATGACATAAGTAGAAGAAAGGATACTTCATATCATGCATGAGGAGAAGAAATATAATCAAAATGACTGTCCTGCCTGTAGCAATATGTAAATTTAATGCAATCTTCATCAAAATACCAATATTTTTCAAAGAAATTGAACATAAATATTGAAATTTATATGAAACCACGAAAGACCTCTAATTTCTAAAGCAATGCTTCAAAAAAAAAGAAGATAAATGAAGGCATGATATCACCTAACTTCAAATTTTAGTATAAAATAATTACATTAAAAACAATATGGTGCTGGCACAAAAATAGGTCCATGGACCAGTGGAACAGAATGGAAGCCCCAGAAATACAAATACATAACAATACTTCATTTGTGATAAAACAGTCATGACCATTCAGTGGGGAAAGGAGAGTCTTCTTAATAAATGGTGCTGGGACAACTAGAAAGCCACATATAAAAGAATGAAGTTGGTTCACTCTCTTATTCCAGGCACAAAAATAAATTTGAAATGGATAAAAGCTTTAGATAGTAGATCTGCAATAATCAAATACATAGAAGAAAGCATCAATGATATATTTATGATATCAACAATACAGGTATTTTTAGAGACTCAGTCTCTATAGCAAGGGGAATAAAAATGAAATAGACAATTGGGATTACCTCAGACTAAAACACTCTTATACACAGGAAAGAAAATGTAAGATAATTAAACACATAAAACATCTTACTGAATGGGAGAAATTCTTCACATAACCAATGAGGGGTTAATATCCAAGATATATAAAATAGTAGAGAAACAGTAGAGAAACAAACAAACAAAAAAATACTAAATGGGAGGAGGGAGAAAGGGACAAGGGAGCAGAAGGGGAGCAGAAAAGGTTAAATTCAATAAATTTTAAAAATGCAAATCCTTGGATCCTATTCCAGACTTACTGAATCGGAAACCATAGGTGGGACCCAGCCTTCTGGGTCTATGCTGGTCCTCTGGGTAATTATGATGCCTACTTACACTGGAGAACCACTAATATAAAAACAGGGGCAACCCCACAGAAAGCCTGAAATTTCACCAATCGCAGACATGGCACTTGGATGGACAACATGGTACATTCTCCACCTCTGCTATCAAGAAATACAAACTGGGGCCTTCCTGGTGGCGCAGCAGGTTGAGCACCGCCCTGTGAAGCTACCCGCAGCCTCTGTAGTGCGGGTTCGATTCCCAGCCAGACAGGGAGATTCCCACATGGCGCAGCAGACCTCTCCTGCCTTACCCACTGCTCCCCTCAGCAGTGTCATCTGCCTGTTCTGCTCCCCGTTCTGTCTCTGGTGAATTCTCTCACCCTCTAGCACCTATGGTCTGTGCCCCAGTTCTTGTATAAATAAATAAAACTTAAAAAAAAAAATGAAATACGGACTGGACAAACAACCCAGTCAAAAAATGGATAGACCTAAAAAGACACTTCTCCAAAGAAGAAATTCAAACACCCAATACATATGAAAAAAAGAAGTGCAATATCACTAATTACAGGAAAATGCAAGTCAAAACCCCAATGAGATACCATCTCACTCCAGTAAGAATGGTCCACATTAAAAAAATATATATATGGAAACAAATGCTGGAGAGGATGTGGAGCTAAAGGAACCCTCTTAAGCTGGGGGTGGGAATGTACACTGCTCCAGCCACTGTGGAAAGCTGTGTGGAGGTGCCTCAGAACAAGTGAAAATGGATCTACCACACGATCCAGTGATTCCACCCCTAGGAATCTACCCAAAGGACACAAAAACACTAGTTCAAAAGGAAACCTGCAGCCTCACGTGTATTGCAGCACTATTTACAATAGCCAAGATATGGAAACAACCCAAAGGCCTCAAAATAGATGAATGGATCCAAAGTTGTGGTATATTAACACAACAGAATAAAACAATAAAAAAAGACATATTCATGCCATTTGTGACAACATGGATGGAGCTGGAAGGGATTATGCCAACCAAAATAAGTCAAAAAGAAAAGGATAAATACCAGATGGTCTCATTTACAAGTGGAATATAGAGAAACCAACAAAAGGTCAAGAAAAAGTCAAAACTAGCAAGCTGGCCATAGATCTGAGGTACACAGCATAGGAGAGGGAGTGAGGTCAAAACAGAGGAGGGATAAATAGAAGGCAATATGGTGATAGTTCATGGGTGTTATGGTGGTAGGAGAACTATGGAGAATACAACAATGTAAGAAAAAAATATCGAATTTTTATTTATTTATTTATTTTTATAAAAGCTGGAGTACAGGTCAGAGGCGTGGGAGAGTGAGAGGATTCACCAGAAGCAGAGCAGGGAGCAGAACAGGCAGACGACAGGAGAGGTCTGCCGCGCCATGTGGGATTCTCACTGCCTGGGATTGAACCCGCACTGCAGAGGCTGCAGACAGCTTCACGGTGCAGTGCTCAAACTGCTGTGCCACCCGTGGAGGCCCAATAAACCATATTTTTGAAATAAATTAGAAAGAAAAGAAACACAGGCTTGTGGGCCAAGTCAGCCCTTTGGTGTGAGTCTTTGGATTGTCCCCTGACTAGATGGACGGGGGCACTATCTGATTTAGTCATTGTTTAATCTCCAACACTTGGAATAAAACCTGGTGCAAAATAAGCTTTGATGAACAAATGAGTGAATGAGTGGCTATTCTTTGGTGCCTTCTTGAGGACCAGCAGCTGTGGGACCAGCAACAGCTGTATTGCTCATTGACTCCAAAAGGGCAGACTTTCAGTGAATAAGTATTTTTTTAAAGATTGATTGATTGATTGATTGATTTATACAAGAACCGGGTACAGGCCAGATGTGAGAGGCTTTACCAGAGACAGAACGGGGAACAGAACAGGCAGAGTGATGAAATACACTGCTGAGGGGAGCAGCGGGCGAGGCAGGAGAGGTCTGCCGCACCATGTGGGACCCTCACCGGCTGGGATCAAACCGGCGCTGCAGAGGCTGCGGACAGCTTCATAGCGTGGTGCTCAACTGCCTGAGCCACCAGGGAAGACCCCTTCAGTGCATAAGTATTGACAAGCTTTCCTGAACCAAAAAGCCAGCTGATGCAACCCTTGCCTAAAGGTAACCTTGACCGCATCTCAGCCTATGGGGAGGAGTGGGCAAAGAATCGGAGGGTGCCACTGTGTTCTGCTGGCCTGTGTGTTCTACTCCCAAATCCACAGGGGCTAAATATTGGCACTGAGTGTGGTGGAGGATTATTGGAGCACTGCTGGTAGGTGCGGTGTGAAAATATACATCTGTAGAGGCTTAAGCCTATAACCCCCAAATACACAATCCTACTTTACTTCAATAAACATAATTTGAAAAAAAATGTTGGGAATGATCCAGACCCCAAAGGAGGTTCTAGTCACCCCAAGTTCCTCTGTCTAGAGATCAGAGCAGTCAAGACAATTGAAGATACTTGGTTTGTCACCTACCTTTTCCAGTTTGGAGTTTTCTTGGACAGCACAGTTTTCATTATTGTTTAAAGGCTTTTTGCAATTGCTGCGGGCAATTTCAACATCGATAAAGTATTCCAAACGATCTGTGACCTGCCAATTGGCAATGTGCAATGTGATTCAAAGTTTTATTTTTAGAAGTTTTATTAAAAACTTAAAAGTTTTATTAAAAATTCTCATCCTCTTACCCCATTCTGCACCTCTACCTCCATAGATCCTTCGGGGAAGGTCTGTGTTGCCCACTGCCCTGTGCTCCCTGGCAGACTGACACCAGTTACTCCCTAGAGCTATATACTCAGGGAAAAGGCTCTTTCCCAGTGTGGAAGCTCCTTGAGGGCACAGCCTTCTAATCCTGTTTTCTGTCCCAAAGTCCAGGTCATGCCTTATACTCACGGAAAGGTTGGGGGAAAAGGATGCGTCTCCAGAACCATCAATTGTCCAGCCCCCAGATACTACATGTTCACATGGGCCAGATGAGAAGACAAGCCCCTGGCCACATTGCCCACCCCCTTCCTCATACTGTGCTCACGTGCACGCAAGGGTGCCTTCACACACACACACACCCCCCTCAGATCCTATCCTCTGGTGAAATTGCCTGTCCTTTGAGGCTTCCCCACCTACAACTCCCCCGCCCATCTTCTCAACAACTTGCTGATAAGGGTACAGTGTGTCTTTCTTGTTCTTTGCTAAGTGTGTAGTAAGCAGAACTGCACCAAGTTTAAGGAAAAGCCTCAGAAGTTACCGAGTTTGTTCACTATTGGATATGGTTAAGGCTGTTCCTGATGTCCATTTAGACCTGCGTTATCTGGTTTTAAAAGATTTTAGCAGGAGGTGAAATAGTGTCTGTGAGTTGGGTCCAGGTTCATCTGTACTTACCTTTTTCTGTCAGAGCTTTCTGCATGGAGCTCTGCTAAGCCTTTCATAAAGTTGTGATAAAGTTGTGTTAAAGTTTCACTGTGTATTAAAGAATTCACAAGGGAGAATCTAGCCTTCGTCTGGCCTTATGGGGGGTGGGAGGTGGAGATGGTTATATGCCATCAAGAAGTGAATAGCACAACTACCCTTTGGTTTAGCAGTTAAATTTATGCTGAAGAAACCCGGAAAAGTCCATGGATGTTAACCCAGTCACCAACAGGACTTTGAATGACTCGCAATATTTGTAGTGCTCATTGAGCACGTGCTCTCTCAGGCACTGTTCTTTGGGACTTTACAATAACTCAGTTAACTCACACCAACCATTTGGGGTAAGCTGTCACTCCCATTTTTTTTAGGTAAGGAAAATGAAGCACAGAGGAAGTAAGTGTAACACTCTAGCAAGTGGCTGAGCAGGTTCAAGCCAAGGCATCCAAAATCAGACATTGCATCTCTACCCACTATCCCCCACTATGCTTATGCCTCTGCCCTCTGCAGATGCAGCCATGGGAGGGCAGAGGATTGCTATGATTCCAGAAATACCGACCTAACTGTGGAAGCCGGAGGCCACTGTTCCATGGAGATCTTTGTTGACTCCTCACAAAAATAAGTTAACAAGAGTGATAGTTGTAAATCCCACAACTGATTACATGATCCTAAGAAGACCCTGGCCTTATTTTTTTTTTAATTTTTATGTTGTAGTTGTTATTTTATTTATTTTTATTATTTTTTGATGTGTATATATACACAAGGGAATATTATTCAGCAATCAAAAAAGATAAACTCATGCCATTTGCAGCAGCATGGATGGAACTAGAAGGAATTATGCTCAGAGAAATAAGCCAGAAGAAAAAAGAAAAATATCAGATGGTTTCACTTATAGCAGGAATATAGGGGAACCAAATAAGACATCAGTGTAAAAAAATAATAACAGTACAAAGCACAACGAAGCAAAAACTGGCCTCATGTTTTCCTGGCTTTTCAGTATTCCTAAGATAGAATAAAAGTCTTGCCCATGGCCTATAAGGCCTGGGATAGTCTTGTTTTAGCCCACCCTGGCCAGTCCCACTGGTGCCTTAGAGTTGCTAAGATGGGCCACAATCCTTCCCACTGGCAGCTTTCCATACCTGACTGCTCTCCCTACCCCATTAACCCCCCAGATCCTCCCTAATTCCTATCTGTAGAAGTTGCTGTGAATGGTGGCCCATACCCCTGCTCTTCCGGAACACATTGCCAGTTCCTGGGCCCCTGCCCACAGGGCTTCCTGCCTCTGGGAACCAAGGGCTCCCAGAGCAGCTCTCAGTCAATGAATGATGGGAGTTGGTAGGTAAATAACACAGCTCCCTATATGCAGGTGGCCCAATTCCAAGGCAGGCTCTGGCTCCTCTCCCTAAAGCTCCCAGGAAAGCCAAGGCCAGCTTCCCACAGTAGGCAGTGACTCAGGGTAGGGTCAGGTAAAAAGCATCAGGCTTTTGTGCCCTCCCACATTAGGATAGATGATGGAATCCTGTGGTCCCGAATGCATGCCTGATGGTGGGCACCTGGAGTAGGATGTGGGCATATGTAGATGGGAGTCACCTGGGCTATGACTGGGCTTTTAAGGGCAGCATCACAGGGGGACCAGAAGCTGAGAAGAAGCAGAAGCAGAACCATAAGAGAACGCCGGAGAGTCCAGACAGAGTGAAGACTTGCTGGGGGCTGGGAGGCCTGCCAGCCTCCCTCACCCCCAGCCCCCCTGCCTGCCGTGTACCTGGTAATCCCAATAAAAGCCTGCAAAAGCCACTGAGGGCTCCAGGACTCTCTCCTCTTTTACCCCGTCTGCATAGTATCATAGAAAACTTGCACTGTGGCCCATCCTGCCCCTTACACTCAGTAACTCACCTGCACTTCCACTCTCCTGCCCTCTCTCACTTTCCCTCTGGCCTCCTGGCTTGTCCATAGATGGTCTCCCCAATAAACATCTTGAACTTGAATTCAAACACTAGTATGTACTTCTGGTAAAACCCCAACTAAAACACTTCCCATTTGCCTTCTTCACCTGTAGCTCCTAGATATTTTTAAGGTTGCATCTTTAACATCACTCCCTAGAGAGGTGAGCTCTCTTCCTTGACTATGTATTGAGATCATCTGGAGGCTTTTAACACCAATTGAGATCTGTGTCCCAACCAGAGATCTTCATTTAATCCATCAAGATGTAGTTGATGCAGTGGGATATTTACAAGTTCCTCTGGTGAACAACACTATCAGGGGAAGCCTTCCTTGACCTCTGACCCCTGTGAACCCTGCCATCAGGACAGACATCACAATTCACTTTCCTGGTTTCAGTGTTTTTCTAATCACACTGCCAGCTTCCTAAAGTCTGTGATCATTTCTGACCATATCCACCCATCTACAGAGATTCATAGACATGGCTTAGAAAGATTCTTGCTACATCCATATGACTTGGTTCCAAACAAAAAAAACCCTGAGAATGGGGAGAGGGAACTTACAAGACCCAGGACCCATTCCTTTATTTCAAAGGACAGCTGAGGAGCTTCTGAATGGACTGTGAAGTGTAACCAATTGATAAAGGGTAATACGTGATCAGGAGAATAGAACATATGGCAACAAGGTGCTGATGACCCAAAGAATTGAGATCATAATTGCCTCCTGGCCCAGCTCCTCCTAGCAGAGGCAGGATGGATAATGTAAACTCTGCCAAAAATAACCCATGTGTTGAATGTATTTACAATGCATTCCTACAAGTTTCTTGGTGCAATAACAAGACATACCACCAACCAACCAACCAACCGACTGAGATCAGTATGATCAGCTGAATTTGAACACCAAGAGCCTTTTCTCTAATATGACAAGGGTCAAGTGTTGCAAACTCCAGAGAGTGTCAGCTAAGTTTGAACCCAAGTAAGCAACCTAGCCTTCGGCAGTTCATGGCCCTGTGGGAAGGGAACATTTCTATAAATAGAAAATCTGAATGTCTCTTGTTCCACTAAATATATGTCAAAAGAAATATAGAATATAAGAGGGGCACTTTATTAGCTTATACAACAGATATCGCCACGTGTCTCTTCTCAATCCCACCTTCCATGTAATTAGAATAAGCTGAAATACAGTCCATGGCAGTATTATAATATTGCAAAATATTCCTGGCACTCCATTTGTCTCCCAACCACAAGTCATGAGCATTTAATTTGCAGTTTGAGAATTAAGTGACTTAATGCATGCAAAATAGTTAGAACAGCAGTTCAAGCAGATGAACAAAGTGCTCTGGTGTCATGGGGACACATTAGTGTACATGCCCTTGAATACACCAACTTAGGATTTCTGTACATCAATATTTTCTCACATGCCCAGTTTGTCAACTTGACTTCAATCTGCACATTTGTGGAGAACACCCTTACCTGTAGCTGAGCTTGTATTATCTTCACCACCTGGAAGAGGTATTTATCCTTACTCTCTTTGTTGTACTCTTGCATGGCAAACCACAAACACTGCTTCACGTTGGCATTGGAAGGATTGATGACTTTCAATTCCCTCAGCACCTTGATCTTATTCTTTTCTGGGTCTTGGCTGACCACCAGGGCCACCAGAATGGTGAGCAGTAACAGACAGCACGCTTGGCACCTATTCATTCTCAGTGGGGCATGGAGGGTACCGAGAGCCTCCTCTTCCTCTCAGGGCTGGAACCGTGTGGAGTGAGGTAGACGCTGCTGTCCCTAGAGGTTCAAAAATCTTACCATGACAGCATCAACCCAGCTAGATTCTAAACAGAACCGTTAGGGTCACCTTTTAAGACTGTGCCTGTCCTCCCAGGAAACCCACCCAAGAAAAGCAGTTAAGGAGTCTGTGCTCCCAGGCTCTCCTCCTCTTTATCCTTGAAGTGACCGGAGGTTACTGGAGAGCGCTTACACCCAGATGTGCCACCCCTGGCCTTGGGCACCTCACCTTCACTCCTGTTTCTGTGTCTCAGACCTCCAAGATGTGAACATAAGGGTGCTGCTGTGCTGAGGCTCCCTGGCACATTGGGCTCTCTGTGGCCTTTCCAAACTGCTCTACCTGCCAACTGCACCTTCCTCTTGGTGGGTTGGGCTCTGCCCTATACCCCAACCTGTGGTTCTCCAGGGTCTCCAGCACCCCCAATTTATGCCTATGCCCTGGTCAGGGGCCACCCTTGCTCCTGAGCTCTGGTCTGTTCTCCTTCAGTGTCCTTGTTCCTGCAGGGAGGTCACACTTTGTGATGTAATCCTGTGTCAGTTGGTCTGAGCAGCTCACACACAGCAGCCACAGGCTTTCTGCCTCTTGCCCTCAGAGAGGAGGGCCCCTCAGAGTTCTCCTGTCCACCTGAGTCAGGAACCTAAATGCCTGACTTCTGGACACCCTCTGTTTGAGTCACTCCTTCCTCCCCCTGCTATCCTGCCAAAGCAAGGGTTACACACCCACACTGATCCCAGACCTGTGCCTTAGCAGGACAAGCATGAGTCCCTGCGCTCTTCTGGACTCTTCCGATCTGTAAAAATCCCAAATTGCTGCCCAACAAGTTCTGAGAAGTATGGAAATGGACACTGGTCCCAGAGTACAAAGACTGATGGGCTTTTAACCTAATGCAAAATTTTCTGGCACCTTCCCCCATCCCTCATCTCTTGGGTAAATGAACAAAGTCACCCTCACATACTCCATCTTCTATGGAGGGATCTGCTCCTTCAAGGAGTAAGTCAGTCTTTTCAGCTAAAAATAGGATTTAATGGTTGATAACTAGTTTGGCTTCTCTGCAGTACGTTCATTAGAATGGAAGGGATTATATCACACGTTGCTTTCCCCTAGTATCAGCACATCTTTAGGTCAGAGCAATTTAGAACCAGAAGCCCATCCTATCAGGAATAATTACATTCTTAATGTCAACGGCTCACTATTTTTACCTATGTAATCTAAATTCAAACTTGTATTAATAGGAACAGCTCTCACAGAGTAAAAACTTATTGGACTGCTTTCTAGATTTGAAACCTCACTTTTCGGTATCTAATCAACTCTTTGTCTAATTATTGGTTAGATTTTATTTTCAGTGACCAGGCTCTTGACCATGAAATGGGACATTGTACAGGAAACACCATAGAGACATGGATCTTCCAGGCAGGTTGGAAAACATCAGAGTGTGAACATAACATATTGTGTTTGAACCATTTGCCTATTGATGGATTTGTGTGTGTGTGTGTGTTTCTTATTTTTAGCTGTTAAAAACACTAGTGTAATAGACAATATTTTTCTATTATCTTTGTGAAACTGCGTGAGTATTTCTGTATAATGAAAGACTGGTTGGAGAAATGATGCAAAATGTTTACGCAAATTTGAATTTAGTATATATTGCTGAATTGCTAGTCACTAGTAATGTCAGTCACTGGCATGTGAGCAGAAGCCCTGTCCTTCCCAGTAACATCAGCTGAGTAGAGACCCAAGACACATGGCAAATTGGTGGGTTCTCCACCAACACCCCTTCTTGCTGGTGGTTTAATTGTCAATGCCCCAGCATCTTAATTGCCAAAGTACCACCAGTTTAATTGCTGAAACTCTCAGCTCCACCCCTATTTCCCATCAGCCCCCACTCAAAGGGTAGAGTTTGGAAAACCTTACCTACTACCATCAAGTTTGCTATAAGCACCACCACTGACTGGGAGGTTGCCTCACTGTTCCCCTTACAGGCTTGGGATTATGATGGGTTTGGGCTTGTGCAGTGGAAGAAGAATGACAGGGTGCCAGGATTGTAGTGAGACTTGAAGAGTCTTTGCATGCATTTTTCTACTTGTCTATGTATTCTCGGGTGCTTTTGCAGGGTAAGTGTGGGGAGGGGGACTGGGCTGTCAGTTGTTAAATAACACATATCCAACCAAATTCATTGTAAATATATAACTGACTTTATTAAACAGTTCATGAATCAAGCATCATCCCACCTAACAAGTAGAAAGGCATTCTAAAAAGTTGTACAAAATGAAAGTTTTTATATGCAGAAGTAAGGCTACGTGAGGAAAGGGAGGTTATTTCAGGCTTAGATAACCTACCCACGGGGAATGAGAAAAGGTCTTATCTCATTTTTCCTTTGGGGAATGGATAAAAAGGACAACTGACCAGAAAATTCTATATTGCCCAGTCAGCGCTACATTCCTGCAGGACATTCACACTGCAGATAGGTCAGGTATTAAGTCTTGGTGGGCTTAGTGCAGGCAGCTCCATTTGGGGCCTATGTTTCCTTTTCAAATAAACCACCTAGCTTGAGAATACATCATGTGGAAGTACCTAGTGTCTGGGCCGTTGGTCTGGGAACTCCTGGTGTGAAACAATCTAATTTGAGCCCCAGAATACATGTGGAATAGACCCAAACTAACCCAGAGTGAGCTCAGCCTGAAACATCAACTTAAAGTGAAGTCACACTTACGTCTAGATGTGCCTCTAGACATAATGCCTGACATACAGTTCTTGATGGCAGGGCGTCCATATTAGAAAAGCCCGTCTTTTTCATAACAGGCAATCTCATAAAATGTTGTAGATTTCATGCATATAAAGAATTTCTAAAATACATGTCAATTTTTCTATTGTGTGCTTGTTTTATACCTTTCAAGTATAAGTTTAATCCCTGCTGATTTGAGAAAACTAGTAACTGGACTGAATCTGGAGAGATCTCTCTAGGGCACAGTCAAACAGGAAAGGTTACTCCTTCTTCTGACTGACACCATCACTCAAAATCTAATAGAGTGGGTTCATTAGTGACAGTGGTGATAGACCCCAAATTTATCCACCTTGTCAAAAACCCTCACACACCCCTGATTCTCACCATTGAGTGTGGCCATGTTTTTAATCTCATGTGCTGTGAAAGCAGAAACAAAGTAAAGACACAGACCACACAAAAATCCACTCGTTGCAATTTACATAATTTCTAAATATTGAAGCTCCTAAAAAAACCATTTCCCATCCTTGACCACAAATGCCAATCACCCGAAGATTTTAAGTATTTCTGATGTGAAGTCACAACAATTTTCTATGGTAGAGATGGAGAATGTGCCTGATCTCTAGATGATACAAAACATGAAATCTATGTGGTTTTTATGTGGATCAAAGTAGAAAACAACTGACATATGTGAAAAAATCATGACACCAGGGCTTCGCAAGGTGTATTGAGAGTTGAGGTGAAGGTGCTCACCTGTGAACATCAGGTAGAGTTCATGGATGATCCAGCAGTCTAGCTCTCCATAGCACAGGAACAATGGTTATCTCCTTTAGACCCTGAGTGTTTTTATTGCCCAAGGGTAGTCAGTAGGCCAGTTTCGCTGACCGCAAAGCTGCTCTTGTGAATTTTCATGTGTTCCTTTTCAATTGAGGGGAGATGTTACACTTTCTATATACAAATTAGTCAAAAACCAAAGGTGACCCAAGCCACTAATTTTGTATAAGACCCAGGAAGCTGTCTCCAAATGTCTTAGTAAACCCTGTACCAACACCTCTTCTTGAAAAGTGTTAATCAAAAAAGAGGCAGACTTTTAACTAGAAAGCACTCAAATCAGATCCCCACAAATGCATAAAGGAGATGAAAAGACCTGTCAACCTCTCATTCTGAGGCATTCCTCCATGGGATTACCACTGTCTCTCTATCCCCAGATATGCCTCACACCCCCCATCTCTCTACTCTGCAGGGATGCTCACCACCAGGATCCAAGAAGAGAGAGATGCTCATCAGGTTGGGTGGAATGGAGGAATATAGATATCTGCAGGGAAGGTAGGGACATGGAGACTAGAGCTGTTTGCCTTCTCAGTTATCATCAGAGGCCTAGAAAATACTTTCTTGTCAGCATCATATCTCCTGGTACAGATGCTTTAAGGGGGTCCAAAGCCAGCAGAGTCTTCAGTAATCTTCAGTCACCAACTTCTCACCCTGTGCAGAACAGTCACCCTATTATGAACCTAGTCCCAGACATAGAAGCAGAGGTGATACAGATGTATATACCTGTCAAAATTGTCTACATTCTTTTTGAGTAGAGTCAATGCATGAATGAACAAACAAGTAGAAGGATGGATGGATGGATGGATGGATGGATGGATGGATGGATGGCTACATGGATGGATGCATGGATGGATAGATGCATGGATGGAATATTGCATGAATAGATAATGAAGGGATAAATTAGTGGATAATTGATGGATGGATGGATGAGTGAAAGGGAAGATTGATGGAAGACTGAATCAATAGATGATGGATGATGGGTAGATGAATCAATGGATAATAGGTGGATGGACAAATGATGGATGGCTGAATAGACAGATGGGTGGAATGAATGGATGATGGGATGATGGAATAAATGGATTGTGATGGATAGATGGATGGATGGCCAAAGAGCAGTGAAAAAAATGAATGAATGAGTAAACATAACATCTAAGAAACAGTAAGGAGAGCCTCAATGAACTGAGGAATTTGACTTACTAAATAGCCTACATCTACAACCACGGTAAGACAATAATGATAAATTCTCCTGACTCCTAACTGGCATCAACATCCAAGGAAAACAAATGATAAGAAAGAGTACAAAACTGAACAGGATCCAGAAAATGCTCTGAGATGCCTTTATTTGTTCTAGTGCTGAACAAACATAGGACTATAGACAATCTGTCAATCTCCAGAGTAAAAGAAATCTGTTTCCTGAGAAAAGACAGGGTCCTCCCTAATCTTCATCCGCAGACAGGTGCTATTCAAGAGGGTGAAATGGATGGGTACAGGGATGATATTCACCACAAAAGTACAGCTCACCTGAAAAGAAAAAAAGAAAAAAGAAGATAAAACTACAACAATGCCACACATTGGGAACACTTAGCATACAGTAAGAACAGAAAATACATTAGAATCTCTCAAAGGAAAGATAAACAAAAACAAACTGTGTCCTGGGGTAAGGCTTGAAAAGCTCAAGTCTCCACCAAGGATGGGCAGGGATTGCTGAATCCATGCAGTTGAGTCTGGAGGTTTCTGAGAGGTGCCTGGTGGGGCTACCACCTGCCTCTTAGGGGCCCTCCCCTATAAACTTGAGGCTGCATGAGGGAGCTGGCACATATGGGAGATGATCTGTTGGGCACCCCACCCCTACACTTAGCAGTAGCTGCAAATCTACTGCAAAAGGAGAAAATTACCCAGCCTGTGCTTGGAGGGGCACCAGGCCCATTAAGGCATCACACTGATGCACTCATCCCCAGGGTCCAAGATGCCATAAGCTGGACATTAGCTCAGAGGAAAATAATAAATTGGACTTACCTGAACACCTTCAGTTAAGAAACAAAAGGGAGAAAATCAAGCAAACTAAACCATCCACCAACCCAGAAAAATAGGAGCAAAGGCAGAGTGAGGACACAGAGGAACAGAATCTGCCTGAACCTCAAGGTCTCAGGAAGCTTAGAGACTGGGGGTTAAGGGGGGCTCCATGCAGAACAAAGGTCATATAGTCAGCCAGCTGGGTTGTAAGCACTGGGCTCAGTGCAGCTTTGCTGGGAGCACTATCTTCTAACAATGACCCCTTCTAGGGGACCCTCAGACCTGGTGGGGAGCGGCCAGACCCTCTCTTCTAGCCCAAGAGTGTTCCTGGCACCTTTCCTAAGCCTCCTCCCAAAACCCTCCTTGATATTATTGATTCTCAAACCGTTTTCTTTCCTGGGCCTTCTTGCAAGTGGCAGTTGTTTATGTCTTCATCATGTTTTTTACAAATTGTGCGACCCATGTCCAAGTCCATCAAATATGTCCAACTAAGTATCTGTCAAGAAGAAATCATAGAAACTACACTGAAATATTTACTTAGCACTAGTGAGAAAAGCAGAGAGAACCACAGAGAAAAGTAGGTAAAAGATGTAAACAGATACATCCAAATAATTGTATGTAATTGCTATGTAATTTCTCTTATCATTTTTAGTTTCTTACTTCACTTTTTCCTCCTAATTCTCCATTTTCTTACAAAAGACTGGCCATATGCACACTGCAGTCTCCCTGCTGCACTCCTTCTGATCCCAACACCTGCAGTCAAGCGCCAGTGCTGGACACAAAGAGGCAGCAGAGTCCTGGGGTCCACTCCCCGTCCTACTGCAAGCCCCGCTCAGCCCAAGCTGGCGCCATCAGCTCCCACAGAGGCGCCTCCGCAGGGGAGCGGGGGCCCGGGCCTGGTCAGCCCACTGCTTACAGCCAGCCTGCACCAGCCTCTGGGGAGGCCTCCAGAAAGGGCTGTTGGCGGGTGCTGGGGACACTGTCTCTTCATGTGGGAGCTGGCTGCACAAAGGGCCTGTCTTGCAAAGGTCCTTCGAGGTGGCTATTTAGAAAGCAGGCAGGTCCTGGCTTAAAGAGAAAAAAGAAAACTGACAAAGAGCTCAAATACAGAAGAAATCACCCAGGGAGGATCTCTCCTCGCTGGATTGACCTAGAAAGGTCAAGAAAATTGACTTTGTTTGGGGCTCAGGAATTCCTGCATCTGACACAAGACACTCACTTGTGCCCAGCAACACACACACACACACACACACACACACGCCATTCATGCACACAAAGCCCCATGCACGGTCACCCTGACCGTAAGCTAGGATGTGGAAACAGCAGTAGCGTTGGTGTTGGGGGATCTGGAGCCTCCTGGGTCCAGGACTTGGATGAGGCTGAAGAGGGTCAGTACATGGGAAGGAGTGTGCTCTATGCAGGGAGGGGGTTACCAGGTATCATGCCTCCTATCTCTCCAGGATTGTGGTCAGAGCTGGGACCCTCCCATAGATCCCTGGGACATCAAGCCTGCTTCAGGGCGCTTTCGTGGGAACCTGAATCTGAGCATGGACAGAATTACTCTGGGACAGTAGTTTTAATCTAGTCAAAAGTACAGGAAGTGGAAAGAAAAAAACATTTTAGGAAATGCATCACCAGATGCTAATGCCACTAAAAGTTTATCAGCCAAAACTATAACCTTCAGGTACAATAACCAAACGCCTTCTAGACCATTCCATGGCTTGTTTCAAGAATACTGTGGTGTGGTCCGTCCAAATCTCTTCATGGCCCCCTCTCCTCTTCCTTCATCATCCTTTCAGTTGAGCCAGTCACTGCCTACCTCATTCTCAGGACAAAAGCCTAGGGTCCATCCTTGACCCTTCTCTTCCTCTCACACCCCATGTCAGTGCACCCCACATCTACCACATAGACCCAGAATTCAGCACAACACCTGGTACCCAGCAAGCCACCTAGTCTTGGCTTGCCTGAGGGATGTAGTGCCCTCTGTGCCGGGCACGGTCTTGTGACTTGTCATAGTCCAGAAGCCTCCCTAGGAATCTTTCCCCTCTGGTCCCCAAACTCTACCTGGCTGGAGTTTTCCAGACTTGCCTGTCTGAGAGAGGCCCTTCCTGAACATTCCCTCTTTCCTTGCCTCACCAAAGCCCTGCCTGCCTGCACTGACCACTCTTGTCCCAACCTTCCACTGTTTCAGTGGAACTTGGGGCCTGTTCACTGTCATTGATGACACAGAGGATGCTGAGACATGTCCCCGCCTGCCTTCTCTGTCCCTTCCAGTCGAGGCCTGAACCCCCGCAGCTGTGCAGTCCAGGCTGGCCTGCTTCCTGCAGGAGATCATCTCCCGGGATCTTCCCTGAGCTCCCGTCCCCGCTGCCTTTCCTCCTTGTTTCATTTTGCCAGCTCACCCTTCTCTTATCTGTCATGAAGGCCTACTCCTGCCATCCACTTCTCTTAACTGGAACAGATGAAGCACTTTCTTTCTCTCCCTCACAATGCAGCTCAGTCTCTGCCCTGAATGCTCTCCTCTCTGCTCAACCTCTTTTCTTCTCCCCAGTATTTCAGGGTGTCAACTCATCAGGGAAACAAAACAATCAAAAAAAATTGGAGTACTGCTAATGATGCTTATATTAAAAAAAAATAGTTACACAACTAAAAATCCATTACCCTTTTCTGCAGCCTAAGGCTAAGGACTCACCCCCAGGCCTGGCTGCAGGGGACATAGGGTGCAGGAGACAGGACAGGGAAGGGGTGCTCACCTTTTGCTGACTGCGTCGCACCCACAGCAACTTGTAGGCAAACTCATCTGGCTGTGCTTCGTTGTACTGAAACACAGCAAATTCCACACACAGGGTGAAGTAAGTGGTGCTCTTAGCAATGTCCACAAATTTACAAGTGCAGGCATGAAGGCCCAGCACAATGAGCCCCAGAATCAGTATCGACTTGGGGCACATGCTGTCAACAACAGCCCTGCAGGTCAGCATTGCGTGGGAGGAGCTGGTAGCTGCAGCTCTATGGCTCCTCACCCACGAAGTCCTGCCCCACAGAAGCTCTGAGTTGCTGACTGGATTCTTTATCCAGTCCCTCCTCTCCACTCCCTGCCTTGTCCCTCCAGTCACCAGCAAGCAGAAGGCAAAGCAGGCATCATCCTTCCTGCCCCTTGTCACATAAATCTTGAACCCCAGGGCCTGAGTGCAACATGCCCTGTCTCCTGCCTATTTCCAGGGCAGTCTCCTCCTGTCCTAGCTCAGCCCTGTGAAGGCCTAGGTGGATGCCTTGAGCACAGTCACTGTGCTCTTGTTGTGCATCCCAAGACTGGCAGAGTCCCAGAGACCATTTGGAATACTGATGGGCCCAGAGTCCTGCAGAGTTGAGGTAAAAACCAGGTCTATCTCTAACCTTGACTGCAACCCTTGACCTCAGGAACATCTCCCCTTGTCCTCTGTAGGTGCTAACTACTTTCCAAGAGGACTGGCCAGGACTGGCAGGGGAGAGAGGCATCTCTATGTCCTGAGGTGAGTGAAGATAACACCCAGGACAAGAATTAAGCTAGTATGAGAGGTGGGCTCTGCAAATATGGCAGCCATGGGCATGAGACAGGATCAGAGGCTGAGAAAGTTCAGCCCTGGGTCAGCATGCATTCTCGACCAGCTCTACCAATTGTGGTCTTTGACCTTTGCCCTATCAATGTGTCAGGCTCTTTTCAAAGTAACTGTGGGATCAATATGTGCCCTACCTAGGATGAGAACTAGACAGTGGGAGTGAGCAGACCAGGAAATACATCGTGCTGCTCATGTGCATGAGAATGCTCTGCACTGGGATGATTTTCCTACCTCAGTCATGCATAATTCAGACACCTCTACATTGCTGATGTACCTAGAAAGGACACAGGGCCTGAGGCACAGCTGTGGGAACAATTATGAAGATGAGACTAGGGCTAGCACAGGAAGAGAAAGAAGTGGGGACATGGTCAACATCAATAAACAGCTGATTGGTGGCATATGAGGACCCCCATTAGGGCAATCACAACGAGGAGGCAGCAGCCTGCTTCAAAGGCTACTGGAACTTCATCATGTCCTCCTGCCTGAGAAGTTACAGGTTTCCAATGCCTGTTCTTCCACAGTCCACATTTTGAGATCTGCAGAGTCTGTACTAGGCCTCTTTTTATTTCCTGATGTGGGTTATGTCTATCTTCTCTGTTCTCTATTTCTCTTGCCGAGTTAGCAATTTTATTAGACTTTCCAAAAGATCAGTGCTTGGATTTCTTGACCCTCTCTATTAATTTTCTCTTTCACTCATTTACACTCTTTTATTGCAATGTCTTGAGAGAGAAAGACTTAGTCACCAATCATCCTCCTGTCCATCTAAAGATATATGTATTTCCAGACTTAACCCCCCTTTAAAGCTAAACATTGGCAGCATCTCACATACTGTTACATCATGAGCATTCGATCATTTGCTCCAAAAATACGCCATAATCTGTATTAAGTTTACTTCTCTAGCCCATACAATTAAAGGTGTATTGCTGAATTTTTAAATCTTTTGCTCCTTAATTTCTATTTGAACTTCACTGTGCCCAAAGAACCTATTTTATGTGCTATCAATTCTTTGAAATCCATCGAGCTTTGCTTTATGAATCAGAACATGTTCAATTTTGATAAATGTTCCTTCAGTTCAATAAGAATATGTGTTCTGACATTGTTGGTGAATGTTCTATACAATTACTATGATTTTGTCAAATTAACACTCATTGAGTGGAAAACAGGATGCTGGATGATGAGTCATGGTCCAACAATGAATCACAAATGAAGATGAAACTGAAAACTTAGTCACTCACAAGTCCTGGGGGAAATATTCAGCATATATGAGGAGCCTCATGGAGGGGTCACATAGGAGGTCAAGGCAAAATGCAGTCAGAGAGGGCAGAACCTGGGCACACAGGTTTATCAGGGTCTGTGAGTGGGATTTCTGGGGTGAGGCTGGACCTGTCAACTCAAATTAAAAAGTAGTGTTTGGGTAAGTTATATAGGGTTCAGGGGCACCCAAGGGGAAGGCTCTGGGGGATGGGAGACACTGTTGTTCACAAATGCTATTGGGGAGATCACATCAGGACCTAACATTTGTTGGGGACTCTGCTGGCTGCTAACTTGGCCATGTGCTTGTATGTGTCAGTTTCCAATCATTTCGCCAAAGAAAATGAATGCCAAGGCAGCAATGCCATGGAGTAGTTTAGTGAACATCTTGTCAATGATACAAAGTTAAAGTTATTAAACGGATTCTAAATTTGTATATATTTTTTGACCTTTAGCTTGTGACTTCTATGAGTTATAGACAGAGGTACTTTACACTCTCCTCCCGGGATTGGGGGTTTGGCTGTTCTCCCTGCAGCCCTTTTGGGTTGCATTATGTATCGCAGATGATGACAGGAGGGGGCCCCTCAGTAAAACTGTTGTAACTTCCATAAAGCATAGCTATAGCCTTGTCCCCAAAAGGCCATGTTTCTGATCCACACCAGCATACAGAGGCCCTAGTCAGAGTCAGGCACCTCTGTTTGTACACTGGTGTTCATAGGGGCTCACTACTCAGTAGCAGAGGCTGTGAAGTAACAGCATCTGGGGCCTAACTCCAAAGGGCCTGGCCTCACACAAGAAACATTTGAAAAGCTCCTTGATGACTCTATTGAATCTGAGTTCAAACAGAGCAAAACTGAAAAGAGCAGGCCCAAAAATCAAGTTTTCCTCAATGCAATGTGAGTTGAGGTGAAGGTGCTTACTGGTGAGCAACACAGAGAAGAGCTCAGGAGGGCCTGGCTATCCTTGGTCACAGAGGACCCATAAACAATGGCTCCCCACTCTGTGCTGAGTGCCCTGAAGCCAATGGTGTGCAAAAGCAGCTTTGCTGACCACACACAACCACCCTCATAAATTTATCTATGCCTCTTTCAGAGTGTGGGGAGAGGTTGGAAAAGCTACATACTGTTTGGTCAAAGAACCAGAGTTAATACAGGCCACTGCCTTTGTGCTGTGCCCAGTGGAGCTACCCAGAATCATGTGGGGAAAACTCCCTCTCCTTATTGTTTGTGGACACATCATGCAGACAGATAAATCTGGAGAGAGGCAGACTTTCAAATAAGTGATGCTCAAATCAGATTCCCAGAAATCTGGAAGGAAAGATGAAAGATCCATCAGCCTCTCCTTTCTGAAGTACTCCTCCACGGCACTGCCATGGCCTCCCTGTCCCCAGACGTGCCCCACATCCTCCATCTCTCTGCCATCTGTAGAGATGTCCACCATAAGAGGGTGTCTGTCACCACAGTGCCTGTTCCGGGGAAGGTGAATGGTGTTCACACCCTGGAGGAACACAGGATCAGGAAGCAGGTGGGGCCTGGAGTGGCCATCTGCTGAGCCTTCCTCAGAGACCCTAGAGAATTGGTGATGGGCAGAGTTTTCTGTCAGCTTCAATCACGTGTCCTCCACCCCTGTGATGGGGATGACCCATTGCAGAAGGACCACTCACTATGAACCTGGTCCAGACATGGAAGCTGAGTGGACACAAGAGTTTCTTCCCTGTCAAAATTCTCTGTGTTCCCTTAGAGTGGAATCAAGGAGGGGCAGGGAGAGATTGGAGTAATAAATACACAAATGGAAGGAAGGAAGGGAAGAAAGGAAAGGGTAATGGATGGAGGGAAGTAGGGAGAGAGAGAAGGGGACAAATGGTTGTATGGATGCAAGGAAAGATGAACACAGGAAGGAAGGGAGTGGGGGAAGGGAGGGAGGAAGAAAGGTACAAACTATTCAGAACCAGTAAGGAGGGACTCACATGACTTAGGGAGTTTGGTTTACTCAGCACTGCACCTACAGCCAAGGTAAAGACAATAAAGATATATTTTCCAACAGTTGTTGCTGACATCAAGACAGAAAATAAATGACAAGGGAGTGCAAAACTGACAGGGACGCCAAAAATACTCCAAATGCCATTAATTCCCCTTGGTGTTATACACATCTAGGACTACAGACTGTCATTCTCCAGAGGAAAATGGACTTCTGCTGGGAGAAATCAGGGACTCCTTTGCATCTATAGTTGCAGGCAGGTGCTGTTCAAGAGGAGGAACTGGGAAAACCAAGGGCGGGCATCCACAATAAAAGTGCAGAGCACCTAAAAGAGGGAATGATAAAACTTAAAATTAGAACAATGTACCACACTGAGAGCACTTAGCATATTGTGCTGTAGTATGTAGCACATAGGAACTCAGGATGCATTAGAACCTACAAAAGTAAACAAACGCAAATTCAAACAGTGGCCTAGGGCAGGAATTGAGAAGCTCCAGCCTCCACCAGGATGATGGACAGGAGTTACTGAATCCACCCACCTGCGTCTGGAGCCTTCTGAGAGGTACCTGGTGGGAACACTCCTGCCCTTATGGGTATCCCCCATGCACCTGATGCTGCGTGAACACTAGTGAGTTCCGAGGGAGCTGGCAGATGCCCAGGAGATGGTCAGGCTGGGCACAATCCCTCTGCCCAATAAATAGCAGATGAACCTTTCTCCTCCTGGGGGAGCACCAGACATAGTGAGGAACAGAACCCCTCATTCTACATTGGCATGTCCCTGATGACTTTCCTAAGCCTCCTCCCACAGGCCTGAGATACTAGAAAATACCTATTTGTCTCTGCCCCCAGCTTCTGACACAGGATTCCTGAAAACTTTATAAAATTCTTTTTTTTTTTAAAGATTTATTTTTATTTATTTATACAAGCACTGGGTACAGTCAGAAGCGCGGGAGGGTGTCCCGACCCGCGGGGTTCAGAGGCACGAGAAGAGAAGGGCTGAGGATTGAAATGAGGGGCTTGACGACTTGACGCTAGCGTTTGCTTCTTTATTTTTCCTTTATCCTTTTACTGTATTTACATGTCTTTCCTTTATCCTGACTTTCTTACTTCCCTGGCCTTCTCTCTGCTCCTCTCGCAGTAACCCTTGCAGTATCTCCTTACAGTTTCCTCACAGTCCTCCTTATCTCTCGCGGTTCCCTTCTTATACCCTGGTCGCTCCTCCCATCGTGCCTCTCAGTCTCGCGTGATTTACAGGAGAACGCAGGGGTTTCTCCGAAGGCAAAACAGTAAATCGAAACCTAATTCATCGAGCACATGTGCAACATGGCGCATGCTCCAGGCGGCTCCGGACAGGAGGGTGAGAGAATCCACCAGAGCCAGAGCGGGGAGCAGAGCAGGCAGAAGGACCGAAGCACACTGCTGAGGGGAGCAGCGGGCGGCAGGAGAGGTCTGCGCGCCATGTGGGACCCTCCTCCGGTGGCCGGGGAGCAGCTGGGGATCGAACTGGCGCTGCAGAGGCTGCGGGCAGCTTCGCAACCCAGCGCTCAACCGCTGCGCCACCGGGGAGGCCCAAACTTTATAAAATTCTAAGAGATAAAATTCTACTGAGGTGACTCCAGGAAGCTCCTAAATGACCCCTGGATGGGAGCCAGTCACTAGAAAGACCAAGCCCTGATTAGAAGCATGGAGTTTTCAACCTTGCACCCCATCCTACAGAGAGGGGACAGGGGCTAAAATGGAATTAAATATCAAGCATGCCTAAGTGAGGAAGCTTCATAAAATCCTTTTAGTATGGCATCTGAGAGGTCCCCCTCCACACTGTGAGGATAGCTCACCCAGCTCCCCGGGAGAGAAGCTTCTGTGCTAAGGACCCTTCCAGAACTTACCCTAAGTATATCTTCATCCATATCCTTTACTATAGTCTTCATTAAATTGGTAAACTGGGCCTCCCTGGTGGCACAAGGGGTTAAGACACAACCTATAAAGCCATCCACAGCCACTGCAGCACAAGTTCGATCCCCAGCCAGGGAGATACCCACATGGCGCAGCAGACCTCTCCTGACTCGCCCACTCTCCCCTCAGCAGTGTATTTCAGTCATGCTGCTTTTCTGTTCCCCACTCTGTCTCTGGAGAATCCTCTCCCCTCACACACACCTCTGGCCTGTACCCCAGTTCTTGTATGCATAAATAAATAAATCATAAACAAACAAATAAATAGGTAAACTGAAGGGCCTCCCTGAATTTTGTGAGCTTCCCTAGCAAATTGGTCAAGCTCAAAGAAGGAGGAGGTCATGGGAAGCTCTGATTTGTAGCCAAGTTGGATAAAGTTGTGGGTAACCTGGGCACCTACTAATGGCAATTAGCACCTGAAGTGGGAGGCAGTCTCTTGGGTCTGAACCCTAAACCTGTGATGGAAGGTGATGCTATGTCCAGGGAGAGTTAAATGATAGGACACTCAGCTGCTATCACAGACAATTACTTCTTGGAGGAAAAACCTCACACGTTTGTTATGAGAAGTAAATGAGACATAGAGGACTGTCGGTTTTTCTAATATCCCTTCCTTGCTATTACTTTGCACTCTAAGAAGATTCACGGTATATCAGGCTGATTTTGTGCTCAAACCTTTTTATCTCCTGGTGCTTCTTGCAAGGGACATTCATCATTATCTTCATGTTTTTTACAAATCGTGCGGCCCATCTCCAAATCCATTAAAAATATCATTGTCCACCTCTGTCGAGAAGAAATTGCAAAAGGCAAGAATTTATCATTTTTATGGGTGAATAGTATTGCCATGTCTGTCTATACTGCATTTCCTAGCCCATTCATCTTGTCTTTAAGCATTTAGGTTATTTCTATAACTTGGTTATTCTAAATAGTGCTGCAATGAACATAGGGGGCACATGTGTCCCTTTGAAGTAGTGTTTTTGCATTTTCTGGGTAGATAGTCAGGAGTGGAATTGCTAAATGATGTAGTGGATTTATTTTTAATATTTTGAGAAATCTCCATACTGTTTCCCTAGAACTGGAGGGAGGTATTCTACGTGAAATAGAAGGAGAAAGACAGATACTAGATGCTGTCCTTATATGTGGAATATAAAGAAATAAAACAAAGAGTCAGATAAAACCAAACCAATAACAAACACTAGAAATTTGACTGTAGAATTTGTCTCCCTCCTACCAGAGGAGGAGGTAGAAGGGGGCAGAGTAAGTGGGAAGGCAGCACATGTGCTGTGGTGGAGGACTTCTAGTGTCTTGGTGGTGTGTAATAACACACACCTGAAGGATGTGATCCTGTGCTTCTAGATCATACTACAATGTTTTAAATCAAAATTACCTCAATTTAAAAAAAAGGAATTTATAAAGCAGTCACTAAATATTTGCTTCTCATGAATGAATAAAGGAAAGGCATAGAACCAATCAGAAGGGCAGTGAAAGACCAGAATATGCATGTAAATAGCATGTACATGTCATGTGCAATTTCTCTACAAGTATATAAGCAACAGAAAGGCTTCCCTTAATACACCTAGAGCTTGCAGTAGACTTCTCTGCTGCACTCTTCCTGATCCCAACGCCTGCAGTCAAGCGCCAGTGCACTGGACACACAGGGACAGCAGAGTCTCGGGGTCCACTCCTGGTCCTACCGCAAGCCCCGCTCAGCCCGTGCTGGCGCTATCAGCTCACACAGGCCCCTCTGCAGGGGAGCAGGGCCCCGGCCTCTGGGGAGGCCTCCAGAAAAGGCTGTTGGGGGGTGTTGGGGACACTCTCTCTTCATGTGGAAGCTGGTTGCACAAAGGGCCTGTCTTGCAAAGGTCCTTTGAGGTGGCTATTTAGAAAGCAGGCAGGCTCTGGCTGTTCACTACACTTCTACAGAAAGTTAGTAAGGAGGGCCTCCCCGGTGGCGCAGTGGTTGAGCGCTGGGTTGCGAAGCTGCCCGCGGCCTCTGCGGTGCCGGTTCGATCCCCGGCTGCTCCCCGGCCACCAGAGGAGGGTCCCGCATGGCGCGCAGACCTCTCCTGCCGCCCGCTGCTCCCCTCAGCAGTGTACTTCGGTCCTTCTGCCTGCTCTGCTCCCCGCTCTGGCTCTGGTGAATTCTCTCACCCTCCCGCGCTTCTGACTGTACCCAGTGCATGTATAAACAAACAAACAAACAAATAAATAAAGCATGCCTCTATTAAAAAAAAAATTAAAAAAAAAAAAGAAAGTTAGTAAGGCTTATGATTTTATTTCCTTAAAGAGAAAAAAGAAAACTGACAAAGAGCTCAAATACAGAAGAAATCACCCAGAGAGGATCTCTCCTCGCTGGATTGACCTAGAAAGGTCTAGAAAATTGACTTTGTTTGGGGCTCAGGTATTCCTGAAACTGACACAAGACACTCACTTGTGCCCAACAACACACACACACATACACACACACACACTCACGTCACTGGTGCACACGTAAACCTGTGCCCTGTTCAGGGAGGAAGTACACTCTCCTGTCTCCTCGGCATATGGTCAGAGGTGGGGCCCTCCACACTCAAGCCCCCGGGACATCGTGCCCACTTTAGGGTGCTTCATCAGGACCAAGTCTGGCCTTGGCTTCACTCACCTTTTGCTGGGCTCGCCTGACCTCCAACAACTTGTATGCATCCTCTTCCACATTGTTCTCATTGAACTGAGCCATGGCAAACTCCACTGAACCCATAAAATAATCCTCATTCTTACTGATGTCAACAAATTCTTTTTGAATTGTCCAGACATGAGTGCCCAGCACAGTGAGCCCCAAAAGCAGCGGCACCTTCAGGAACATGCTGCTTGGCCTCAGCACCAAGGGGGTTGCCACTGTGGTTGGGTCACCCTCCTCAGCTGTGTCCCATGCAGCCCCAGCCCACGCCTCCTCCTTATCAGCCTGCTTTGTACCTCCCAACATCACCAAACAGAAGACAGCACAGGAGGTCCCATTTTCCTCCCTCTGTCACAAAAGCCTTGAACACAGGGACACGTATGCAACATTCCCTATCTCTGCACTTTTCCAGGACTGTTCCCTGAGAACTTCCCTCCAATTGCTGCAGGATCACCCCTGCAGTCTTGCTTCCACGTTGCTTCCCCTCAGTGAAAACAAGAAATACCAGGGTCACAATAATTCATGGAGACTCTGATGATCCCTGGGCTGTGCGGGCAGTGACCAAGCCTGCTGACCTTGACCAGAGCCCACACCACCAGCTGAGCCCAGAGAATTACAGAGTGTGCAGCCAGCAATGGGAGAAGGGTATTGATGAGGGGCCATCTGCACCATAGTTGCCCTGACCCTCCTCCGCCCGTCTGATATGGGGACATTCGTTTTCTCTCACTTCAAAATACGTTCCATTGTGACTCCTTTCTTGATCTGTGGGCTGTTCAGTCACACGGGTTTAATTTCCACCATGGCAAATTTTCTAACTCATCTTGTGTTGACTTCTAGCTTAAGTCTGCTGTAGAAACTTTCTGTTATTTCTCTTCTTCAACATTTGTTGAGATTTGCTTTATTGCCCAGAATATATCTAATCTCTATATGTTCTTGAAAAGAATGTGTATTCTGAATTTTCAAGTTAGGTTAACTATCTATGTATGTCAGCATGACATTTTGTTCAAACTGTCCATATATTTACTTTTTACTCTGACTTAAAGGGTTTGATTTAATTTGATTTGATTTTGGGTTTCAGTTTCTTTTTTATGTTCTTTCACTGAAAAATGAGTTACCATCTCTCACTAAGATTATGATTGTGAATTTGTCTATTCTTTTTTATCACAATTCTTACTATGAATTTTAAAACTCTGTCATTAAGTGCCCCTACAAATAGAATTTGACACTTTTTGACAGGAGACCATTTGTTCATTGTGAATTGTATCTTTTTATCTATGTGACCCTTGCTTTGACATCTACTTTGTCAGATGTCAATGTAGCTACATCAGCACTATTTTCATCAATGTTTTAATGATAGATCTTTATCCATCTTTTTCCTTGCATCTAAATGATTTAGAAGCAGCAAATCATTTCTGAAATCAGCCTAACAGTCTTATTTGGAGGATTTCTTCCATATACAATTACTCAATATTACTGATTACTGATAACTCATGACTGATGTGTCAAAACTCAAATTTACCGTATTACTATTTGTTTTCTATTCATCTGATCTGTCTCTGTTCCCTGTTCCTTCTTTTCTCCTTCCTTGCATTTTTGTATTATTCAAGTATGTTTATTATTAAAAAATATTTTTTATTACATTTATTCCTCTAAATGATTTTTAGTTACATCTTTTTTCACTCTTCTTTTGTGGTAATTCCAGATAATATAATGGGCATCATCAATTTTTAAGTCTATTGTACATTACATTTACCATTTCAAAGATAGTGAGAAGAATTTACAACACTATTACTCCTAATCCCCTTCTTCCCTGTGTATTATCGCCATGTGTTTAAATTCCACATATTTGAAAGCACATAATACGATGATTGCTGTTTTTTATGTTCACTATTTATTTGGATTTAGCAATGTACTTCCCTTTCTGCTAGGCATAATTCCTTCAACATTAGTTAATTTCCACTATGATTATTCCCTTTCCCTTAAGAAAACATTTTTAAATGCTTATTTCTGCTTGGATCCGTTGATACATCTTCTACTTTTTTTTTTTTTTTTCAAAAACTATCTTCTCGGGCCTCCCTGGTGATGCAGCGGTTGAGCGATGGGTTGCAAAGCTGTCCACAGCCCCTGCAGCACCGGTTCGATCCCCAGCCGCTGGGTGAGGGTCCCACATGGTGCGCAGACCTCTCCTGCCGCCTGCTGCTCCCCTCAGCAGTGTATCATCAGTCTGCCTGTTCTGTTCCCTGCGCTGGCTCTGGTGAATTCTCTCACCCTCCCGTGCTTCTGACTGTACCCAGTGCTTGTATAAATAAATAAATAAATCTTGAAAAAAAAACATCTATCTTCTCATTAAACAATTCCACTTCCCTGGGAACATTGACCCTAAGGGTTCAAACAGGCCTCCCTCCTCACTCTTCTTTGTGTCATCCAAGCACTGCTAATGTATGGATCTTTTAAGATTATAAATGTTCCTCTAATAACTGCATTGGCTGCATCTTAGGAAACTCCACTTCATATTCTCATTATCTTTCAATTTGCAGTATTTTCTTAAGATTCATGTGGTTTCTCCCATAGCCCACAGATTATATGCTTATTCACAAATATGACATTAAATTTACCAGTGGTTAGATGTTTTCAAGTCATTTTTACTGTAGTTGTCCTAATAGATATGTACTCTGAATCATTTCAATCATTTGAAATTTTTGAGGTTTTTCTTCTTTTTGATTACTTAAGATGCTTTTGCTGTGCCTTTGTTTTTGAAGAATTTTTTGCTGTAAATAGGATTCTAGGTTGTTATTTACTTCATTTTTTCAATGTTTTTATGTGGAGCTTCAAAAAATAGCTTATTTCCAGTTGACTTTTTCTCATAGGATATAGCCTTTCATGGTTGCAACTGAAATCCTGGGGTATTTGCTACTGCTATTATAGCTTCTTTGTCAGATACTAAGCTCAGTTTGTGGATTTCCATTAAAGACAAAGAAAATATCTTTTCCCCAGTGATGTTGAAAGTGACTGCTTCTCACTCTTCCAGTCTACTCTTCTCCCAGCTCCCCCACCTTCTCTTTGCCTCCTACTTCCAACCTCTTCTCTCCTTTCTCCCCTTACCTTTCCTGTCACCCCACCCTCTCCTCTCTCAACTCCAGGTCTTACTCTGGGCCAGGTAGGATAGAGAGGACACAGCTCTATACCATGTAACTGTTCTTCACTACCTGTCCTCCCAGGGGCAGTGCCTATTTCTGCAACCTGATTCTTGGGGCTGGGACCCCAGGTAGGAAATTTAACATCAAAGAGCACTGAGTTGAGCTGCTACTCTCTGAGGTCATCTGCTGTCCAAGGGAAGATTTTCTTATCAATCAGATAGCCTCCTGTGCTTCTCCATAGGTGGTGCCCACAGATAAACAGAGCCTTCTTTACCTAATATCCCCTTTCTCTCTAGCTTGGGCATGGCCCCTCTAAAGAAGAATTAGAGTCAGGTCTTTGCCTGAGCCTGAAGCAAAAGTGAGATAACTGTTGTTTCCTGGAAAATTCTCCCACAATCCTTGAATTTTACAAGATTTATGTAAAAAAAAAAAGAAAAATTTGGGCCTCCCCAGTGGCACAGTGGTTGAGCGCTGGATTGCGAAGCTGCCCGCATCCTCTGCAGCACTGGTTCCATCCCCCCCTGCCGGGCGAGGGTCCCACATGGCGCGCAGACCTCTCCTGACGCCCGCTGCTCCCCTCAGCAGTATGTTTCGTCAGTCTGCCTGTTCTGCTCCCTGCTCTGGCTCTGGTGAATTCTCTCACCCTACTGCGCTTCTAACTGTACCCAGTGCTTGTATAAATAAATAAATAAATCTTTTAAAAAAAAAGTATTAAAAATTTTTTTTAAAAAGTTTTAAAAATATTAAAAAAGAGAGAAAAATGTGGTTCCATTTGAAATAGCTTTGACTTCTGAAATCCAGTTCTGCCTTCAAGGGGTCTTCACATTCTGTCCTTGGCCTATGGTCCAGAACCCAGCACTTCCATGGAAGGGCCATCAGCACCATTACCCCCTCTTCCTATGGGGATTAGTTCCCAGTGCCATGTGTCTTGACCCACTGAAAGCTCCCAGATAAAGTAGAGAGCTTCCCCATCAGGATTCCAGAGGGTTCTGGTAGAGTCCATAAACTACTCCCCAAGATGGATCAGAGATATGTACACAAGCAGGTTCACAGCAGTTTTAGTCACATACAGAAAGAACTTGGGAATGATAAATGGAAGAATGATAAAGTGTGATATGTACACTCAGATAAGTATTATTCAGTCTTAAAAAGGAAGACTATTCTCATACGTTCTCCTACATGGATGAAAATTGAGGACAATATGTAAGTGAAATAAATCAATCACAAAAGCACAAATATTGCATAATTCCATTTATATGACATACTTAGAATATCAAATCCATAGTGACAGAAAGTAGAATGGTGTTTTCCAGGAGATGGAGGAAAGAGGGCATGAGGTGTTATTATTTACTGGGTACAGAGTTTCAGTTTGGGAAGACAAGAAAGTACTGGAGATAAATAGAAGTGGCAGTTGTACACCCATGTGAAAGTACTTAATGCCAAATAACTGTACACTTGAAAATGACTTAAAAAGGGCCTCCCCGGTGGCGCAGCGGTTGAGCGCTGGGTTGCGAAGCTGCCCGCGGCCTCTGCGGTGCCGGTTCGATCCCCGGCTGCTCCCCGGCCACCAGAGGAGGGTCCCGCATGGCGCGCAGACCTCTCCTGCCGCCCGCTGCTCCCCTCAGCAGTGTACTTCGGTCCTTCTGCCTGCTCTGCTCCCCACTCTGGCTCTGGTGAATTCTCTCACCCTCCCGCGCTTCTGACTGTACCCAGTGCATGTAAAAACAAAACAAACAAACAAATAAAATAAATCAATAAAACATGCCTCTATAAAAAAAAATTAAAAAAAAAAGAAAATGACTTAAACAGTCAATTTTATGTTAAGTATATTTTACCATAATAAAACAAAAAATCAGAGCCTTGGGAAAATTCATAATCTCCAAGAGAGAAGCAAGCTTTGAAGGACAACTTGTTCCTGCTGGCATGACCCTCTGGTGTCCATCTGTCAGCAGGGGGAGTGGAAGGCAGGAGCATCCATTCCCCAAACATGCTTTGGGCTTGCTAGGCTCTCCCACTCTGGTCTCCTCCATCTCCTATCTGGTTTGAACATTACCACCTCTTTTGCAAACATCAGTGTGGTCCAAGAGCACTGGGGTCTAGTGTTGACCATTCCTGAAGCTGTGTCTGGCATCTGAGAATATCTAATGCTTGTTCAGTGTCTTATTCTTGGATTGCATTTGAGATCATTCATTCCCAAGGAACCATAGAAACAACAGAACACAGAAGAATCATTGTCATCAGAATATTTTGTCCTCTTGAGAGCTCTGAAAAATATGTTTACATAACATTTTTGACACAAATTAAAAATATGTTTACATAACTTTTTTTGCAGAAATTAAAGTTCTTTCCCCTAATTGCTCAGCTATAAATTAGAGCCAGGACCAAATGTCAGTGCAGTTCTTTCACCATTTGAAAAATCATTGGAATTTTCTCCTAAGCAGCTGACAAAATACTTTTGTGAGTGTCTTAGAGAACTTTGCTGGAAAGGAATGAGGATGCTGGAAAAGACAGAGATGCCAACAACTGTTACTCTAATGCCCAAGGAACACAGAGGGAGAACAACAGGCCTCTGCTCACCTGCCTGACCCCAGGCCTCTGACCCTGACTTTAGGATTATAACCAGCAAGTGTGTTTGTTATAAACACAGCTCTATTCCTCAGCTTTCAGTGGGTCTGGTTGTTACTATTTTAGAAGTAGAGAGGAGCCAAGATAGCTGGTAAGGAACCCAACTGGGAAAAAAAAAAGATTCCCTTTCTTGGGGGAGCAGAACCTTAATGGCTGCAGTTGGTTAAGAAAGAGTGTGTGCTCCCAGATTTCAAACTATATTACAAAGCCATAATAATCAAAACTGCATGGTATTGGAACAAGAACAGACACACGGACCAATGGAACCAAATAGAAAATCCAGACATAATTAGACAAAGGAGCAAAGAATATGCACTGGAGCAAAGAAAACTTGTTCAATAAATGATGCTGGGAAAACTGGGTCACTACATTCAAAAGAATGAAGCTTGACTACTGCCTCACACCATGCACAAAAAACAACACAAAATGGATTAAAGAACTAGACATAAGACCTGAAACCATAAAATACATAGAAGAAAACATAGGCGAAACACTACATGACATGCACCTCAAAGACATCTTTACAGACACATCACCTGAAGCAGTGATAGTGAAGGCAAAGATAAACAGCTGGGACTATATCAAACTAAAGAGCTTCTGCACAGCAAAAGAGACGATAATCAAAACAATGAGAAACCCCACCAACTGGGAGAAAATTTTTGCACACAACACTAATGATACAGGACTGATCACAAAAATCTACAAAGAGCTGATGAGACTCAACAAAAACAAAAAAAAAAAATCCAGTTAAAAAATGGGCAGAAGAGCTAAAAAGAAACTTCTCCAAAGAGGAAATGCAAATGGCCAACAGGTATATGAAAAAATGTTCAGCATCACTTGTAATCAGGGAAATGCAAATCAAAACTATAATGAGATACCATCTTACACCAGTGAGAATGGCACATATTAAAAAAAAAACTAGCAACAACATATGTTGGAGAGGCTGTGGAGAAAAAGGAACACTCCTGTACTGCTGGTGGGAGTGCAAAATGGTCCAACTGTTATGGAGAGCTGTGTGGAGATTCCTCAACCTGCTAAAGATAGAGCTTCCATATGATCCAGCAATTTCACTCCTAGGTATTTACCCAAAGGACACAGAGACATTAATTCCAAAGGGCACCTGCACCCCTATGTTTATAGCAGCACTATTTACAATAGCTAAGCTATGGAAACAACACAATTGCCCAAAAATAGATGACTGGATCAAGAAGATGTGGTACATATACACAATGGAATATTACTCAGCAATCAAAAAAGATAAACTCATGCAATTTGCAGCAACATGGATGGAGCTGGAAGGGATCATGCTCAGCGAAATAAGTCAGAAAGAAAAAGAAAAATACCAGATGGTCTCACGCATAGCAGGAATTTAGAAAACCTAAATAAGGACCAGGAAAAAGACTAATTGCAATAAAGTAAAAATCAAAATCAACAAGCAGCTATAGATCAGAGACACACTACGGTGGGGGTTGGGAGGAGAAGAGGGATTAGGGTTAGAAAAGGGGAGTGGGCCAGTGGCGCAGTGGTTGAGTGCTGGGTTGCGAAGCTGTCCTCATCCTCTGCAGTGCTGGTTCGATCCCTACCTGCCGGGTGAGGGTCCCTAATGGTGCGCAGACCTCTCCTGATGCCTGCTGCTCCCCTCAGCAGTGTACTTCGTCACTCTGCCTGTTGTGCTCTCCGCTCTGCCTCTGGTGAATTCTCTCAACCTCCTGTGCTTCTGACTGTACCCAGTGTTTGTAAAAATAAATAAATAAATATCTTTTTTTTTTTAAAAAAGAAAAGAATAGAAAGGGGGGGGAATTGTATGGGGAATATAACCAAAATGAAAATGCATATATTATGCAAAAATGAAAAATGGTGTAAGAATTATGTAAAATAAAATGATAAAAAAAAAGGAGTGTGTTACTGTAGGAATCATTCGCTAACATATTCAGGGTGATAAGGCCTCAGCCAGTCAACTTCCTCTCAAATGTTGTATATAGGGGGATTGTTCTTAGCCTCGTGACAAAAGAATTTCTTTAAGTTGGAGATTCTTTTTAAATTAAACTTATTTATTTTAAAAACTCAGCAGAACAGGACACAACAATGGCCTGAGTACTAGAGAGCTCTTGAGGAGTGGGGAGCTCAGGCCAGGGACCTCTGTGCAGAAGCTTAAGCTGAACTGCAGCTGCATGGGTGTGGTTCTGACCCTAAATAGCATACACAAGACTCTAAACTAGCCACACTGGTCCCTGGAAGATACACACTCAGCACAAATACAAATACACTGTACTGGCTTAGATGTGGAACTGACTTGAGACTGCAACCCACAGAAGGCTGGTCAGAACTTGTTGCCTAAATCAACTAGATCAATGCTTGCTGAAACAAAAATATCAACATCTTCCCTGGATTTAAATGAGATATGGAGTGTCACGGCATCATTTTCAAATGTCCAAGATACAATCCAATGTCATTTAATTTATGAAGAACCAAGAAAATTCCAACTCTCCTGGCAAAAATAATCAACCAGTTAACCAATGCTAAGACAACTCAGGTTTTGGAAATGTCTGAAAAAACTTCAAATCAGCTATTATCAAAATGTTCCCAGAAATAATTGCAAGCACTCTGGAAATAAATGGAAAAGCAAAAATAACAGCAAAAAAAAAAAATCAGAAGTTATAATTAAAAACTAAATGAAATTTGTACTAGTTATCTGAAAATACAAAAATAAAGTAAAAATAACTTATTGGATGAACTAGCTAACATATTGAAGATGTTAGAGGGAAGTACCCTTGAACTTGAAGAAAGAAATTATCCAGTATGAACTTTAAAGAGAGAAAGGATTGAAAAATATGACTAGACCTTCAGGGGCTTGTAGGACAATATCAAAAGAGCTAACATTAATGTCATTAGACTCCCAGAAAATAAGAGGGAAAAAAATCAATGTAAAAAAGAAAAAGAAAAAAAGTTGAAACTTTCCCAACTTTCTCTAAGGACACAGATTTCAGAAGCTCAGTGAATCCCAACATAGGTAAGTCCCAAGAAATCCACATCGAGACATAGCATAATCAGACTATTGAAAATTAAAGACCAAAAAACCTTGAAACCAACTAGATAAAAGACACCCTGCTGACAAAAGAACGACGATTCTAGTAGAACAAAGATTTGAATGACTGGAAATTCCTCATCAGAAATCAGAGAGGCTAGAATGAAATAGAACAAGATTTTGAAGTACTAAAGATAGAAATGCTGAACCAGAATTACATATTTAGTGAAAATATATTTTATAAATGATGGTGATAGAAAGATGTTATCAGTTGAAGAAAAGCTAAGCTATTCCATTGCCAGCACATGTGTTATAAAATACGGGATAAAGTAATTTCTTTGGTAGACAGAAAATTATACCAGATGTTAACAGGGAACACCAGGAACACGTGAAAATGACATACTGTAAATATTTGGGAAATAGAGTGAACAACTCCTTTTGCCTTTTTTTGGTTGAAAATAAAAGTTAAAAATATTCTATGGTGCTTTAGTGTATAGAACATAATAACAATAGAAGCTTTGTTCTTCTTTAAGCAGGGTGTCTTTTACCTAGTGAATTTGAAAGATTTTTCCTCTTTAGTTTTCAGTAATTTAATTAAGATGTGTTTTGATGTGGATTTTGTGGGGCTCACCTAACTTGGGATTTACTGAACTGCTGAATAATAGGGAATAAAGAGGGGAGAATAACCCCACATTGTGGTAATAGTTTTTCATTCCATCTCAGCAAAATAATGATCCAAGTTACCCTTTAAAGGTTAGAATTGCCTTATTATTATTTGGAGATCAGAAGAAAATGACTGTTGCCTATGAAATCAGGGTGACGTTTTTTCCATAATCTCTAAAGAAAACCTACTTCTTTGTCTTTTCCAGCTTCTAGAGCCACCTACATTCCTTAGCTGTGAACTCCAATTCCACCATCAAAGCCAATGGTGTATCAGTCTTCACATGTCTCCTTGCTTCTGTTGTCTCTTTACCTTTCACCGCCTTCTAACTCTTGCCTCCTTCTTAAAAGAATACTTGTGGGCCTCCCCTGGTGGTGCAGGTGGTTGAGCGCAGTGCTGTGAAGCTGTCTGCAGCCTCTGTAGCACAGGTTCAATCCCGGCTGGCTGGTGAGAATCCCAAATGGCGCAGCAGACCTCTCCTGTCTCGCCTGCTGCTCTCCACAGCAGTGTGTTGGTCAGTCTGCCTGTTCTGTTCCCCCACTTTGTCTCTGGTGAATCTTCTCACCCTCCCGCACATCTGGCTTGTACCCTGGTTCTTGTATAAATAAATAAATAAATCTTTATTTTTTTTGTTACCACCTATTTTTTTTAATATTTTCTTTTATATAATTCTTACATCATTTTTCATTTTTGCACAATGTATGCATTTTCATTTTGGTTATATTCCCCATAATTGCACACCCCCCCTTATTTTGACCCTAATCCTTTCTCTCCCCACCCCCCCACCCCTGTAGAGTGTCTCTGGTTTATAGTTGTTTGTTGATTTTGATTTTTACTTTGTATTAATTAGTCTTTTTCCTGGTCCCTTATTTAGGGTTTCTAAATTCCTGCTATGAGTGAGATCATCGGTATTTTTTTTTAAATAATAAGTTTTATTTTTATATTCCCCCATACAACTGCACATGCCCCATTCTGACCCCAATCCCTCCCCTCCTGGCCCCCACCCCCCAAAAAGTGTCTCTGGTTCATAGTTTTTGTTGATTTTGATTTTCACTTTCTTATAGTTATTCATTTTCCTGATCCCTTATTTAAGTTTTCTAGATTTCTGGTATGAGTGAGACCATCGGTATTTTTCTTTTTCTTTTTGGCTTATTTCGCTAAGCATGATCCCTTCCAGCGCCATCCATGTTGCTGCAAATTGCATGTGTTTATCTTTTTTGAATGCTGAGTAATATTCCATGGTATATATGTACCACATCTTCTTGATCCAGTCATCTATTTTTGGGCATTTGGGTTGTTTCCAAAGCTTAGCTATTGTAAATAGTGCTGCTATAAACATAGGGGTGCAGATGTTCTTTGGAATTAATGTCTCTGTGTCCTTTGGGTAAATACCTAGGAGTGGAATTGCTGGAGCGTATGGAAGCTCTATCTTTAGCAGGTTGAGGAATCTCCACACAGCTCTCCATAGCAGTTGGATCATTTTGCACTCCCACCAGCAGTACAGGAGTGTTCCTTTTTCTCCACAGCCTCGCCAACATTTGTTGTTGCTAGTTTTTTTTTTTTTAATATGCGCCATTCTCACTGATGTAAGATGGTATCTCATTATAGTTTTGATTTGCATTTCCCTGATTACAAGTGATGCTGAACATTTTTTCATATGCCTGTTGGCCATTTGCATTTCCTCTTTGGAGAAGTTTCTTTTTAGCTCTTCTGCCTATTTTTTGACTGGATTTTTTTCTTTGTTTTTGTTGAGTCTCATCAGCTCTTTGTAGATTTTTGTGATCAGTCCTGTATCATTAGTGTTGTGTGCAGAAATTTTCTCCCAGTTGGTGGGGTTTCTCATTGTTTTGGTTATTGTCTCTTTTGCTGTGCAGAAGCTCTTTAGTTTGATATAGTCCCAGCTGTTTATCTTTGCCTTCACTATCACTGCTTCAGGTGATGTGTCTGTAAAGATGTCTTTGAGGTGCATGTCATGTAGTGTTTCGCCTATGTTTCCTTCTATATATTTTATGGTTTCGGGTCTTATGTCTAGTTCTTTAATCCATTTTGAGTTGTTTTTTGTGCATGGTTTGAGGTAGTAGTCAAGCTCCATTCTTTTGCATGTAGTGACCCAGTTTTCCCAGCACCATTTATTGAACATGCTTTCTTTGCTCCAGTGCATATTTTTTGCTCCTTTGTCAAAGATTGGTTGACCATAAATCTGTGGGTTTATTTCTGGATTTTCTATTTACTTCCACTGGTCCATGTGTCTGTTCTTGTTACAATACCATGCAGTTTTGATGATTATGATTATGGCTTTGTAGTATAGTTTGAAGTCTGGGACTGTGATGCCTCCATTCACTTCTTTTTTTTTCAGGAGAGCTTTGGCTATTTGGGGTTTTTGGTGATTCCATATGAATTTCATCAATAATTGTTCTATTTCTTTGAAAAATGTCATTGAAATTTTTATTGGAATAGCATTGAATCTGTAAATTGCTTTTAGTAGGATGGCCATTTTGATATTGATCCATGAGCAGGGGATGTCTTTCCATTTCCTTGTGTCTTCTTCTATTTCTTTTAACAGTGTTTTATAGTTTTCTTTGTATAGGTCTTTTACCTCTTTTGTTAGGTTTATTCCCAAGTAATAAATAAATAAATCTTTAAAAAAAAAAAACTTGTCATTACAGTGGTCCTTTCCCCACATTATCCAAAATAATCTCCTTTTTGAAAAGATCCTTACTCATACCTGCAAAGACCCTTTTGCCAGGAAGGAGAATGGGAAAGGGAATAACACAGGTTCCTCGCAAGTTCTGGGTACTGGGGCAAGGACATCTTTTTGTTTGAAGTGCGGGGGTGGTGTGAGTATTATTTATGAGCTCTCAGAGCACACTAAAGACTTATGGATAAAGTCTTCATGGTCCCAATGGATTTAAAGTCATGCCAGAAGTAGACAGGAAGAGCAAGAAAGGGAGAACAGCCCTATGTGCTTTTTTTTTGTTGTTGTTAAAGATTTATTTTATTTATACAAGAACCAAGGTACAGGCCAGATGCACAGGAGGGTGAGAGGATTCATCAGGGACAGAGCGGAGAATACAACAGGCAGACTGACAAAATACACTGCTGAGGGGTGCATCGGGCGAGATAAGAAAGGTCTGCTGCGCCATGTTGGTTTTTCTGCGGCCAGCAGGGATCAAACCGGCACTGCAGAGGCTACGGACAGCTTCACTTCTCTGCGCTCAACCATCTGCACCACCAGAGAGGCCCCAGCCCTAGGCGCTTTAACAAAAGCAGGCCCAGAGCATCCATAGCAGCCTAGGCAGAAGGAGGGCCACTCTGTCAGACACTAGAGGAGATGGCCTTGGGCAGAGTCCAGGAAGATGAGTAGAAGTAAACAAAGTGAAGAAAGAGAAAATTATTGACCTGAGAGGAGGCTCTGAGGCTGAATCAAGACAGGCATGTGGCACACCTCAGCAGACGCACGCCCTAGGGAAGGTCAAGAGGGCCCTGACTGAGAGCTTAGACTCTCCTCTGTGGCCCCACCTTGCCCATCTGCCCCCAGACACACAAAACAAAACATAGCTACCTTAGAGGGTTTAGGGGAGAGTCCTGATAACTCACTTTCTCCCTCTCACCACAATTCAATGACACAGCCAAGCCCCTGGGACATGGGTGCCCTATATTCCTGCCTGATTCCCCATGTCAATCTGCTCTGAGTGCAGGGAGCTGTTCTGTTAGCTGGGCAGACAGTGTCTGTGGGACCTGAAGATACCTCAGCTGATGAGGAGATGTAGCCACATGAACTATAGGGATCCAAGAACTTAAAAATCACCGGAGCTGGAGAGTATGTGAGGACTTTCAGAGGGAACGCACTTCTTAAAGGGGTCCTGGCCTATTTCCTCTGCCAGAAGCTGGGACACTTCAGTTGTGAATGTCTAAAGAGAGTACCCCCAGGGCCAGGCCCTCTGTGACATGGCCCAGAACATTGGAAGAAAGTTCTTTCTGTCACTCTCCGGAGAGGGAGGGAGCCAGCCCAAACCACAGGCCAGATGGGAAAGCAGGATGACCATCAGCTGCCTCTCACTATGGTCATTGACTCTAAAGAACCTGGTACAAGAGGAGAAGACCTCCTTTGCCGAAGGGCCCAGCAGTGAGACAGGCTTCCCTATTTACCATCTCTGTGGATGAACCTTGGCTAACCCTAGAAGGAGCAGTTAGGAGATCAATTTCTTAGTGGATATGCTCTGCATACTCCAATTCTCTGGACTAACCTCCAGCTCGATTGGCTTCCTCACTGGTGTTGATAGCCAACCTAAGCCAGGATGCTTTACAGCATTGCTTCCCTCTCACTACAAGACTACATATTTACACATTCATTTTTGGTCCTTCCCTTCCTGTCCCATTTCTTTGTTAGGATGGGTCATAGTGATGAAACCCCAAACTAGGCTTTAAGTAGCAGAGCCTCTGCAGCCACTCCTGTCCCTGTTAGTTGCCACTGCAGACAATAAGATTAGTGTGGGCACACAGAATTCACTAATTCCCCCATTTTGGCTACTGCACCTTTAAAAATGGGACTCTACATTCCCTACAGAGCATTCTTTGCCATCCCTGTTAGTATGCAATTAAAAGAGCTTCATAGCTTTCCTAGGAAGCCATAATACCCCCTCAAGCCAGAGACTTGAAAGGGACTACAACCACTTATACAAAATTCCTTCAGTCAGGTCCTTTTTGTTTAGTATCATTCTTAACCTTTTTGTTTAGTATCATTTCATTTATAGACCACAAAACTACAGCTTCTGATCATGGGTTATCAGCCATGAAATATCAAGACCTAGAGGTACAAACATCTGCAGAATACATGGACCTGGGCTCTCAGCAGTCCAATTTGGGTGCCATTAACTGGTACCACCCTTAATCTCTGAGAACAACACATAACAGCTAAAACCAACCCCAGCCTAAAATCCCAAGCATGACTATCTTGTTCCCTTTTGCACCCCATTTTCCACTTTCCCAAGATGACAATAATCTTGATAGAACCATCTCTATTCCCCAAAATTCAGCTCAAAGCAGCTACAGAAGTCAGACCTTTGTCTCATTTTCAAAGATTTGTCATTGTCTTCTTGACTCATTACCTAGCAAGCATGTTTGGGAGACTTGAATAGATAAGTGCAATTGCTAAGGCTGCCATGGGAACCTGACCATAAGACTGAGCAACTTGACCAGGACCTGCAGAGCTTCAGGAATGCTGAAGGAGAGTGATGACAATGGTCAATGTGTCACCAGTCGGATGCCCAAGAGCAGACATCCCAGAAGATAACTAACACAATCTGGCACCCCAAGAGAGTATAAAAGAGAGTCTCAAGTCATTCTTTGGGCACAGACTATATCTCCCTTCTGGCCCCCTGATCCCTTGCAGGTACTCTACCTTTTCTGTTCACTGTTTCTGGTGAATTCCTTCACCCCTGCACCCCTGGCCTATGCCCCGACTTTCCCACAATGGAAAGCAGTTCCAATTTTCTCAGTGTGTCCATCAATCTGCTATGACAGCTTGGCAGTCAGATAACATCCCCCAGCAGAACAATGGCTTTAGGCACAATAGGCAAACCCCAGCATACTCAAAGCCATATGTTCTCACCAAGGTTGACCTGGAAGACTTTCTGACCATTACCTTCCCTCCCACTTTCAATCTCAATATCTGAAATGACTCTCAATGGGATGTGGAAAGCCTGCTAGCAGGAAGAACAGGCCTCCTTTCATGAGATAAATGTGCTAGAAAAGTACAACCATAAAAGCATGTCTCTTAACAGCAAGTCCACTGGCCCACATTACCCATGAAGGAGACAAGGCAGAAGGGACACCTGAAATAGTGAGTAAGGAGTGTGTGAACCTCAGTGGCCAACTTGGGTTCCAAGGGACAGGATGGGTTACCCCACAGAGCCAACGTCGGGAGAGTGACAATAATGAGCTGTTTGAGGAGTTAAAGATTAAAGTAGGACTTTCCAAGAAAGTTCCAGGAACCAGGTAGGAATAGAATCTGATCTCAAAATAGAAATCTAGAACAAAGGAAGATATATATAGTGTCACTTCTAGGGAAGCATTGAACATGGCCAATTTCTTGTTAACTTTGAGTGTAGAAAGGGTTCTTAATTCAGAGCTCATGCTATGGGTATGATTTGAGGATCTAGAATTCCCCCTAAGGTTATATGCAACATTTTATATAAATATTGCTGAATATTATTGAGACAGATTTCAAAATGAGGTGCCATGGAAGAATGTAAAATTTCTCAGAGTAGGTGAAGACACATAAACAGAAGAAAAGTCAGAGGAAAGCTCTAGGCGTCAGGGCGGATGTGTTGTTCACCAAGCTCACCCATTCATGCTCCACCGCCCAGGATCCAGCATCCCCATGTCTCCAGTGCTTCCTGCCCCGCTAGACCTCCCACAGACCAGTTGAGTTTAGAATAGCAGACAGAGGTCCTTGGCCTGAATTCTACTCAGATAATGACAGGCCAGTGGGAGGGGTGTGCTGCTGAGAGAACAGCCCCCCAAAAGAGAAGAATTGGGTGTTTTCCTGCCTGCATGTGTGTGGGATACTATATAAATGAAAAGTATGAGAGGAAGAGCTTGCCAACCATTGTAAAGTCTCCCCTGCCCTTCTCTCAGGTTCAGCAGCAGAAAAAGGAGGAGGAAGAGAGCTGTGGGTGTCCACCACTGTGCTTAAATTTGGCCAGACTAGAAAGGGCCAATGGGATCTGACCAGCCCCCAGGCAGGCACAGAGGGGTTTTTCTTATTTGTTCCTGACTGAGGGATGATGACCAGATTCCAAAAGGCCTCACGGCTCCTGCTGGCCATTCTGGTAGCCTTGGTGACCATCACCTACCAAACAAGGAAGAAAACCTTTATAAGTGTCCGAGAAATTTCTATGTCAGAACCATATGTGTTCTCCACCATGCAGTTCGTGACCAGCCAGTTCAACAAGGAAAGTGATGACAAGTACAACTTCCGGATTGTGCGGGTCTTGAAGATCCTGAGGAAGGTTAGTGTGAGCTCCTCCTGTCTCCTCACCATGCCCCTTTGCCAGGGGCCACTGGCACTCTGGGGTAAATCCATTCAGGTGAAATTCAGTCTTATTTAGCTTGAAGTGGGCATTTTAAAAAAAATATAAATTCAGCGGAGTAGACGAATTTATGTCACCTAAATGACAATCAGGCCAGGGCTTGGCACTTTGCAGCCCAAAGGCTCAACCTGCCTGTGCCTACATTTGTAAGCATTTGTTGGAGCCCTGCCACCTGCCATGTGTACTCCTCATCTAGGGCAGCTTTGGGGCTCCAGGGGCAGAATGGAGTGATGGCAATTGATGTCACATGCCCCTCAAAGTCTAAAATGTTTACATCTGGGCCCTTCACAGACAAAGCTTACAGACCCTTTCCCCCAAACAATTAACGTGGTTTGAGTTGTCTGAGGGGTGGCTTTGTCCACAGAGCGATTTTGGTTAGTTTTCAAATGACACGAGGAGTCAGATAGAAACAGGGAAAGGGAGTCAGATAGAAACAGGGAACAACAGTCTGTCCTGGATTAGACCTTGACCTTGAGCACCACATAAAGAAATACCAGAAGTAACTACAAAGGGGGAAGCTGTCTTTTATCTCCTTGCCACTTGCTTCCACAGGTTACTGATCACCTGGAGTATCACATGAACTTGGAGATGCGGCGGACCACCTGTCAAAGGCTGGAGGCTATTAACTGTACCTTTCAGAAAGGGGAGCTTTACAAGGTAGAGGGTGAAAACACATTGACTCAGAAAGAACTCATTTTTCAGTGGGTTTTTTCTGTGGTTTAGGATGAGGTAAGATAGCATCCTTGGGGAGATATCCAAGCTTGTTTGGAAAGGTGTATGAATAATACCTTCCTTCTCAAAGAGGAAAAGTGAGGTTCTGACTAGCAGGTTTGTCCATTGCTGCTGGAGGATACAGGGGAAGGAGCTGAGGTGGCTGAACTTTAGGGAATGGGGGAGGTTGCTAATTTTAATATTTTTACTGCCAGTGCAACTTCCTGATGCATCCTGCTGAACTTCTGAACATCAATCAGCCTGAAAGAGCATACAGTCACTGGGCTATTGGCCTCTGTTCCTTTCATCAGTGTTTGGGCAAAGAGAAAAAGAAGATGAGAAAATGAGTTCAGAAATAGCTCAATAGCACAGTCAGAGTGGATGCAGGGGGGTGGTGAGGGGGACAAACCTGAATGCTTGTGATCCACTGAGGAGTACCCCCCCCACACAACAGTAGCTTAGTCCCCTACAAGCTTCATTTTCACCAGGTGTTGTCCCTTCCCAGGGAGGCCTGCCAGACCATTCTCACTGCAGTGCGCATATTCATGTTGGACCTTGAAAGTCTCAAATCTGCAGCTCAGTTCCCCTCACCCAAGAGAGTCAAAATGAGAATGATCATACATCCTGCCTTGCCCAGAACAGTTCTCATTTACACATAGACTCTGATTGGAATCATTAATAGCATCCTCATTTATTTACAATGTGTCCCAGTTTCATTCGTAAATTATATGATCACCTTAGTTACAAGGGTCTGGGTCTGGGTATTCTCAGTGTAGAAACGTGTCCATCCACGGTCTCCCTACTCACTTTCAACAGAATAACGCTTCAAAATCTAGCAAGGCAGCCTCTTTTGGTTCTTCCCTGGAAAGAATCATGAATTCTGTGAGAAGAATAATTGAAAATAATAACAAAGTAAAATCAGAGCAAATCACTGGTGTGAGAGGTTGAATTGGTGGAATTTTTATTCTAATTTCTATTTTAAGAGAAATGTAAATGTTTCTGAACTGCCCTACCCTTTCAAAGGAAGAGCAGGGAAGTAATGTCACACTAAGAAATGATGGCAATAGTGTGTGAAATATGTAAATTGATTTTTCACTATGGGAGAAGACAGAAAGGAAAAGGAAAAGGAAATCTTGTGAAAGAATGGGAACAAAGGAAGGAGAAAGAAGCAATTGGTGGGTGGACACACAAAAGAAGAAAGGACAGAAGGGAGGAAAGGTGAATGAATTGAGTGGAAAGAAGTTGAAGGAAGGATGATGAATGGATGAAAATGTGTGAGTGGAAGGAAGAAAGGAAAGGAGGGAGAGAGAGAAAAAAGGGAGGGGAAGGAAGGAAAGAAGGAAGGAAAGATGGGACCAGCAGAGGCCAAGCAAGGGAAAGTATGAAGCAAAGAGTACATTAGTAGCAGACGGTGTCACTTACATGTGAACTACAGAACAACCAGACAAAGGGACAAACAGGACAAACTTTATTTTTTGTAAGATTTATTTATTTATGCATACAAGAACTGGGTTACAGGCCAGAGGCGCAGGGGGTGAGAGGATTCACTAGAGACAGAATGGGGAACAGAGCAGGCAGACAGACCAAAAGCACTACTAAGGGGAGCAGCGGGCGAGTCGGGAGAGGTCTGCTGTGCCTTGTGGGTCACCTCCCTGGCCGGGGATCGAACTCGTGCTGCAGTGGCTGTGGACAGCTTCATAGATTGTGTCTTAATCCCTTGCACCACCAGGGAGACCCAACAAGGACAAACTTTAAGATCAACCTTTGAAAATTGACCATAATTCTGAGGCACCCGAGAGAGGACGGAAGCGGGAGGGAAAGAGGGAAAGATGAAAATGGGGGTGGGGTGGGGGCGGGAATGGGAGTTTTGGTAGTGGGAGAGCTACAGTGGCTACGCCTGAGGGGAGAAATCCCACATTATCAAAATAGTAACAAAGATGTGGAATAATGGACCTTCATTAGTAAATAAAATAAAATAAAATTATGCATAGCACAAAAAACACTTTAGTAAAAATTAAGGGAAAAAAAAAACAATAGTTCCCATGGAATATAAGGGTGGGTGGACATTTCTCCAATTCTAACAACCAAGAGAAGAACATTTTCTGGGATGATTTCAGTAATACTATCAAGTGATTGAAGTCAAAATAAAATTCAAACCATGCCCAGATGGGAGGCAAACTGGGGTATAATTTTCCCATCTAAGTGTCTTAATATCTATCCACTTCTCTTCCCTGTTCCTATGCATATTGATTTTTTTAATAATATTTTTGTTTTTTAGCAACTCAACTGCCACTTCTCAGTGTATGCTATTCCCTGGTTTGAAAAATACAAAATTCTGAACAAAACCTGCAAAGATGGCTAGGTGTCCTGCCGTGCACACCTGTGGTCGTGGTATAAGAAATTGTCCTGAGATTGAACAGTCATTCTCAATATAGAAAATAAATGTTTGTCAACCTATTCTCATAAAGTTTACAAGTCCATTCTTTTCCAAAACTTTCAGCTTATTAGAATTTGAAGGGCCTCTGAACCAAACAACTGATAAGGTGATAGGAATAAATAATCCCTAGGCTGTAACTCATGCACATATGATAACAGACTATCAACCCCACACTCTCATCAAGTAGTTCTTTAGATTTTAAAATAAGAAAGGAAAGAGAAGTAGGAATTTTCTTTTATTTTTTATTTCAATGTTTATCATTTTTAAAAATTTTTTAAATAATATTTGCTTCCCCTACCCCCTCAGATTGAGTCCCCATAGAATCTCCTTCCCCAAGGCACCTGTGCACCATCACCACAGTCCCATGTGCTCCTCCCTCCTTCCCATCTCTCTCCCTCCTCCTCCCCTGCAGCATGTCTCTGGTTTATAATTGTCTGTTTTTGCTTTGTTGTGTTTTGTAATGTTACTATTTTTTCACACTGATGTCTTACTTGGTTCCCCTATATTCCTGGTATAAGTGAAATCATCCGATATTTTTCTTTTTCAAGAAGGAAAAATTTTAAGAAACAAGAGTCTTTGTTACTGATAACGGCTGGATTGGGAAATGTGCCTTATTTTTGCAGGCAAGTGCACTTCCTAACACCAAAATCTAGAATTAGACTTAATTCTATTGGACCAGAGCAGGTCTCTTTGCAATTCTATTGGATCAGAGCCTGTCTCTTTGCAATTCCTTTCCTGAATTTGCCAAGGAAAATATGTGCCCCCTGTGGGAAGGAGGAGGACCTGGGCTACAATGCTGCTTAGTCTTCCCAAATAGACCAATCAAATTAATTTCTCATTAAGAATAGAGAAAAAAAGGAATGTGGTATTAAAGGGGTTCCCTTTTCATGGGTGGCGCATTTGCCATGGAAAATAAGCATTCTCCACCCAAGATCTTGATTTCAGAATTTCCAGCAATGTCACCAGGCTCATTCTCCACTGCACTTCACCATGTGGTAAGGAAGCCAGACCCAGGTTAACTACTTGTAACCTGCAAGCCAAACAGCAAGAGCTAGAGTAAGGAATGAGAAGATTTAGGGTTATAGGAAATGGCCAGACTCCTGTCCTAATGAACCATCTAAAGTTAGAGTCAGGGAGAAGGATATTTTATATTAATTTTTATTTTATTAAATTTATTTTCGTACAATAAATAAGTTAAGGGACATTTTAAAGGGCTTGAGGAATGCACTTGCACTGAGTGGCTGGTGTTCATGTTCCCTGGAGTTATCTCTGAGCAGCAGGCTCTAGTCCTCAGGATTGCAAACTTGCTACTGTCATTCTGAGCCTTCAAGGTTTCCGTAGATGTCTATGAATAAAAACCTCAAAAATATTTGAGAATTAGCTTCATTCTGCTGACAGAGAAGTTAACACCGTAGCATTTGACACACCTAATCTTTTTCTCAGGAATGTTTGCCAGCAGGGAAGGAGGAGCTAAGGGGAAAAAGCAAAGCAACTATTATCTGGAGCCTTGGTCTCTAGAGAAGGGCAGGAAGTTCCTGTCTCCAAATGACTCCTACCCTTTCTCTCTGTGATTTCAGCTCCCAGCAGGCCTGGGCACTGGGTTCAAGGTTGTAGATAAGCCTCTTGCCTACTTGGCATGCTGCTGTCAGAGAAACTGTGAAAAGGCTCAAAGAAAGATGAGTTGTTTTTTTTTTCCTTTTGTGCTCTTAGGAGCTGAAAGCAATTTAGCCATTTTAATCTCAGTTTCAGTTTCGAGTGGGCTGCCCCCAGCTCACTGGGTGATATCTGTCCTCCTCCACTTCTGGCAGAGAAGATTTTGTCCCCCAAGAGCTCAGGCAAAAGGAGTTTAAAAACCTTGAATTTTAAAATCCCTGAGGAACTCTAGGGACACTAGAACACACAGACTCACAGAAGGTTTGACTACCTGAGGGGAGAGGGAGTTGAAGGTATTTGGTACTTACTCACCAGTCAGTTATTGGCTGCAGGGCAGCTCCTAGGGGCATTCATTCCCGGGAACCCCTGGCCTGCCTGCGTGGCTTGGAGGTAGACCAAGCTCCCAGGAGCTGGCTTGGAACTTGAGCTGATAGAGGCAGAAGGATAAGTTACAGGGGAAATAGGCAGAGTGCAAACATAGGATACCCCGGCACATGTGAATTGTGAACTGAGATGTATAGATGATAGACCAATCCCCAAGTGGAGGTAGCAGGGAGCTTTGAAAGAATTTTTTTTTTTTTTTTTTTTTTTTTTTTTTTTTTTTTTTTTGCTGTCTGCTTTCCCTACCAATGTTCTGGAGTACTCAAGATTGTTTCAGGTGGGGCCCAGGAGGGATTCCCCAACACCAATCACCTGGGGAAAGGGTGATCTACAATTTCCTCATCTTTAATTGAGAATAATGGTAGCTATTTCATGGGGGAGTTACAAAGAGTAATGATGTATATAAATTGCTTAACACAACGAACATATTCAAATAAATGTTAACAATTAATAAGAACACTGGAAGTTGCAGTGGTGATTTAATATTAATCGGTCATTCAGTACTCTTCTGACACTTTGGCTACTCTCTCTAGAGGCAGGATTTATTATCTTGCTGGTGATAAAAGTCTTAAAAGTCTCAATTTTTTTTTAAATTTTAATTTTGAAATAACTATAGACTCACAGGAAGTTACAAAGGCAGTTCAAAGAGGTCTATTGTACCTTTCACTTAGTATCCCCCAAGCATACTTGTTATCTAATATGAAAAAAAAAAAAAACTCAACCAGTATGTTGACACCAGTGCGAAGTTCATGTGCATCATTTTGTTATATGTGTAGACTTACGCGACCAATACCACAGTCAAAAAACAACTATTTCATTGCTGCAAAGATGCTCTGTTCTACCCCTTTAGAGCCATATCTCCTTTGCCCCATCATGTCAAACTCTGTGCAATTTATTCCCAACCTCTATCATTTGCTATTTCAAAAATGAAATAAAATGGAATCTTTCAGCATATGAGTGCTTGAAATTGGTCTTGATGCCCTTGGGATCTATCCAAGTTGGTTTGAATATCAATATTTCGTTCCTTTTAATTGCTGAGTAGTCTTCCATGGTACACTATATCACAGTTTGTTTTAGCCATTCACTTATTTTTAGGATGTGCTTATTTTCAAGTTCAGGGCTGTAACAAATAAAATTTTTGTATGGATGTATGTTTTCATTTTTCTGGAATAATTCCAGGAATACATTGCTGTGTCATATGATAATTTGTAGGGTTTTTCAAGAAGCTGCCAGATTATTTTCTAGGTGGAGGGGTCAATATGTAATGTTCCTCTCTATCTGTGTTAATTTTCTTTCCCCTGAGGTCTACTTTATCAGGTTATTAATAGAGCCTTTTCTCTTCATTTTGATTAATGTCTAGCTGTATTATTATATTTGACAAAAATTTCTTGTAAACAGCATATACTTGGATCATTCTTTTTTAGTTCATGCTACCATCTCTGAACTGGTTTATTCAGACCATGATTTCTGTCCTGCTGGGCTGCCCCTCTGCTAGACAGTGAAAGTTTCGCACATGTGGAGATTTCCAAGTGAAGACAGGAAGTGAGGAAGTGAGGAAATGGATATAGGCAGTCAGTTAGGAACAGGGCACCCCAAGCCCCAAGTTTCTCAGTTTTCAACTCACTGATAAACCATCATAGACCAGAAGGGACCCCCACCCCTGCAATTCAATTAAAAATGGAATGTCTAGAACCAATATAACAACACAATAGCAACGGACCAAAGCTGATTTTGGAAAAGTATATTAGGTAACTTCGGAAAACTCAGCAGGCCTTGGTAGCCTAGGAGGCCCACGAGAGCCCAGCCAATCAGCAAGAGACACAGCATGTAAACACTCAATGACCAAATCCCTATTCCTTGCCCACTGTACCTATACAAGCACCTGCTTCTTGTCACCTCAGTCAGCTACCTACGTGGGAACCCTCTTTATTCTGAGACCTTTCCTATCCTTCTTCCAGTCTATCAATAAATCTCTTGCTTTTCTATAACTTTGGTCTCAACATTGAATTCTTCCCTTGCAGGAGACAAGAACCGACAAAGAGCCTGCCTGGGGTCCTTGGACTCCCAACCTGCTCCCCCAAAAAACCCTGATTCACAAGTGGCCAGCATTTTCATCCTCAAATATGAGATACATGAAACAAGAAAGAAAACCCAATGCATAAACTTCCTGGATCTGTGTTAAAGAACTACCACAAATTTGGTGGCTTAAAAAGACAAATTTTTTCTCACACAGTTCTAGAGCCATGCAGTCTGAAATCAAAGATCCTTTGGGCCGTGCTCCCTCTAGAGGTGCTAGTGGAGAATCTGTTCTTGCCTTTTCCACTGTCTGGTGGCTGCTGGCATTCCTGGGCTGTGCCCCATCACTGCCATCTCTGCCCCTTCTTCACACTCCTTCTCCTCCCTGTGTCTGTCCTGAATGTCAGTCTGTGCCTGTCTCATAGGGAAACCTGTCTCGGGGCCTGGACTCCCCACTGCTATCACAGATGCTTCTTTGTTGGCATTTGTAAAAGCAAAGTGGCAGGAGTTGGGGGCGATGGGAGTAAAGTTCACTTTAAAAATTCAAAACATTGGGCCTCCCTGGTGGCACAGGGGTTAAAGACAATGCTATTGATACTGGAATTGTCAGGCCTAGTCTCCCAACCAGGAACGGATCCCAGGCTGCAGGGCAACGCTGAGCCCCGGCCACTAGACCCCCATGGGTTGGTGTCTCAAGAAGCCGCAGCTGGAACTTCGCAGACACTCAGGCAAGCAAGCGAGAAGAGGCAGATTTGTTTATAGAAAGAAAAAGTTTAATGAGGAGAAAAAGAGCAGAAATAAAGTGGGACTCCCAGGCCAGGGAACCAGGCCTGGGAGGGGCAAGGAAGCCAAAGTGGAGTCGTGTCTCAGGGAATATAGACCTTTTTCCCCTCATTATTCTAAAGCTCCACCAGTCTCTCTGTGATTGGTTAGTTCTCGGCTGTCTCACTTAATTTGCAACTGAGTGGGGATCTTCACATTCCTTATCTAACAGCTTTCTCTTTCCCCATTTGTTGCATCTTTTAATTTATGGCCCAGTCTTCTGGATGGGCATCCCTGCATTGAAGTTAAACAGCTGCCCTTCTAATGTGTCCATGAATTAAACCACTCTCCATTTCTCCAATCTCCGCCTCCCTTTACCACCTGAAGGAAACCAGGACTAGCATTAACAATGCTGTCCTTGGTCCTGGGATGTTTGTTTTTCCTAGTGGAACGGGTTACTTTCCCTTGGTTGTCCTTATCTCTGAAGCCTCCCTAAATTCTTCAGAGGTCCCCTCCTGCACTGTCCCTAAAACTGCCTAATTTCTAGCTTGCCCTGTGTCTCACTATCAAGCTGATGCCAGCCACTGCAGCATGAGTTCAATCCCTGGCCAGCCAGGGACCCGACCCCCATGGTGTAGCAGACCTCTCCTGTCTTGCCCACTGCTCCCCTCAGCAGTGTATTTCAGTCAGTTTTGCTTGTTCTGTTCCCCACTCTGTCCCTAGTGAATCCTTTCACCTCCCCTGCACCTCTGGCCTACACCCCAGTTTTTGTATGCATAAATAAATAAATATTTTTTTAAAGTTCAAAACAAATCCATAAAGTTTAGTGTATAAAAGGACTAGAGTACCAGTATGAAATCACATTTAAAAATATAGAAATAGGACCTCCCCTGGTGGCGCAGCGGTTGAGCGCTGGGCTGTGAAACTGCCCGCAGCCTCTGCAGCTCCAGTTCGATCCCCGGCCTCCGGCGATGGTCCCACATGGTGCGCAGACCTCTCCTGCCGCAGGCTGCTCCCCTCAGCAGTGTCTTCTGTCCATCTGCCTGCTCTGCTCCCCACTCTGGCTCTGGTGAATTCTCTCACCCTCCCACGCTTCTGACTGTACCCAATGCTTGTATAAATAAATAAATCTTTTTAAAAAAATAGAAATAGGGCCTCCCTCGTGGCGCAGGCAGTTGACCATCGCATTGTGAAGCTGTCCAGACCCTCTGCAGTGTGGGTTCGATCCCAGCCAGCCAGCGAGGGTCCCACATGGCGCGGGAGACCTCTCCTGTCTCGCCCGCTGCTCCCCTCAGCAGTGTATTTTGTCAGTCTGCCTATTCTGTTCCCCACTCTGTCTCTGGTGGGTCCTCTCACCCTCCCACGCATCTGGCCTGTACCCCGGTTCTTGTATAAATAAATTAATATATATAAATAAAAAAATTAGTTCATATAAATAGAAATATAAAAAAGTAAGAATTTAGAGTTTGAACAGATTTAATAATTAACATTAGATAAATTAGGTAAAAATTAAAATCTTGAGAAAATTAGGTAAAGGTAGAACTTACACACATGCTATTCTCAAACGAGTCCACTCTTAGGTATGTACCCAACAGAGACATGGGCATATGTCCTCAGCAGACTTGGGCATGCATGTTTATTCTTAAAAAGTAGAAACTACCCCAACTCCATTATCAGTAGAATGAATGAATAAATTGCAATTTATTTATACAATGGAATTCTACAGGATAATAAAAGTGAGCTACAAGTTCACACCACACTGATGAAATCAGAAATATTTTAAGTGAAAGAAGCCAAAAATAAAATAATATATATTCTGTATGATTCCATTTCTAAATGTTCAACCAATAAGCCAACTAAGCTAGTATGTTAGAAGCTGGGTGGAGGTGAACTTTTATGGCTACTGTCCTGTAAATTGGGGTAACTGCCCTTTGATAGGTCTAGATCACTAAGCAAGATGACTATTGTGTCAGTAACACTGCACTGACAAAGAAACAGAGTGATGGAGCAAGCTGTACAATGCAGGATGCTGCTGAAATAGCAAGATCCTGGCCTTCTTGTTGATAGAGTAATCACACAACATCAATTACATGGGGTAGGAGAACAAAAAGGAAAACGGTGGGTGAAACTGAAAATGCACTTATGTCATCTAGGGCTTCTGGGGGAGGTGAGTCTGCTGACCAGGTATTTTTTATCTGCTTGATGACCCAGTGTTATCATGGAAACCATACCCCAGGTCCCCAACCATAGTTCCAAACTTATCAACAAGTCATCCCTCTGATCAGTCTCTGGGATGCAAAGTCACACATCAGTCATTCATCCCTGGGCATTTTGGGGCTATCTCATGCTCATTGTCCCAGAGCAATCAAGTGTCCTGCTCTTGTTTAATTTGAAAGAACCCTTGTAGGGTCTAGTATAATACATTCTTTTCAAGTCTAATAACTGATTGACCAGGCTGTTCTGATCTTGTACTGGAATGCCATATTGCATGTAACCAAAATGGCAGTTGAGCAGGCCATTTAAGAAGGCCATTGAAGAGACAGCAGGTCAGTGCAGGCACCAATCAGTCCTTGGTGACATTGGATCAGCAGAAGTGGTTACTCCTGTCTCCCCCTACCCTCCCATCACCCTCAAGCCTCTCATGCAAATCTGAGGTTCTTGTTTGTGCACTTACACTTCCCCTTTGGAAATGCTCACTCAGACTGCCATTAATAGCTAGATAAATTATTTTTTTAAGATTTTTTTATTTATACAAGAACCAGGGTACAGGCCAGATGTGCGGGAGGATGAGAGAATTCACCAGAGGCAGAGCGGGGAACAGAGCAGGCAGACTGAGTGAATACACTGCTGAGGGGAGCAGTGGACCAGACAGGAAAGGTCTGCTCTACCATGTGGGTAGCTCCGTGGCTGGTGGGGATCAAACAGGCACTGCAGAGGCTGCGGACAGCTTAACAGTGCAGCACTCAACTGCCTGAGCCACCAGGGAGGCCCATTAGATAAATTATTATTTTATAGTATTTTACCAAGCTGTGTGGGTGGGAAGAGTCCTGGGGAGAAGACCTATGGTGCAGTGGTGAGGTCTCAACCCTATCTGCTCCCCATTTCTGATCAGTGTGCATTTCTCTACGCTTGACAGGGAATCACATGAGGAAGACCTGATAGATCTCATCCAACCAGCAATGAGCACAGGGGAGGTTCAAGACCTCCATGAAGAAGAGAGTTCGCATACCAGCTGAAGGCCTTGGTGAGGTCTGCCTGCAAAGTTGCCCTTCGCTGGAGTCTGGGAACTTGGATGGTCAAGTTTCCTACGTTGATAAAAAAAACTTTTCCTGAGAATAAGAGGAGCTCACACCATCTACACCATAGGAACAAAGTGATTTATACAGAACACTTCTTTCCTCCATGGAGTCTGGAATTTAGTTCTTTACTTGGCAGTGGCTGCTTCGTGACCAGCTCCCATGAAAAACCTGTGCATCTAATGAGCTTCCCTGGTCCACAGCATTTCACATGTGCTGTCACAATTTGCTGCTGGGGAATCAAGTGTGTCCTGTGTGACCACATAGGGAGAAGACTCTGGAAGCTGAAGCCTGGTTTCCTTTGTACCTTTTTCCTTTGCTGATCTTGTCTTGTATCCTCTCACTGTGATAAATCATAGCTATGAGGATGACTATGTGCTGAGGTCTGGGTGTCCTCTTAGTGAATGTTTGAACCAAGGGGGCTAGACTTGGGGACCTCAGAGACAATCACAAGATACGTGTCAGTCACAGAGTTGCATGGGGAACAAGCAGAGTTCCCCAACCTTGGGCCAAAGGTCAGGATTTGCCTAAATCATGAAAAGTCTCAAAGATATGGGCTGCAGTAGAAGAAAATTATGAGGTTCCCCCAAAGAGTTGATAGCCTTCTACTCAAATTTCAGGTCACATAAACACTGTTAGATAGATACAGTGTGAATGTGAGTGTGAGTGTGTGTGTGCTGTGTGTGCTATGTGTGAGTGTATGAGAACATGTGTGAGTATGCACATGCTGTGTGGGAGTGTGGGAGTACAAATTCATGAATTATGCCTAGTGTGAGTTCATATGTGTGAATTAGTGTGAATGTACATTACGAGTGTGTGCATGTGAATCATGTATGTGTGAGTGCATGTGCATGTGTGTGCATGTGAATGACTGCATATGTGTGAGTATACAGGAGTAGATGTGTGTGCATGTATGAGTTGTGTGTGTCTATGGGAATACGCATGTGAGAATGTGTGTGTATAAGTGTATCTCTGTGTATGAATGAATGAGTCCATGTGAGTGAGCACATGAGTGTGTGTATGAGACTCTGAGTACATATCTGAGTGTGCACATGCATGGCATGCCTATGTATATGATTGTGTGCATGTGTGAGTGAGTGTACAGGGAAGAAGGAAGTCCTTTCAGAAGACTATTAATAGAAAGTACACCAGATTTCAGCCTAAGGTTTTATTAAGGATCTCTGCATGAACGCATTTAGGCCTCCAGACAGGAGTTGTTCCAGAGCTCGTAAAACTTTATCCAGGGCACAGTATATAGCAAGAAATCACAAATGAAACTCTGTGGGAGGATTGAAAAAACAGACAATCAGCTTTCAGCGAAAAATGTTTTGAAGGTGAATAAAAACCTGCCCCCACCCCCCATGCCCTCACCTGGGGAGTCTAGACCCGTCAGTGTGACTGCGCACTGAGCACATTGGGGCTGGGGGCCATCTGCCAGCAGTCACATGTCAGGGGCAGAAGGGGACCAAGCCCCAGCCAGGAGAGTCACCCTGTGCTCCCCCTGCCAAGCCACTGGAGCCAGCAGTCCCCGAGGGACCCTGAGATGAAGGCAGGGCAGGCAGCTCAACACAGTGACATTGCCCCAATGCCCACCTTCCTGCAGCTGACCTGGGCCCAGGGAAAGACCTTAGTGTCTGCCTTGCAGGTGGTGGCACCAGGAGTGCAGGAAGGGGCAGGTGAGATTGGAAGAAAAAGAGGAAACTGGACTGCCCCTCTGGGTCCTGGAGAGTGTGAGCCCAGACCAGAACGCAGCCGCAAGGAAAATACACTGCTGCCGCCTGGAGGCCTGGAGTGGATCACTGGGCAGGAGTCCAGGGGCACCGAGGCCTGGGGCAGGGGCTGTGCCATCAACTAGAGAGCCTCCCTACAACCCCAGGATGCCTCTGATCCCGATGGTCAGGCCCAGCCTTGCCTCTCCTAATCCACACAATAGGAAAAGCTATCCATGTCCGATTACTCTCATTTTTTTTACTTTTCCTCTCTTGATCATGAGTCCTTCTCAACTGAATGCTACCACACACCTTTTTCAGCCCCTTGCTTTGAAAGCGGCAAGGCTGACTTTTCTTCTCATTCCTCTTGCATTTGGTCCGGCTAATCTTCACTGTGATCAGATACTCCACTCCTGTTGTCAGCTACCAAAAGGAAAGTCGCAGTTAGCTTTGACTCCGCACATCCAGCCACTGGCTCTCTCCAAGAAAATCTAGGGCAGAGGGAGGAGTCCCAGGAACCACAGTCCCTGTTCAAGCACATCTGCCAAAAGCCTGGCTCTTGGAGAATGTGTCGTGGCAGCTCAGTCCCCACTGTGTGCTGAGCCCATTCCCCTGCTTTGGATTTACTCACTGTCTGTTTTTGGGCTAAGGGAGACAACACTTGAGTTTTGTTGCCCAGCAACCACAGAATAACCCCCCGATTTCACAGGGCCACATCTGGTCCATGTCCTCCTCTCTTCTCTCCTTCCCAAGCAACCTGATGGGGGGTACTTGAGCAACACATCAATCAACATTGGCTTAAGAATTCAAGTGATTTGGGGGGCACAATCCCCATCTACTAAGGCAGGGGGCATTGAGCCAGTGATTGGCAGTCTTAGTTTCCTCATCTCGAAAATGGGGAGAACAGTAACAATTTCCAACTTGGGTGTATGTGAATGTTCACTGCTTAAACCACGGACAGTGCAGGCCAAGGTTATTTCTATTGTGATTTGTCTTCTTTTACTCCTGTCTAAGAGTGAGACTGCAAAAATGCCAGGGATAAAGACTGGAGGAAGACTTTTGTGGCAGAGAAGCAGCATGTCCAGAAGTGAATCTCCAGCAATTGGTTTGGTGATTACTGTTACCCTTTGGAAAGTGGCTTGGAAAACTGTTACCGTTGGAAATTGCTACCCATTGGAAAAAGAGCTGGCTTCTCCACGTAGACATGTGGATTAGAGAGGTCTGCACTGAAGTAGAACAGCTTCCAGAACCTCCCTGCTTTCTCCTCTCAATGACAACGACCACAGCAAAGGAGAAGGCTTGGCACTCTCTGGAGTGGCAGTAGAGGGAGAAATGCTTACACTGGCGGCAGGAGGAGAACACCCCAGAAAACCTCAGGAGAGGGCAGCTGGGCAACCACCATTTGACACCAGGGTCCATGGCAGAGCCTCAGGCTGCAGGGACTCCCCGCCCTGCTGCCATCTTGCAGGGCTTGGGCACACTCTGTAAATGGAGACCCCAAAACATTGACTATCAATTTAACACTCCAATGTGAGAAGTGTTTTCTTACTCATTATCAAACTTAATCGATATTATTAGAAATAATCATAATAATACAAATGTGTCCACTAGTACCTGTTTTTTTTAATTGGTGATATTGCATCATAATATTAAGTATTAGGATTGCATTGCTGAGAATAAATGTGTACATACATACAGCAGTAAGTTCACCACTAAATATCCAATTCTATGTTTTATCCTGCGATGATCCCCCTTGTCCTGATTTACCAACCCCATTTCCCATTCCATTAGAGTAACCACTAACTGGTCATATAGTACAAATTTATTTTGTCTCATTTACTTTGTTTTCTCTATTTACCACGGAGGAGTAAAATCATATGATGTTTGTCTTTCTCCATCTGGCTTATTTCACTAAGTGTAATTCTCTCTAGTCCACAGTCATGCAGAAGCAGGTGTGGGGATACTCAGGGACTGCTCTCCCAAATCACCCAGCTATCAAGGGGTACACGTAAACTGTCCACTCATCCATTTGAATAGCATTAACAGTTTATTCATTAGCAATTTTTTTAGAGGTAACGATTTACCACAATGGATTGATTTCACAAGATAAGCATTGGATTCTCATACCTTAGAAAGAACAAGCCACCTTTGATAAGAACTTTGGTGGATGGACGCCACCTTATGGCCAAGTCACCTCAATACTCTTGACTCTGCTGAACCACCATCTTGCAGCAAGAGTGCATGAGAGAGAGAGGGACAGCCTGCAATGTGGGGAGTTCTTTCTATCACACTGATCTGCATCTCTGTCCCCACCTGGGCTGGTTTCTCCAGTTTCTGCTTCTGTTCTATCTGGTCATATCCTTTTTCTCCTTGTCAATTATTTTTTTCTGAATCTGGCAATAAGATGTCTTATTGCCTCTCCCTGACATATAATTTATTATCTGATCTTGAGGGAAAATTGAACCACAAAAGTGGTTTTTAGTTTTTCTTTCCTCTCTCATCTTGAATTGACATGGTTCAAAAAAAAAAAAAAGTAAAAAGAGAGATAATAGGTTGAGCCTATGCCTCATTCCCCAGCTCTCCTCCCTTAATAAACATTCTCCCATAATTCCAAGTTTCTGTAGCATACAGTTAGAGCCCTCTGTTTAATTCAAGATTTCTGTAGAGCACAGGTAAAAGTCATCTGTGCAATTCCGGATTTCTATAGAACAGTTCAAGACCCTCTGTGTAATTCCAGGTTTCTAAGAGAGTGCCACGAAACCTTCTGCGTAATGTCAGAGTACTGTAGAGCAGAGGCAAGGTCTACACTTCAATTTTCAGTCCCAAACATTGAAAAAAGATACTGTTGAAGGGAACCTACAAAGAATGATTATATTTTGGCAAGTGAAACCATTAAAGAAAACATAATCATCCTTTTCTGCTGTCACTCTAGTAGGCCCTAATTTTAAAATGAAAGATTTTTCCCAAGAAGAACAATTGAGACTTTCAAGGGAAATTTTTGCTTCAAAGTGTCACGGAGGGCCTCTCTAGTGGCACAGGGGTTAAAGTTCCAGCACTATCAAAGTATCATCAGCCACCGCAGCATGAGTTTGATCACTGACCAGGGAGCTAATCCACAGGATGGAGCAGACCTCTCCTGTCTCACCCACTGCTCCCTTCAGCAGTGTATTTCAGTGGATATGTTCCATACTCTGTCTCTGGTGAATCCTCTCTCCCACCCATCCCCATACCTCTGGCCTAGACCCCAGGTCTAGTATGCATAAGTAAGTAAAATAAATCTTTAAATCTTAAAAAAAAAAAAAAGTGTCACAGAGTTAGGGTTCCACTCCAGCCCTTAGACTAGAGTTTTGCAAGGATTGCTAAGGCAACACTGGAGTCTGAACAACTCTAAATCACACCATTTCAGTGAAGCCACCCCCACTGCAACTTGGTGAAGCCATTGCTTGGTTCTTCTGGGAACCATCCTGTGACCTCATGTGTCCGAATAGGTAAGCATGGAGGCAATGTCCATGTGCAGAGAAAATGAGTCACATACCTGCACCTGACTTCGGAGTAGCTTGTCAACTTGAAATAAGTAGGTATCATTGCTAGCGTTGTTGTAACTTTCAATGAAGAAGCTGAGTGTTGAATTCATGTTTTTCTTGCTCATGGGCTTCTCCTGAAACCCTTTCCATTCTTCAAAGTGACTCATCGTGGCCGCCAGGATAAAGGCAGTCAGCAGCAGCAGCAGGGGATTCCTCCAGCATCCAACTGCCATCTCTGTAGCCCCAGAAACCTCCTATCCACTGTAACTTTTGGAGTCGGTGGGATCCCAGTGGTCACTCTCCCAAGGAGAAAGATGCCTGCCTGCATTTAAATAGAGATTGACACTTGAACCTGAGCCTCATCCTTCAAGGCCTTGACCACAATTTGACCAAAGCCCAACTGGGGAAATCTGCCTGTATGGCTGCTCATCCCACTCTCAGGTAGATTCATTTTCAACAACTTTGTGACACCTGGTAATTCAGCAAGTAAAATTTCTAAATATTTGCCAGAGTGGATGAGACCCTGCCTCTGCCTTCACACCTATTGAGGAAGAAAGCTCCAGGGCATTCCCTCCCACTGTTATGATTAAGAGCTGATGTTTTGGGGCCTCCCCGGTGGCGCAACGGTTGAGTGCTGGGTTGCGAAGCTGCCCGCTGCCTCTGCAGCGCCGGTTCGATCCCCGGCTGCTCCCCGGCCACCAGAGGAGGGTCCCGCATGGCGCGCAGACCTCTCCTGCCGCCCGCTGCTCCCCTCAGCAGTGTACTTCGGTCCTTCTGCCTGCTCTGCTCCCCACTCTGGCTCTGGTGAATTCTCTCACCCTCCCGCGCTTCTGACTGTACCCAGTGCTTGTAAAAATAAATAAATTAATTTTTTTAAAAAAGAAACATACCATCACTTTAAAAAAAAAAAAAAGAACTGATGTTTTGGATAGAGGGGGCCATTAGTGGGACCTGGGGAGGGCTTGTGATGAAGGTGATATTGGGACTAAAATATAAGGGATCAAGGACATGGAACAGGGTGTGGTAAGTTCTACTTACCTACAATCTAACAAGCCATCAACTCTTCCCTCTAAAGACAGGTTCTGTTTGCTCATTTGTCACTTACTCACCACCAGTCTCTGTCTGCTGGATCCTACTGTGCCTGCAGGTCCTGGCATTAGTATTTTATATCTTGATGTGACCCCAGTGAGGCTTTGTGAGGTAATCTGTCTCCTGTGAGGGAGGAATAGGCTTGAGGTTTATTCAAAATTAATCCTGAAAGCCCCTGAAGGTTTCCTGTGTAAGGAAGTAAAAATGTCCCTATACCTTATTTAGGTCTGGAACTGGACCTTTTAACTCAAGTAGCATAAAATAGATTAGCAAAAGAAAAACACATAAATTTTATTAAATTTTTACCTATATGTTCGAGACTTCACAAGCTAATGAAGACCCAAAGAAGTCACCAGAGGAGGAAGTTTTATACCTTTTAGACAGAGAAACAATAAATTTGTAAAAATTTGACAAAACAAAGGGGTTTGAGTTGTGGGTGGTAATTGGTAAAGTAGTAACAGGTTTGTTTATATAACCTTCTCAGCTCTAACTCCCACATCTCTGGTTATGAGGATGGCTCCATTCCTCCTGGTACAGTGAGGGGCCCTCCCAAGAGCAGTTTAAGGAAAAAGAGTAATAAGATGGGGGTGTCAGAGTGACCTCCCTGCTTCTGCTGCTTTCTCACACTCCTTCAGATTAAGGTGCCATATGCCAAGATGAACACTTTCACCTGCACTCAGAAGCCCATAAGAGTTCCTTATGTTAAAAAACACTTGTTAAAGTGGGATCCTAATAGAGTCTTGCTCCAGAAAAAAATTAAAAAATGTTAGTTGGATAAAATTTAAATAGTCTGAAGATTAGCTAATAGTATGTTAGGAATATTTACTTCCTACTTTTCACCATTGCACTATAATCACGCATGATTTAAACATCTGGATAACAGGATAAAAGGCATACAAAAAATACAATTTACGCTCCTTGTGCAGTCTTTTGGTAAGTCAGAAATTACTTCAGAATAAAGGTTAAATGTTCAAAATAGGGCTTCCCTGGTGGTGCAAGGGGTTAAACACAGCACTGTGAAGCTATCCACAGCCTCTGCAGCATGAGTTCGAACTCCAGCTGGCCAGGGAGCTACCCACATGGTGCAGCAGACCTCTCCTCACCCACTACTCCCCTCCAGTGTATTTCAGTGGATCTGCCTGTTCTGCTCCCCACTCTGTCTCTGGTGAATCCTCTCACACCCCACAACTCTGGCCTGTACCCCAGTTCTTGTATGCATAAATAAATAAATCTTTAAAAAAAAAAAAAACCATACCAAGAGCATAAAAATAAGAAACAATAAGAAATATGAGGCTTGGCTGTGTCCATAAAGTAAGAGAAGAGTGGGTCTCTGCTTACTTCCATGAAATAAAAGAAAATTATAGACCTTGACTATGTCCAAATAGCCAAGGAATAAGACAAAAAGAGGGCCTGGCACCTCTTGGCTCCTGGCAGCATAACTCCAGTTTCTGTCTCTGCCTCTGCATCTCAAATCTCTCTGTCCTTCCTCTCTTAAGGACTCGTGTCACTGGATTTAGGGCTATCCTAAGTCCAGTAGGATCTCATCTTAAAATTTTAACTTAATTAGATCTGTAAAGACTACAAATAAATTCTCATTCACAGGTACTAGGGGTTAGGACCTATATTTTGAAGGAACACAAATCAACCCACTAAAATGTCCATGGAATAAGAATAAAACAAGGAATGTGGGTGTTTCTGTGTATTAGTTTCCTGAAGCTGCTATGATAAATCATTACCAACTTGATGACTTAAAACAACAGAATTTATTCTCTTGTAGTTCTGGATGTCCAAAGTCTGAAGCCATTTTCACTGGACCAAAAAACAAGGTGAAAAAGTCAGGGCTGTTCCCCCTCCAGAGGCTCTAGGGGGGACTCTGTTCCTCATATCCCATTTCCACTGGGTGCCTGCATTCCTTGACTTGTGGCCACATCACCCCAATCTCCTGGTCACATGACTTCCTCTGCTCTTTTCTGCATCAAATCTCCGAGTACTTCCTTCTTACAAGGATACATGGCTGACAAGTAGGTCCCACCTGGAAAATCCAGGATGATATGTGCACCTCAAACCTTGAACTTAATCACATCTGCAAAATTCTTCTTTGCCACATCAGGTAATGTTCATAACATCCAGGGGCTAAGATGTGAATCTTTTAGAAAACCATTATTCTATCTACCACACCCTAGATTAGAGTAAAGTAGGGGGCCAGATTATGTCCATGGAATAGGGAAGAAGAAGATCCCTGGCCACAGCCCTGAAAAGAAAAATGAATATATCCAGAAAAATAGGAGGAAAAAAGGGACCTCATCAATTCTATCCTAAAGGGAAATTATGCATCTTGGTTATTCCCATGGACTAAGGAGAAACTAGGGTCTAGTTAGGTCCAGGAGTAGGCTGAAATGGGAGCATGAACATGAACTAAGGAGAAATAAGGACCCTGGTCATGTCTATGGGATAAAAGGAAAACATATGGTCTAGTAGTATGTGTGGGTAAGGGAGAAATAAGTGACCTGATAATATCCATGGAATAAGATGAAAATAGGGAGCAGCAATACATCCACAAGTCAGAGGAAATTACAGGAGGATGGACGGATAGATGTATGGATGGGTGGATGGATGGATGATAGGTCGGTAGGTAGGAAGATAGACAGATGGATGATTTCCAAAGTAAATAGTACCTAGCACTCTCCCTGGTATAAAAGGAAAACGGGACTTGTTAAAGATCACGGTATAAAGGGGAAAAAAATGGTCTGGTTATATTCTCAGAAAACACTCCAAGGAAGGTGGCAATTTAATGTCCATAAAATGAGAAAGAGAACAATATTGTGTCACTGGCATATGTGTAAAATAGGGACCCTAGTTATGAAATATGGTGAAAATAAAGAACCTGGATGTGTTCATGAATTAAGAGAGAAAGATTGAGCCTGATAAAATCCATGGAAAGGGAAAATATTAGACCTGATTTCCATGCAATGAGGAGATGGGTCCATATAATAAAATGGGTCCATATAATAAAAAAGTGGGGGATCTCATTATATCCATGGAATAAAGGGGAAAGCAAAGTGCCCTGATCATGTCCAAGGGATAAAAGGAAAAGAAGAGGCTTATGTCTGGGAAGTGGAGAAATACAGGAGTGTGGCTATGTCCATGTAATAAGGTCATGTCCATGGAACATAAGAAAAACCCTGGTTGTGTACATGGAAGATGGGGAAAGAAGGAACCTTTCTGGTCCATGTACAAAGAGGAAAATATTAAGCCTGATAATGTTCATGGATTAGGGGAAAATGTGAGTTCTAGTTGTTTCCATGAAATAAAAGGACACCTAGATGTCAATAATAGGAAGAAAGTTGAAGAAATAACGCAGCCTGGTTAAGTTATGAAATAAGGAAAAAGCAGGAGCTGACTAAGTCTATTTTATGGGAGGAAATAAGAAGCCCATGATGGCCTCTGGACATTTTCATGGAAAAGGAAAAAATAGAGAACTTGGTTACATGCATGAAATAGCAGTGAAATAGAAGCCCTGCTATGGCCCGGACATGCCCACAGAATAAGGGAAATGGAGGACCTGTTTATTTCCACTGAGTAATACAAAAATGCATTGGCCAGATACAGCCATGAGATAAGAGGAAAACAGGGAGTCTCATTGTTTCCATGGCGTAAGTGTGATTTAGGCAGACTGCTTATATTCGTGGTAATAAAATAAGGGGAAAATAAAGGCTCTGGGTATAGTATGAATAATAGGAAATAGCAGGACTGCTTATGTCCATGGAATAAGGAGGTGCAGAAAGGAGGGAATGCAAAGGAGTTTGAGGAAAGGCTTGGGTGATAGATGTGCTCACTGGATAGACTGTAGTGATGCTTTCATTGGTGATACATATGCTAAAACTCTTCCAGTTATGTACTGTAAATATGTGCAGTTTATTATGTGTTAATAAATACCTCAATAAGGCAGTTTATATGGGTTGACAAAAAAGTATATGGGTGAACAGGTGGATGGATGGATGGATGGATGGATGGATGGATGGATGGATGGATGGATGGATGGAGTGTGTATGTATGGGAATAAGAATAGTGCATCATATGGAACAGATACTCAACTCAGGTCCCCCTTCCTGCCACCACTGTGCCCATCTGCATGACTTGTACCTGGGCACTGAGTAAGAAAGGATTGCCTTTGGCCAAAGCCTCATGGGTGCAAGTTTGAAAAGAATGAGACCAGCATCTTGCCCCCGTCCTCCTGTATACGCCCAGACCACCCTCTCACTCTTGCCACATCCCCCAGAGGAAGATAGGTTGTCTTGCTGATAGTATATCTTAAAGAAGAAGCATCTTTCCCAAGAACCCAGCAGACCTGGCCTCCAATCTCATGGGCTGAATTTGGCAGCAGGACCACAGTGGCAAGTGGATGGGAGTCACCTTAAATCAGCCAGGGGTGCATAGTATGTGGATGAGATGGGAACACCTAGCGGGATCCCTCTATGAGCTGCACACCTTACTGGTTGTGCCTGAGCAAACCAGGTTTGCAATTTGTCAGTGCTACTCTCAGGAAACAGTGAAAATGTATCTGTCACTGCAAGCAGTAAAGCTCTGTCTGTATGGGTTGAGGAGTCTAAGACCTGGAGTTCCCCCTCTGTGGCTTTTAATTCACTCCTTGGCCTTATCTCCATGTTGCTCCTCACTGGCCCCCCACCCTGGATGACCCTCTCATCCTTGACTCCCCCTACCTCTGGCCTGCACAGACCATCTATCAGTTTGGTCAGAAACGTTGCTCATCATCTTACCCCTCTGACTGGGAACCTAAAGTGGGATGTCCTTGCTCCTCAAAGTGGGAGGGGACCTGGAGGTCTTCTACTAGATGGGAGCCCATGCCTTAGGAGACCAGGATGTTCCAGGACAGGTAGAGGGTAGAGCGTATCTTCCCCACTCCCTAAATTGGGCTAAGTCCAGAACCCCTGCAGCCAGCAGGGGTTGACTGTGAAGGGTGGGATTAACAGAGAGCAAGGTGAGAGGTGAGGAAGGAGGCAGCCTTCTGACTGTGGCTCAGCAGTTACTTCTCCCTTTGAGTTTCCTCATCTATAAAATCAGTGTGAAAATAGTAGATATCCCACAGGCTTGTGAAAAGTTAATTATAATAGCACAGAAGTACCTGGCACATTGGCACACAGGACTCAGCTTCTTGGGGTGTTTCAATAACAAGGGAGAGCTCCTGGGCCGTAGAATGAAGCAGATGGAACCGCCCTGGGGCTTCAGGCTACCTGCTGTGGCATGCCCCCCTCCAGCCCTTCAGCCACAGTGCCACTGAGGTAAATCACAGTGGTGTTTCCCTGGAAGGAGTGACATTGAAGTGAAGAAAGGTCACGGTATGATACCATCTTGATGTCACACTACATCTGCTATGGTGCATTATCTCACTCTGGGAGATCAAATAAGCCCTGGCAAACCACAGAGCTGATCTCCTTGGGTACTTCCCTCTACGGTCTATGGTTTGCTTTTGTTGAGGTTTTTTATGCTTGGGTTTTTTGTTTTTTGGGTTTTTTTTTTTTTTGGGGGGGGGGGTTGTAGAACTGCTTTTATCCCCTAAATAGTCCTGCCATAGACTGGCTGCTCTCTGGATATAACCCAGACAGGAAACAAATCTATATGAAAGTCTACCTGCTGCCAGGAACTCCTCTGAGCCACTATGGAAAGGAAAAATCAGCCGACTGCATACTCCCAAGGAAGGCTCAGAGGACCACTGCCCAGGTGACCAGCGACAGGCCCACGGCAGCCCTGAGCACTCATGCCTGGGGCTGCAGCAGAACATGGATGACCTTGGCTGCAAATGCCTGCTGTCCTGGGGAACAGGCCAACAGCAGGAGCAGAATGTCACCAGTCATGAGGTGGGACTACAGGTGGCTTGAAGCTGACATCACCCCCAAAGGCCCAGTGTGCATCTTCTCTTTCCAGACTAAGAAACCTGAGAGATCATGAGGTTTTAAAACTCAGAAATGCCTTGAGGCTGAGCTTTCTTGCTGTCTGCACAGGACTTCAACTCAGAGACTGGGATGGACAAGAACCCAAAAGGTAGAGGGATTTGTTGGCAAGCCATTATCCTCATGCAGCCTTTGGTCTCATCTCTGCAGATGTTTTTCATAATAAAACAGTGGCTTATAAGCTGCTAAATAGTCCACATTTAAATAAGGATCAGGTTCCATTTTGAAAGCAAATGAAATTCATGCAGGTGCTGCATATTGCTGTGTGCTCACTGCTTCTGTCTTTTGCTATCTTGCTGTTTGTCTATGAACAGTAAACTATCCTCCTAAAGCAGTAACCAGCAGCAAAATCTGAACAAAACCAAGACTCTTTTGCAAACTTCAGGTCTTTGAGTTCCAAGTCCTTTGCCAATTTTTCTGTTTGATTGTTTGTCTTCCATTGATTCATAGGATTTCTTTATCCGTCATTGTTTTTGGCTATGTGGGCAATGCCAGGATGCTTTCCCGCCAGCAGTGTAGGAGGACTCCCTTTTCTCCAGCTCCTCACCAGCACTTGTTGTTTCTGATCTTTCAATGTGGGCCATTCTCACAGGTGTGTTGTTGATGTGTATTTCTCTAATAATAAGTGGTGAACATTATTTTATATGCCTGATTGTCATCTGTATGTTTTCTTTGGAGAAGTGTCTGTTTAGCTCTTCTGTCTGTTTTTTGATTGGGTTATTTGTTTTCTTTTTGTTGAGTTATATGAGCTCTTTGTAGATTTTCAATGTCAGTCCCTTGTCAGATGTATGGCATGCAAATACTTTCTCCCAATCAGCAAAGTGTCTTTTCACTTTAATTAGTTTCTTTTGCTGAGCAGAAGCTTTTTAGTTTGATATAGTCCCAGTTGTTCTCTTTTGTTTATCTTTTTGTCAGGGATGAATCCCTTAAAGACATGACAGAAACTTATGTCATAAAGTGTTGTGCCCATATTTTCTTCTATGTATTTTTTGGTTTCATGTCTTACTTCCAAGTCTTTTCTCCATTTAGAGTTGATTTTTGTGTATGATGTAAGAGAGTAGTCTTTTCTTTTGCATGTAGCTGCTCAGTTTTCCCAACACCATTTATTGGACAGGCTCTCCTTGTTCCAGTGTATGTTCATGGCCCCTTTGTCATAGATTAATTGTCCATATATGTGTGGATTTACTTCTGGGCTCTCAATGCTATTCCAGTGGTCTGGGTGTCTGTTTTTATTCTGGTTCTTTTTCTTTTTTGTGTGAGAAATGCTTTGGCTATTCAGGGATCTTTTGTGACTCCATATGAATTTCAATAATGTTTATTCCAATTGTTTGAAGAATGCCATTATTATTATTATTGGAATTATTTTGTATATGTACATTGCTTTGGGAAGGATGACCACGTCGATAATGTTGATTCTTTCAATCAATAAACAAGGAATATTTTTCCTTTTCTTTGTAACTTCTGTTTCTTTTAACAATGTCTTATAGTTATCTTTGTATAGATTTTTGACCTCCGTTGTTAGTTTACTCCCAGGTATTTGATTTTTTTGGTGTGATTGGAAATGGGATTGCTTTCCTCATTTCTTCCTCTTCTATCACATTGTTTATAGGAAGGCAACTGATATTTGTGTGTTGATTTTATACCCTGACATTTTGCTATGTTTTATTGTTTTCAATTAATTTTCCCATGGAGTCTTTAAGGTTCCCTATGCAAATTACCATGTCATCTGTAATAATAGTTTGGATTTACACCTCTTTCCCAATTTGTATTATTTTTATATTTTTCTCTTGTCTAATTGCTGCAGGCAGGACTTTCAAAACTACATTGAATAGTAGTGCTGAGTAGATATACTTGTCTTATACCAAATCTTATTGGGAAAGTTCTCAGTTTTTCACCACTGAGAATAATATGAGCTGTGGGTTTGTTGTAAATGGCATTTATTTTGTTAAGATATGCTCCACTTACCCAATTTTTTGAGGGTTTTCATCATAAGCAGATGTTGAATCTTATCTAATGCTTTGTCAGCTTCTATTGACAAAATCGTGTGGCTTTTATCTTCCTTTTTGTTGATATGATGAATTATGTTGTTAAGATATTATTGAGGATTTTTGCCTCTGTATTCATTAAGGAAATTGATCTGTACTTTTCTCTTTTGTGTTATCTTTATTTGGTTTTGCTATTAGAGTAATGTTGAACTCATAAAATGTATTTCCATATGTTCCTTCTGCCTATTTTTGGAAGAAATTGAGCAGAATAGCTATTAGTTCACCTTAGAATGTTTGGTAGGTAGCATTCACATTTAAAGACATCTGGTGTTGGACTTTTGTCCTGTGGGAGAATTTTTATTACTCTTTCAATTTCTTTGCTTGTCATTAGTTTGTTCAGGCTTCTATTTCTTCCCTATTCAGTATCAGATGATTGTATAATTCTAAGAATTTGTCCATATCTTTTAGGTTATTGAATTTTTTAGTGTATAAGTGTTGAGGGTAGTCTAATTATCCCTGAATTTCTTCAGCATCTATTGTAATTCTTCAGCATCTTTCCTTTTTGGTTGTATTCATTTGACATTTCTCCCTTATTTTCTTAGTGAGTCTTGTAGGACATTTGTCAATTTTGTTTATTTTTTCAAAGAACCAGCTCTTGGTTGCATTAATTTTTGGACTGTCTTTTTACTTCTACTCCATTTATTTCTGCCTTGAATTTTATTATTTCTATTATTCTACTGTCTTTTGGATGTGTTTGTTCTTCTTTTTCTAATACCTTCAGGTGAGAGAGAAGGTTGTTTGTTGCACTCCCTCTGGTTTCTTTATTCTTCTTGTGGGCCTATATTATGTGCTGCAGTATCTTTTCCTGGGTTGTGGTTTTGTCTGTTTATTTGAGTTATGTTCTGTTGGTGAAAAGAAATCTTTAATGTTAATGGAATGAATGTATTGATTTTTTTATGGTTTGCAATTTTGATGTCTTATTGAGGAAATCAATGCCATAAAGCTACTTTCCTGTATGTTCATTTTAAACTTTTGAAAATTTTGAGCTTATAGCTATGATCAGCTATATTTCTTATAGCTATGATCATCTAGATTTCTGGTGTGTTTCTAATGTTTTGTTCCTAATTTTTGTCTCTATGATCATGAGTAAGACTGGCCCAAGATTGTTCTTTCCCATATGGGCTTTTTCTGGTTTGGGGTTTCAAGGGTATACTGCCCTCATACAATGAGCTGGAATTGTGTCAGTCAGGGTGGCCCCAGTAAACAGGAGCACACTTCCAACAGCAAGGTTTATTTACAGAGGAAATTCATAATGCTCCAGAAGGAAGGGAAACCAGGGTATAAGGCCACTGTCTGCAGCTGACTGGCAGCAGGCAGCCACTCACACTTCCAGATCTGAAGGATGAAGCAAAGATCTAGATGAGCCCAGGGAGCCTTATAACAATGTGGAGAATGTTTATGCTCCCTAAACAAACCAAATAAAAACATATATCTCATGGAAGATCACAGAACAAATACTGTGATCTCATTCCATTCACCTTCTGCCCTCTCCCTCATGCTGGATACCACACTGGCCAAATACAACAGGAAGTCAGAGGGCATAGGACCTCCATAAAGGCCAATATATTGCCACAGGGCAGCAGAGAGAAGGGTGTGAAGGGCACTAGGGAACAAAGGGATTAGTACAAAGAGAATTCCCACTGCCATCATTCAATGGAAGAGCTAGAAATTCTTATTTTTCTATTTCTTTAGGGACTAGAAAAGGTCTGCATTTCATGTTCCTTATTAAGACACCATCCCAATACACTTGCTTCTCATTATTCCAGGTAGTTATGATTCATAAAATCACCATGAACACTGAATTCTCAAATGCTAAGCCTTGATCCTAAGGGAAAATACAGGATTCCGTATGGGTGTCTGGTCACGACATGTTTGTCAATACATCAATACATAACCTTGTTTTATATGTGTCTCCATTTAAAGACACCTTATTTGACATAAATTGTTAATTCATGAATATTGAACTCACAACCAATAGCTGGAACCCATGCCTGGACAAAGCTTATCTAATACATATTTTCTTCATAGTGCACAGCCCAGCTTTCTTGCACTTAGGAACATTGGATGGCACTTCAGCACTATATTTGGAGACTACCAAAAACAGTGAAATCACCAACAAAAAATGCAAAAATGCAGAAAACATGTCATTGGCACTGCAAAGGACACTTGTTTATGAATAAGAGCTTAAAAACAAAAATGCAGTGTTGCCTTGGCCAAACTCATATGTGGCAGGTTGCTCAAATTTTTCACCACTATGTTATTGTCCATGTTGATTTGGGGATTACAAGTACATTTTAGCAGATAGGCAAAACTGAAAATATAGAATCTATGAGTAATGAGCACTGGTCATGTTTCCAAATCCAGTAGCTCCACTATAGATTGGGTTGATGAGGATCAGTTTTTTCACACAGAATGTGAAGAGATGCTAGCACCACATCCCAAATGTTTCTGTGGCAGGGTGACCACTGATTGGAAGACTCTTCTTGCTTTTTCAGTCAGACCTGAATATTTTGGTAATAATCAAACATAATGAACGCTAAATTTGCACAACATGAAAGAGTCATGTAAAACTTGGTGCATCGAACTATTTTCCTATTATGAGTATTTTCAAAGCTTTATAACAATGTAGAGAATGTTTGTTTCCTAAACAGACAAAATAAAAACATACACCCTAACAATGCCATATATGTAGGTTAAATAAAGATTTGGCAGGAACATATCCAAATGAAAACAATCCTGGGTAGGTAAAAATATAGGTGAAATTTTCCCCTAAAACTTAATTTTATGTAATATTAAATATTAATGAGAAAGGAAGTCAAAATCCAGTCCAGAAAATTAACAATTTTCCCCTTTAGTCCATTGTTCCTGCAGCTCAGACACATAATCTTCAGAACTATATTAAACATAAAAAAAGGTCTGAGCATATATCATATAAATAAAAGCAGTGTCATCTTTTTTTTTAATGCCTACTTGCCATATTTAAAATCATCAAGTTAATTTCAAACATGTTTATGAAATTTCATAACAACTAACAATTAATGACAATATATTTTATAAGCATTCATTTAACTTAATTTACTAGTTTCTATTATTTCCTTTAATAGGTATGTACATATTTGTGTATTTGATTTTGCCTTTTCTAATTCTTTGACCTAAATTTTATAAAATAATTTCTTATAGCAATGTTGACTAATATTAATAATCCTGCTATAGGGAAATATTTGTAGCAATTTATATATAGTGTGAAATGTCTCAAATACAAAGTTACATTAACTAATGTTGCTTTGAAAAGTTAAAAATGTACTTGTCATAATAAAACACTTATTTAATTATTCCTCTGCATCCCCCATTCAAATGTTCTTGAGTTTGCAAGTCCATGAGGAAAATGAAAAGAACCACTACAAATAGTAATTAACTTAAAGTTGCACCAAATGCACAAGCCCAACTTCATTAACATGAAGGGAGAACATTCATTTTCATTCATTCATTGCTTTAACATGAAAGGCCTTCCAAAGATGGGTCACTTTGGCAGGTGGATTATTTCCAGCCGAGGTCAATGAGGTCCTGAAGGTTCATGAGAAGCTTTGACTACCTTCCCTTAATTACCTAGAAGAATGAAAATTGGAGGTCTTACCCAGAACTAAGATTTTTACCAGAAATAACCTTTCTATAGGAAAAATCTATTGATATGGCAGGACAAACATCTAATTACAAAGCATCTAGTCTTTGTCATACACGTCACCCTCTCCTCTGTCATCTTGATTACTGGAGCGAGTCTCTTCAGGAACACAGAAGTGATGCCTTGGAACTTTGAAGACTGTGCCATAAAAGTTACCCAGTTGCCGCTGGCTCCCCTCCCCCAACACCTTCTGAGCCCTGGTCACCATGAAAGAGGCTAGGAGAGAGATTCAAGACTGACTCCTCTAGAGTCTTCCCTTCCCACACACCAGGCATGTGCAAGAAGAAATCCCTTGGCTGAAAGATCCGCATGAGACCAGCAGGTGTGCCCCCTCAGCCTCGTGAATCACAATTGATAATGATAAATTATGTCTGAATGGGAAATGGCAGCCTAAGTATACAGTTATCCACAAATAAAAATTCCAGTTTATGAATTTGTAACGAACACCACAACCATCCATCCATGGGGAGCAGACATGCCTGTTGGCCCTCAAGGCATACTCTTCCCATTATTAGTTTGTGACCTCCCAGAAGGTCTTGAGAAAAGGATTTAGTGAAAGCAATTTATTGCAAGGTAGCAACAGTCAGGGTGTGAGGATAGGGAAGGGGAGTAACTCAATAAAGGGCATAGAACAACCATGTTTCTATTGTGGGCAACTGGTGTTCATTCCCACTCGGGACTTCCGGAAGAGAGTATAGGACGTTTTTCAGAGTGGGTTGTCTCACCTCCAAATTCCCAATAGTCATTGATTGAGAGTTGCTCCCAGGAGGCAAAGAGGCATTAATTTTCCTATACTAATTGATCCTCTCTCCTACTCTTCCAGTATTCAAGCAGATCAGGCTGGAAGGCCAAAAAGAACCCTCAACAAAACAGCAGATGCTGGCAGTTGGGACCAGCAGGAGTAGGAATATTAATGCAAGTCATGGTCAGAAGTTTCCTGCTGACTACAGAATCAGAGGTAGGGGAGGTGTGTGACATTAAGTGAACTTAATAAGTGTTAGCTTCTGCTAGACCACCGCTCCCATCTGTAAGGGGACTCCTGGTACCCTGGCACATGAACTAATCATCAGGACACAAGACCAGCAATCCTGGAGGTATAATGGATTTGAACCCTCAGGGTTGGACTCCACAAGGACTCTCTCCATACTGCACCCCTTCTATGAACATAGGTAGATAGCCACACCTTGCTTTTCTTGTAGTTTGTTTTCTGATCCTGCCTGACTTAAAGTTGGATGTTCTCAAGGGCTGTCAGCTTTACCTTTGCAGTGTGGACATGATTTAGAAATCATGGGATTAAAATTAATAAAGGGAACACCCAAAATGGAGTCAGGGGGTCATTAGGAGACTAGAATTTAAACCAGACTAGAATTTAACTTCATGTCTACTATATCTAATCACTAGGCAACCTGGATTTGCAATCAAATACATCACCCTCAGTAAACCAATATTCCAGTACCTGGAATTTGGAGACATGATGCCAGTCTACTCATGTAAATTTATAAATGCTATCAGACTTCAACTTCAAAGAGGATAACCTATCACTACACTGGCATATAGAACACCTTTCCCCTTTGCATGTTCTTTTTTCTTTTCCCTTTCAATGCAACTTATTAGTTTACCTGCCTGTAGGACTCAGCTCTGCCTATACAAATTTTATATATTTCCCCCAGATTGGAGTACTTACGCAACCTTGTCTGAGTGGTGGTTCCCAGACTGCAGTCCCCTAAGGAGCCCAAATAAAAGCTTTCTGCTCACTTGCAGATAAAGCTTGGCTCATCACTGAATTATAATTAAACAACAGACCATCTCTCAGGGTGGGGATCTGGACACTTGGCAGTCCAATCTAGCCTCCCATGATGTATTTTTTCTTTTTCTTTTTTTTTTTTTAAAGCAGGGTTCTTTATTTTTTATTTTTATTTATTTATACAAGCACTGGGTACAGTCAGAAGCGCGGGAGGGTGAGAGAACTCACCAGAGCCAGAGCGGGGAACAGAGCAGGCAGAAGGACCGAAGGAGCAGCGGGCGGCAGGAGAGGTCTACGCGCCATGTGGGACCCTCCTCCAGTGGCCGGGGATCGAACCAGCGCTGCAGAGGCTGTGGGCAGCTTCGCAACCCAGTGCTCAACCACTGCGCCACCGGGGAGGCCCATCCCATGTATTTTTTCAGTCTGAGTGCCCTTGTGTTCACCAAGATGCTCATAAGCCTGCAGGTTCTACTTACTTCTGCCTCACCCAGGATGCAGGCTCCTTCTCTCCTGCTCCATCTTCCCCCAAACTCTGAAGTCTTTTCCTACTTTTCTTCCAAGTTTACAGTGCTGCTGAAAGGCAAGGTGTGTATAGGTCAGCACTGGCCAGTAGAAGTTCATTCAATGACAAATCTGTGGAGTCCATTATAGTAGTCACCAGTGATGGGAACATGATTTTACATCTTATTTTATATTCTTTGATTTAAATGTAATGACTACCTGTGGCAACCGACACCACCCTGGTTAGCACTGGTAACGGTCATGGGTCCTTTGAATTTACTTCAGGACATTTCCTATTTGAGGGGTTCATTCCTCCCTAGTCCATATCAGAGTTCCTCTTTTCTTGTACTTGCTTTGAGGAGTCCTCATCTGACCCTCCAGTCAGTCTTTATTAGGTGAAGTTTGTCTCTGCCCTGCCACTTCCCCTAACCTAGTCTCTGCAAGAAGAAAACATCACTCTGTACAAAAATTAAGAGTTGGGTGTAGACTGGAGGCAGGATGGTAGTGCCACAGCTCTCTTGTGAGAAAGAAGATAATGAGTGAAATACCCTAAAACATCAAAAATGTGAAGATATACCCTTGCCACCCTTGATTGCAAGTTCTAGTTTAGAGGAGGGAGTCCATTCTGCCTCCTTTTCAACAGACTATAGATTTGAGAATGGTTGTATACTTTAGAACAACGGCAGAGGGTTCTTTTAAAAATAGACAATTCCTACACCCAAAATCCAGGAGATCCTTATACAAAAACCTGGTGTCTTGGATCATTATTTCTTGAACATCCTTTAGATTCCCTGCCAGGAGTCAGATTCGGGAACTGCTTCAATCAACATAATGATGCTGCACTTAAGAGTTTTTGAGTTGGCCCCACTCCATCAAATCCCCAGCGACTGTTTTGCCTTTCAAATGCCTATGTCCACTTTTTGCAGTTTTCCTTTTTACTCCTGCATTTATTGTCACTTCCAATTTCCGGTGCCTTCTTCTCTCATACTGCTTCAAAATCACACAAATTATTTTTTAAAGTTACAATAGTGTATGTAAAGTTACAATAGTGTATGTAATAGTATATAAAGTCTGCACAAAGCCTGAGGTTTCTGCTTCTAGAGTGTCCTGTTGTGTGAACTCTAACAAATGCTTTAATTACTTTACTTTCTAGGAGTTTGGCCCTTTATGCCTTACTCTCTAAAGACAGGCTTCATTTTCTTAAATATATTTTGTGTGCCAGTGCCAACAGTGTATTTATTAATAACTTGAAATTGTCACAAGTTCTCATTTGGCAGTGATTTTTCATATTTGCTTCACCACCTCTGCTTGAACATTGCCAAATGTAAATGGTCTAGACATTGTATTAAAAAATAACTCCCTCAGGAACAGGCCTGGAAATTTTTGGCATACAGTAACATCTATCTATGGGTAATTCTCCTGGGAGATTTTAAGTCTTCCTGGCAGGTAGGAATTGTCCCAGAAGATTCAGCCCCTATGGCTAACATTATGTAAAGGATATAAGAGCTCAATGACTCACATCCAGTGAAAAGAATTCAGTCAACAAATGGAGTGGATTATGTATATTATATATATATATATATATATGTAGCTCTTTTGTATGAGGACTAATAGAGTGGCAATATAGGGAGAGTGAAAAATAACTGAATTTATATTGGGTAAAATGATACATTGTTGACTGGAGATAAAAATGATTCTTTCAGATAGAGCTTGCATATGATCCAGCAATTCCACTCCTAGGTATTTACCCAAAGGACACAGAAACATCTATTCAAAAGGGCACCTGCACCCCTATGTTTACAGCAGCACTATTTACAATAGCTAAGCTTGGGAAACAACCCAAATGCCCGAAAATAGATGACTGGATCAAGAAGATGAGGTACATATACACAATGGAATATTACTCAGCAATCAAAAAAGATAAACACATGCAATTTGCAGCAACATGGATGGAGCTGGAAGGGATCATGCTCAGTGAAATAAGCCAGAAAGAAAAAGAAAAATACCGGATGGTCTCGCTCATAGCAGGAATCTAGAAAACCTAAATAAGGGAGCAAGAGAAAGAATAACTATAAGAAAGAAAAAATCAAAATCAACAAACAACTATGAACCAGAGACACACTATGGGGAGGGGGCGGGGAACGGAGGGATTGGGGTGAAAATAAGGGGGGTGCAATTGTATGGGGGATATAAAAATAAGTAAATCATTAAAAAAAATGATTCTTTAAGGCCAGCTTAGCTTGCTGGGGGGTGGGTGGAAGGTCATCACGTGGTTAAATCTATTGCTTTGGGTGGCTGCATGAAATTCCCTTCTGTGAAACTTGCATTTGGGCTGAGAGTTCCAATCCGTTATCCCATCGCCCTATGTCAGTCATGCTGAGCAGGGATTCTGGGAACAATCTGATGTTGCGTATTTTTGGTTAACTTTACTGGCAGACAGCAGTCATTTCCCTTTTCCAGGGGACTTAACCGACTAAAGCTCACCTGGCCCTAGAATCCCCAGAGGGTCACGCCTCCACCCCCGCCCCAAAACCCCGAGCAAAGGTGGTCCGCACCTTCGGTTCCCACCCGCTTGGCCCCACAGCCTTCTGGGAACTGTAGTTGACGTTTCCCTCATGTCCGCTGTCAGAGCAAAGCCTGGGACTACAACTCCCGACAGGCCTTGCGCGCGCGCCTGCGCCTCCACCCCACCCCCAGTCCCTGCGAGGGGAGAGTGAAGGCGCGGAAGGCTTGTCTGAGTTGCTCCGCAGTTAGTGGCGGCGCGGGCGAAATGGACAACGCCGGGAAGGAGCGTGAGGCGGTGCAGCTGATGGCGGAGGCAGAGAAGCGAGTCAAGGCCTCCCACTCCTTCCTTCGAGGGCTGTTTGGGTGAGCGCCAGATCGCGCGTACCCGGAGGGGGTCTCCGCTATTCGCGGGAGCCCTTCACGCGCCCCCTAGGACCCCGAAAACGCCCCAGGGGCCTTCAGTCATCGCTCACTTTTCGGAGATCCCCCCGGGGCCCCAGAACTACTCACATGCGCCCTCCAGAAGTCCCCTCAGTCCACCCCGGACTCGCCCTGCTGAACCCCCAAACGTCCCAGGGGCCCTCAGCTCCCGGGCGCCCTCCAGAGACTCCTCAGGACCCCCAGAGCCCCAATCTCAGATCCCTCCACGCCCCCTCGAGCCCCACGCTACCCTCGCGATGGTGGGGTGTCCCCGGCCTCCCTCCCGCGCCATCTCGGGTTTTTGCCCGGGGCCCCACACCGCAGTGGCGAGACCGGTTTGTTTTTTCGCCGCGGTTGAACCCGCATCACTCGAAACACCGGGTGTCGGGTAGACTTGGGGCACGCGCGGGAGGAACGGGGGGGGGGCGAGGCGGGGACCCCTGCGCCTGGCCGGCGCTCCTGAGGGCGTCCGGCCGGCTGTGGGCCGGGAGAGGCGCAGGGAGGGGAGCGCGGCGCCCCCCCTCCAGCGGTGGTGTGCGGGTTTGCCTTCCCCCAAGTAGACGTTTAGGTCATATACGTTGGATAAATGAATACGTTTTCTCAGCATAGTAGTTCCCTTCGCCAGAGATTGATGTAATTGCGGGGGCCTCCTGTTTGATTAAAGATAACGCAGCTCCGGCGTCTTTTGGGAATTACCGCTAATCTCCATGCTTTCCTAGGAAAGGTCTTAAATTCGGGAGCTTCTCAAAAGCAGCCTGCACTGACAGCTCTCGGAAGAACCCTGGGCGGCTGAATATGTGAATGATTCAGCTGTTTATGATGAGAGAGGCAGAAAATTCCGTGGTGGTTTTTTTTATTTTTCCTTCTGGAAGTGAAAGATGCTCTCTCTGCCCGCACCAAGAGCTTGTGTTTAATCCTGAGAAGGACTTGTGGTTCATACTGAGCCATTGTATTAGGCACAGTTTTAATTCTGTACAAATGCTTTTCACTCTTAGTTATAATACTTTTCTGTTCGTTGATACATCTTCAGGAAATGCTTAAGTGTAGATTTCATATAGTGTCAGTGAAGATGGCAATACCTGTCAAGAACCTCTCAGAGGGTATTTATCCCAACTGGCTTCTAAATTTCTCATGTGATATATAATTTGGAAATATAACAATGATTATAAATTTGTTCCTCTTTAAAAATTATAGCAATACAAAAGGATCACGGCCTATTACTTGATGTTAACACCCAACAGTAGCTCCTTTTTCTGATTCACCAAAAATTTAAAATTTCCTCAGGTAAAATGTAATGTCACAGCACCTCCTTCCAGTTGGTGATCTTAATGTCACAATGTATTTCAAGTCAGGGTGTGCTTCTCTGGAAGGGAATCTGGAATTGGCAAGGGAAAAAGACTGACAGCACTGATGCTTACCACTTTTTTCGTGAAAAATTGTTGCGTTGTTGTTTTTGTGAAACTAGGCCAAACCTTGAGCCAATAATCCTAAAGGATTTTGATCCTTTTTGTTTTTAAAAAAATCACATCTTCTCTCCGTTGGTTGTCAGTCACTTACTTGATTAACAGACCATATAGGAAGACTTGTCTTCACTGCTCACTTACTTTAGCGTGGATGTCATTGTTAACCTGGATACACCAGGTCACTTATTATCCTGATTCTGGCACCGACGACTAAATTATTTCACCTCTCTGTACCCCACTTTCCTGTTATAAAACTGGGGTAATAATAGTACATTTCATCCTAAATCACAGTCTTGTAAACCATTGTTATCTCAATACAAAAAATAGATTCATGAAAATATGTACTATATTTTACTTAATAAAGAAATTTTAGTAAAAAATACTACATTTCATAGTTTGCAAAGGTTCAATGAGTTTATTCTTGCAAAACATTTAGAACTGTTGAGGACAGTTGTTATAAGATTATGAAATATTAATTAGCATATTCATCAAAATAGCCCCAGTTATTTTTTATCAGGGAAGCAGAGAGCCAGACAGATTGACATTTCCAGGATTTCAGAGCCAAAGACCTTTTGGGCTTTTATCCTATTGAAGACTGTTATTTTCAGTAATGCTTGGCTCTAGAAAAACTTGGGGAGGAAAAGTACACAGAATTCTGTGAGTTTTAATAGTATTATGTAATTATTTAAAGCCAATCGGCCTTGTTTTCCTGTTACTTACAATGGGAAGACAGATTTTCTATCACTTTCAGATGTTTAGAGTCCTATATTATATATGGTATCACTTATCTTGATCATCACCCTTGTAAGCCTGAATATGTGTTGGTACACCCTGCCTCCCTTTCCTTAGCCTTAGAATTGTCCCCTTTTTGATGCTGTTCTACATGTTATCCTTCATTTAAATGGCAGCTTAGTTCATCTCTTTCTCATCAGACTCTTGAATTAACAGGACATACCATTATGAAAATCATCAGTATTATCTGAGCCCATATAACTGAAGAGCTGACCAGTTCATGCTTTAAAGGGACAGGTGATACTGTTGTAAGGATGTGGCAGCCATTAAAATGTTCTCAGTATATTGCAGATATTTCACATCAGATTTATTGTCAGTATCCTAATCGCAGATTAAAACCCATAAGCAGTTTATCTCCTGTTTCACTCAGCGTTCATCCACCACCCTCATTGGTTTTTTTGATAGTACTATATTCTCACTACTATACTATAGCTCTTCCCTTTTTGTTGCTTTCAGTAAAATTAGATGAAAACGTGCATTGAATATTCCCCAAAAAGTCATATGTTTCTTCTCATGTAAGTCACTCGTCCCTTCCTTGCCTGCAAAGATGTCACTGTTCTTCCCCACATCCTTCCTGCAGGAAAAGAGCTGTTGGTGGCCGCAACTATCACTAGAAATCACTGTTAGTGGTGTTCTGTTTTTCTGCTTGACTGCCAGTTAAACAATGATGTGCTTTTGTAATTGTGAAATAAAACCAAAACTTACTCTCTCTGAAAGCCTTTGGCTATAGAAAACTACCATGAAAAGAGTAGTGTTTCATTGTTAGCAGAGGTGAGCTATTAAATTGTGAAGTTAATTTTATATTCTAATTTACCATCTTAATTAAGTACTAATATGATCTTAAAGTGGCCTGCATTTGACAGTAAGTCCTTTTGAATTGTAAAAGGCCTTTATTAACTGTCCTTTCAGCTTTTGGTGGACCAGAATGGGGATAATCTGCCCCATGCACACTGCAGAGAAGGGCTGTTTAAGTGCCAGTCGGAAGATATTCTGGGTGGTTAAGGCTTTCTTATCTTGTTTTGAATGTTCCCCAGTTTCAAAGTGTGTGAAAGAGCCCTAAATCTGGCAGTGTCAGTAAATTTAATGAGAGGTCCTATTGGGTTATGTTGAAGTAATCATGAGTCAATCATTTCTTAGCTGCTTGTGAAAATGGGGAACATGTCTGACACCTTGTAGGACATTCATTCTCAGTAATCCTCACTCAGTATTACTTGACAAAGATTGTGTTTTAAGTTTTGTCAAAATATGATGGGAACATGCAATGGCCTTTGTAAAGCATATGAGTCTTCCATTACTATAAATACTCAGGTGCAAATTGAACTTAGAAAAAAATCATTAGGGCATCCCTGGTGGCGCAGGGGGTTGAGTGCAGCTCTGTGAGGCTGTCCGTGGCCTTTGCGGCTCAAGTTCCATCCCCAGCCAGCTGGGGAGCAACCCGTATGGTGTGGCAGACCTCTCCTGTCTCGCCTGCTGCTCCCCTTAGCAGTATATTTCAGTACATTTGCCTGTTCTGCTCCCTGCTCTCTCTGGTGAATCTTCTCAACACCCCACAACTCTGGCTTGTACCCCACTTCTAAAAAATTATTTTAAAAAAATCATTAAACCTAGATTTTCTTAAAGCTAGGTGGTGTAATATAAAAAATATATTAATTTATATAATGATAGAAATAGAATAGTATCATGTAATCTATGTATTGGTTATTTTAGGTATCATAAAACATTATATATGAACTATTATAATGTGTATTGTTATATGTTGAAAAAACAAATAAAAGCCCTGGTTTTCAGATTTACTAGTTTGGTGACCCTGTCCAAATAAATGGTACGCAAAGCTTCTAGGTTTTTTTTTTTTTCTTAGCTTCCAAATGGTCAGAGGAATAGAATAGAATCTGCTTTTCAGTGTTGTAATTGAATGGGGTATTATTAAGTTGCACAGAGCTATATTACTGTTAATTATAATCATTTGGTTTCTAATTTTAGTGTCAAGTTACAGTTTGTATGTCAAACAATAAACTATTGCCAGATTGTCCTTTTTCTGTTTGTATTTTTGCAGAGTTCACCATATATCCTCTCGTTCTTGTGAACCCTATGAGGTACAGAATTGTTTAGAAGAGGTGGGGAGGACCTTGTGGTGGTATGTGGCTCTAGAATGTAAACTCCTGGCAGTCGTCCTATTTTTTTGTTGTGTCCTGACACCTCAGCAGCATGTGCAGATTGGTGGAGAGAATGAACGCACAAATGCTAAATACCGTTTTACTCTTTTGCCCATTTTCAGTAGCAAAGGCAAACAAAGTGAAGGGAAGTTCATGTCACTTCTGTGTTTTAATTAAGCATGTGTTTATTATAAATGGAGCTTATTGTTAGCAAGGATGATTTAGTTAAAATCTAACAAATTTCTAGATCATTGCTTTCTTGGATTAAAGTATATATTTTTTCATGGTAGGGAAATACCAGTTCTTTTAATGGGTGTTTTCGTTAGGTATTGAATACACCTATATATACATATATTTTTTAAAGATTTATTTATTTATGTATACAAGAACAGGGGTGTAGGCCAGAGGTGCGGGGTGTGAGAGGATTCACCAGAGACAGAGTGGGGAATAGAACAGGCAGATCTACTGAAATACTCTGCTAAGGGGAGCAGTGGGCGAGTCAGGAGAGGTCTGCTGCGCCATGTGGGTGCTCCCTGGCTGGCAGGGAATCGAACTCGTGCTATGGTGGCTGCGGGATAGCTTTATAGGTTGCCTCTTAACCCCTTGTGCCACCTGGAGGCCTTTTCAATATCTGATGTGTTAATAAAAGCATGGTTTTGCTTCATATTTTTTTAAGATTTTATTTATTTTCTTATTTAAATTTTATTTTTATAGATTTTATTTTTGCATAGAAGAACTGGGGTGTAGGCTAGAGAGGTGCCGAAGCAGGGGGGGTGGAGGTTTCCTGGGGGGGGGGGGGCGGTGAGAGGCTTCACCAGAGACAGAGTGGGAAGCAAAATAGGCAGATCTACTGAAATACATTGCTAGGTAGACAGCCAGTGAGACAGGAGAGGTCAACTGGGCTGTGTGGGTTAGCTCCCTGGCTGGGCATCAAACTTAGGTTATGTGGGTAGTAGCACTAAGACTTAATCCCTGGGCCACCAGGGAAGCCCTGCTTCTTAGCATTAATGCATTAATAAATGGATATCTTCATATTGAGCTGTCTTGGCATTCCTTGAATAACCCCTCTGGATTATAATGTACTGTTTTTTAATGGACCATTGCATCTGTTTTAAAAAATTTTATTTTGAATTCTATTTACTATCCTCTTTTATAGTCTTTATCAGATGAAGTGTTGATGTAGGTACTTCATAAAAAGAAGTAGATCTTTTTATACCCATGCTCTGGTCTTTGAAGGTTTAAGTAGAATAGCCTTATTGTGAAACCAGGTCTAGTTTTGAGATGGATTTTTTTTTTTTTGGAATGTATTTTTCTTTGATCATTTTCTCTTTTCTTTCTTTGGAATTTCACATGTTTCTGTCTATTGAGATCAGTTTGGTAAATTGTATTTTCCTAGGAAAATTATTCATTCAGAATTTATTTACAGATCTGTGCAAAGTAGTTTTTTATTATTTAAAATTTGTCTTTATGTCCATAGCTATTTCCCTTTTTTCACTTCTTTTGTATTGTACTTTTCCCCTTTTCTGTTGATTTTTCTTCTTTCCTAAACAATGAATATTTTTGTTGTTGTTGTAATTTTATTTATTTTTTTAATTTTCACACCATTGTTCATTTTTAAACAATATTTGCTTCCCCCACCCCCTCAGGTGTAGTCCCATAGAATTTCCTTCACCAATGCACCTGTGCACCATCACCTCAGTCCCCTGTGCTCCTCCCTCCCTCTGATCCCTCTCCCTCCTCCTCCCCTGCAGTGTGTCTCTCATTTATAATTGTCTGTTTTTGCTTTGTTGTGTTTTGTACTGTTACTATTTTTTTACACTGATGTCTTACTTGGTTCCCCTATATTCCTACTATAAGTGAAACCATCTGTTGTTTTTCTTTTCCTTCTGGCTTATTTTACTGAGCATAATTCCTTCTACCTCCATCCACATTGCTGCGGATGGCATGAGTTTATCTTTTTTGATTGCTGAATAATATTCCAACAATAAATATTTTTAATCATTAGTTCTACTAGTTTTCTGCCTTATTAATCTCTGCACTTATCTTTTTAACTTTCTTTTGTTACCCCCTTTTTTTGAGGGGGAGCAGTTGGAGAGTGATATTTAACTTACTGTTTCCATTATTGAGTTTATATGGATACAATTATTTATGGATGAATTTTCCTTTTATGTTTTCATTGTATCCCATAGATCCTGGGGGGGGGGACATGTGTGTGTTTAGTTTTTCTCCTTTTTGATCCCAGACTTGTAAGGGTTTTGTTCTAAATAGAAGGGCCTTTTTGTATATCATAATCTCTAGTTTTACTTTGTTATGACAAAAGAACTTGAGGATTTCTCTGCCACCTAATGCATGATTAGTGTACACTTGAGCAAGTGAATGTTGTCTTATCAGAGTGTGGGATTTGATAGAGATCCCTAAGTTCTAGTTATTTGCTATATTTTCTTTCATGTCTGCGTTTACTGTTTTGTCGACTTGATCTGTTTTGGACTAAAAGGGATTTATTAATGTCTCTATATTGTGTCTTATAGTTTCTGCTTTATGAAAGTGCTTACTGTGTTTTGGTACTTCGATATAACTAACAAAACTCCTTTATAAATTGTATCTTTAGAGTTATGAAGTGAACTTACTAGATCTGACAGTCTTGAACCCAAATTCTACCTGTCTCATACCATGATAGCAATTCCTGCTTTCTTAGTGTTTATATGTGCCCGCTGTAGGACTGAATTATGTAAGAGGATTATGCATCCTGTCTGTTGGCATGTGACCTCTGCTGCCCAGCTCTGAGAAGAGCACACCCTACACCTCCTTCCTCCAGAGTCTGGTTTTTGGCCTGAGATTGACTTGAAGGAGTGTGAATAAAAAGGGTGCATGCTTTCTCTGAGCAGAAGCTGCATGCCCATCCCCCCAATACTTCTGCCATGGCTTTTTTTCTTCTGTGATGCAAGAAAGGTACACCCCAGATTGGGGCTGTGTTCCAGAATACAGGAAGATGACCCATGGAGATAGAACAAGAACAGTCACAGCCTGCCTGCAATAACAGATGAAGTGAGCCAGGGAGAAATGGGAGATATGGGGGTTGTTTGTTGTTGCATCAAAATTGGTTGATCTATTTGGTACACTTTTTTTTTTAATTAGTTTTTTTTTTTTTTTTAAAGCTGGGGTACAGGCCAGAGGCACGGGAGGGTGAAAGGAGTCACCAGAGACAGAGTGGTGAGCAGAACTGGCAGATGACGGAAATACACTGCTGAGGGGAGCAGCACGATAGGAGAGGTCTGCCACGTATTTGGTGCACTTTTGACCATCTCTCTCAAAGCTTTCAGAATAGCTTTATTTTAGTTGTATCTTTGGTATTGAGCAGAGTTGGGTCTTGTCGAGTGAGCAAATCTAAACAGCCATTACATTATAGGTATAACTGATAAGTATTTTTAATTGTCATCTTTATTATGAATTTGTATTTATCATGTATGTTGCTTTATCTATAATTTTTCTTTATCTGATCCCTTTTTTAATTTGGAAAGTTTTGCTTTTTGTTATACTAGTTACCTATATACTCTAAATCTTTAATACCCTTAGTGCCATTTCTTTACTTAGACATCTGGGTTTTGTTGTTGTTGTTGTTGTTGTTGTTTGTTTGATTTTGTTTTTTTTTTTTGTTTTTTGCTCTGGTCAGTGAGTATGTTCTACTTTGTGCCAGTCAGTGAGTATGTTCTACTTCCTGCTTTGGACAGAATGGCTTTGACTGGCTATCTAATCATTGATTCATACCTTCTTTCCCCCTGCTTGAGCTTCTTGAAATCTTTTTTCCTGTGTTGCCTTACTGTGTATGTTATTGAAGTCTCATGCTAATCTGATTTTCTTATTTTTGTAAGTGATTTTGTCTTATTGCCTGGGAGCCCAGAGATTTTCTTTATTTATAAAATCTATCAATAATAGTCTTAATAGGATGTGTTTCGCAATAGACTATTCTGGGTCAGTTTTCCCTGTGACATACAGGTCCTTTAGTATTTAGATGCAGACCTTTTGTTTCCGTAAAATTTTCTGAGATTGTAATTCTAAATATTCAGTGTTTTTCCCCCCTCCCTTCTTCAGGGACTCTGATTACTTGGATATTGACTCTTTTTGCTTATCCTCTGTATCACTTTTTCTCTAGTCTTTTTCCTCCTTTATTTCATTTCCATTCTCTTGGTCGTTTTTATTTTTGTCATTAGTGTCAGTAGAATCTATTCTTTCCTTCTTTGTGTTACAGCTAAGATTTCATTTCTGAGATAATTTGGTCTTCTAGAATTGAAACAAATCATTTGTCTCATTTTTTTTATACAAGAGTTTTGCTGTTGGCAATTTATGGGAGATTGTATTATCCCTTGTTGATCTGTGTGGGGTTTTGAGTTTGTGTTGACAAATTTGTTTTTAGGCACCCAACATTATCTTATAGGAATCACAGAATCGTCAATAAATTTTGAAGATTGAAGCTCACTTTAAAGATTGGATTTTTATAGACTGAAATAAAAATAAAAACTTCCATTGGCAAGTCATGTTGTATGTGACTGTCATTCCTGAGTATATCTAGTAATTACCATTTTTAGCTCTCTTGTGTGTTTAAGAATCTTGACTTCTTTTATTAACAGCTCCAGTCTATACCCCCTCTGTAAGAAAGGTGAGTGCCCAAATCAAATTGATCCTTTGAGACTATCATCAAAATTAAGTTCAGTTCTCATAAACTTCATTTCAGGAAATTATGCTTACACATTCCATCCCCCAGCCCCCAAGCCCTTAATCCCTTGTGCCCCTTGTCCTTCCCCTACCTCTTCCCTCAGGGCAGGTAGACACCTCAGAACCCTGTAGATGCTGATTGGTGTCCACTAGTATTTGAAAGTGTTTTTACATGGTTGAATTATATGCTAAATGAATGTCCAGTATTTTTTTAACATAATTTTCTCAGGTTCCCTCTGTTTGTTGAAAATGGCTGCATTTCATCCTTTTTTACATCATCTTGATCCCATTTATCTGTAGAAGATTTAGGCTACTTCCATATCCTAACTATTATAAGTAATGCTGTTGTGAATATTATTGGATATATGGGATTGTTTATTGATGGTTTCATATTCTGTGGATATATGCCCAAAGATGGGATTGCTGGTTGGTTTGGTATTCTCATGTTTAATTTTTAAGATAAATCCAGGTGCTTTAATGGTTTCACTAGTTCACATTCCCATCAGCAGTGAAATAGGATTCCTCCTTCTCAGCATCCTCTCCAGCACTTGTTAGGGGTCTTTTTAATACATGGCATTCTCAAGGGTATAAGATGATTTCCCACTGTGGTTTTAACCTGTATTTCTCTTGTTCGAAGGGACAATGGACATTTTTTGATATCTTTTGGTCTTTTGAATGTACCCTTTGGTGAATTGTCTGTTTATGTCTGCCGCCCATTTGTTTTTTTACTGTTGAATTATGTGGGTTTTTTTTTAAATCTATTTTGGATACTAATCCCTTCTCAGTTATGTTGAGTTAAATATTTTCTCCCATTCAGTAGGGTGTCTATTCAATCATTTTGTGTTTTCTTTCTCTATATAGGAGCTTTTTAACTTGAGGTAATCCCAGTTGTTTATTTCTGTTTTTAATTCCTTTGCCAAATGAGAGGTTGAATTACCAAAAATATCTTTGTTGTTGCTATCCTGGAATGTATTGCCAATGATTTCTCCTATGTATTTTATTGTTGCAGGTCTTATATGTAAATAAATCTTTAATCCATGTGGAATTTAATTGTATACATGGTATTAGCAAGTAATCCAAGTTCATTCTTTTGTGTGTGGCTTTTCAATTTTCCTAGCACCTTTTATTAAGGACATTCCCCGTTTTTTGGTCATGGATGTTTTATCATAGATTAGGTACTGGTATATGCATGTGTTTATTTCTGGCCTTTTGATTCTGTTCTGTTGATCCATGTACCTATTTTTGTGTCAATACCTATTGTTTTTAATACTGCTGCTCTGTAGTAAAATTGAAGTTAGGTAACATGAGACCTCCACTTCACTCCTTTATTTCCCAGGGTTACTTTTGCAATTTGAGGCCTTCTGTGGTTCCCTATAAATTTCAGTATTTTTTCTTCATTTTCCTTGAAAATTATTGCCGATAGTTTGATAGTTTGCATTAAATGTGTATCATTTTAAGCAAAATGGTCATTTCGGTTATATTGATTTTCCCCACTTAAGAGCATAGTATATCTTCTTCCATCTACTTATGTCACTAAGTCCTTTAATAACATCTTGTACTTATTGTATAGAACTTTTAGCTTCTTTGTTAGGTTGATTCAAGATACTTAACTTCTTTTTGAAGCAATTATAAATGGAGTTATTTTCTTAATTCCTTTTCCTTCTTGTTTATTAAAAAAACAAAACTGGATTTTTGTATGTTGATTTTCTAGGCTGCCACTTTATTGTATTCATCTGTTTCTAATAACTTTTCATGGAATATTTAGGATTTTCTATATATAATATCATATCATCTGCAAATAGTGATAGTTTCACATCTTTTCTTACTTAGATTTTTATTTTCTGTGTTTGTTTGGTAGCTTTGGCCAGAACTTTTAGTGCTAAAGTAGAAATGGTGACAATGGACATCCTTATCTTGTGCCAGATCTTATTGGCTATCTTTCAGTTTTTCACTGTAGAATCATATTACTTGTTAATTTGTACTATATGGCCTTTATTATATTGAGGTAGTTTTCCTCTGTTCCCATCTTGGTTCGTGTTTTATCAAATGGTTGTTGAAACTTATCAAATACTTTCTCTGTAGCTATTGATATTATTATATTAATTTAATCTTTTGTTGATAAGAGTATTACATTAATTGGTTTGTGTAAACCATTCTTGCATCCCTGAGATGAATCCCACTCTCTCATGGTGTATAATCCTGTGATACACTGATGAATTTGATTTGCTAGTATTTTGTTGAAAATTTTTGCATCGATGTTCATAAGGGATATTGTTCTGTAGTTTTCTTGTGATTTCAGCATAAGGTAATGTTGGCATCCTAAAATGAATTGGGAAACATTTCTCTGTTAAGATCAATTTGAACAAGGTGGGAATTAGCTCTTCTTTAAAATGGGATAGAATTTATTTGTGAAGCCATTTGGTCCTGGGCTTTTCTTTCTCAGAAGATTTTTTATTAGTGTTTGAGTTTCCATGTTTGTAATCAGTTTGTTTTGCTAGCAGTTTTCTTCCCACTTAAGATGGCTTTTTCAAAGTTGATTTCTAGTAATAGGGCATTGTGAGCAGAGAAGGACATAGGCATTTATTATTATTATTATTATTATTATTATTATTTATTTATTTATACAAGCACTGGGTACAGTCAGAAGCGCGGGAGGGTGAGAGAATTCACCAGAGCCAGAGCGGGGAACAGAACAGGCAGACTGACGAAATACACTGCTGAGGGGAGCAGTGGGCACGGCAGGAGAGGTCTGCGTGCCATGTGGGACCCTCACCAGCGGCCGGGGATCGAACTGGCACTGCAGAGGCTGTGGGCAGCTTTGCAGCCCAGCGCTCAACCGCTGCACCACCAGGGGAGGCCCTAAAATTTATTTTTAAATTAATTTATTTTCTTACATCGTTAATTTTTGGACAGTACCCTCACATGTAGTCCTGGTAGTTCTCCCATCACTATAGCACCTGTGATCCATCCCCAGAGTCCCTTGTGCTCTCCCCTCCCCTGTATTGACCCTCTTCTCTCCCCCTTCCCTGCTGTATGCCTCAGATCTATGGTTTGCCTGCAGGTTTTGTCTTTTTCCTGACCCATTGTTTGGTTCCTCTGTAGTCTGCATATATGAAATCATGTGAATTCATTCAATATTTATCTTTTTCCTTCTGACTTGGTCTTAAGTATAATTTTGATCTTTGTGGTTTTGCTGACAATTGACTTATGTCCCAAGATATGTTCTACTCTTGAAAATGTCCCTTGTGCCCTTGAAAAATGTTTATGCAGCAGTTCTTGTGTGAAATGCTTTGTATATTTCGTCTAGCTCCTTCTTTAAAGCTGTTGTTTCCTTATTTTACTTTGTCTTATTGATCTATTATTGTAAGTGGGGTATTGAAGTTCCCTAGTATTATTTTGCTGTTATCAGTATCTCTCTTTAGTTCTGTTACTGCCTTTTGTATCTGTTTTCCATCATTCAGTACATATGTATGTCATTTTTTGTGTTAGCCTCTTAATCATGGTGTCTTTATCCTTTACTATCCTTAATTGAAAAAGTCTGTTTTATTTTTTATTATATATAAATATAGTTGTCCTTGACTTTATTGTTTGGTTGCCATTTGCTTCTATATCTGTCTCCCAATCTTTAATTCTAAATCTGTGCTTGTCTTTGTTGATAAGGTGAGTTTCTTGTATATAGCAGAAGGTTAGACTTTGTTTTGAAATTCATTCAGCTACTCTACAGCTTTTCACTGGTGAGTTCAGGTGATTTACATTTAAGGTGATCATTGAGATATAAGTGCTTGTTGCCATTTGGTTATGTTTTTAGCTTTTGTTTTGGTTTGTCTTATGTTTTTAATTTTTCTGAGGACCTCTGTCAGATTTTAAGTCCCATTTCTGTTGTCTTAATGTGTTACTTCTGTTATTTTTTTTTTTTGAGGATTATACTGAGGTTAGTATATGATGGGCTATTTGTGTGACTCATTGGACTGTCTTGTCTCTGAATGGTTCTAGTGTGCCATATTTTCCCTTTCCTCCTCCTCCATGTTAAACAATTTAAGTGTCTATTGCCTCAATATTAATTGTTGTATTGCTTTATTATAGCCCCATTAGAATTTCTTTCACATGCAGCTTTTAGTATTTACTTTTCAGTGAAGCTCCTTACTCTTCTATCTTGACTGTTGGATCTTGCTGGGTAAAGGATCCTGGGCTGGAAGTCTAAGTATTTTATATATATTTCCAGTCCCTTTGTACTTATAATGTTTCTGCTGAGCAGTCTGCTGAGTCTAATTGTGCTTCCCTTAAAAGTTATCCTTTTTTCTCTTGCTATTTTTAATCTACCCTTGTCATTTGTTCTTGACAACTTTATTTTTATGAGTCTTGGTGCATGTCTGTCTGGTGTTATTTGTTTGGAACTCTTTGGGCCTCTTGAATCATAACTTCTGCTTCATTTCCCAGAGTGAGATGGTTTTCAGTGATTTTTTTTTTTAAATAGGTTTTCTTTGCCTTTCTCTTTTTCTTTTCCTCTTGGGATCCCCTTATCTCTGTTTAATTTATCCCAGAGAGCTCTTACACAGTATTCATTTTTTTAAAGGATTTATTATTTATTTATGCATATAAGAGCCGGGGTACAGGCCAGAGATGTGGGGGGTGAGAGAATTCACCAGAGACAGAGTGGGGAATAGAACAGACAGACTGACTGAAATCCACTGCTGAGGGGAGCAGCAGACGAGTTAGGAGAGGTCTGCTGCGCATGTGGATATCTCCCTGGCGGGGGAATGAACCTGTGTTGCAGTGACTGTGGATAGCTTCATAGATTGCGTCTTAACCCCTTGTGCCACCGGGGAGGCCCATCATTCTATCCTGTGTTTGCTAACATTGTGTTTTGGAGCTCAGTAATTCTCTCAGTTGCATCTGTTTGTCTACTATTGAGACTGCAATTGTAATTTTAAAATCATCTACAGTGTTTTTCAACTCCGTTATTTCTAAATGTAGCTGGCTCATATTTTCATTATCTTTATATTATTGTTGTTTTATTTCCTCTTGTTTTTTTTTTAAAGATTTATTTATTTTTATACAAGAACCAGGGTACAGGCCAGATGCGTGGGAGGGTGAGAGGATTCACCAGAGACAGAGCGGGGAATAGAACAGGCAGACTGAAGAAATACACTCCTGAGGGGAGCAGTGGGTGAGACAGGAGAGGTCTGCTGCACCCTGTGGGATTCTCACCAGCCAGCCAGGATCATACCTCCTCTTGTTTTCTTAAGATCCACTGGCACTGTTACTTGAATTCCCATTCTATCACGCTCTGCAACTCCATTGAGTCCAGGCTCCTTTCGGGGTCGCCCCCCACCCTCACCCCACCCTATCCCACCCCACCCCCCAGCATTTGTAGTGTGTTTTTCTGTCTCATTTTCAGTCTTGTATGGGTTTTGGTAGGGACAGATTTTCCACTGTTTCAGTTTTTATTTTTTTTTGCCACTGGAGTAGTTGGAACTGGCACCAGTGAGGGTAGTAGGTGTAAAAGAGGACCAGGGTAATAGACATCAAAGGATCATCTCCAGTAGACTCAAGAATTTGAACTAGTGAAGCATTTCTTATTGGGGAGTGGCTTGTGCTTTGGATATTTCAACCTGGGGTGAGGAGCGGCAGGTGTTTAGGATCTCTTAGTATGGGCTAAAGCAGAAGCTTCTTCATTAGGGAAGTTCAAGTACTCTGACCTAATTTAGACTGCAATGTCTGTGTTATGAACCTCAGATTTAAGCCTGTAGTCCTCATACTGTGTTTCCTCTTCTCCATCTCTGCAGCAATGCCCCCTCCGCCCCAGGTGCCTGCTCATGCATCCCCTTATCCAGTGCAGTGCAAGTCTTAGGAGTCCCAGTGTTGGAGTGGGCGGGAGCCAGTAGCTGTAGGGGGCTCTGTACCACTGCCGTTCTCCTTCTTGTGGCCTCTTGTGGGATGTACTGCTGAGTTCCCACTCTAAACAGAGTTCACTCCATTTTTGCAAACCTTTTCCATTGGGCTGATGCTGCTGTGTGTAAGGTGATAGTCAGTTTTTCTCTCAGGGTTTTTTGGGGGCTTGTTTTGTATCAGTTTTGTTGGGTCTGTGTCAAGAGGAAACAAACCTGATGTCTTCGCTCTGCTGCCATCTTGCTGGACTCCCAAATATGTTTGTCAGACAGCCCTTCAATGTCTTGGCCTATTTCTTGTGACTGAAAATCTGCGATGACTTTTCTTTTTTTTTTCCATATTAAAATATATTTTTATTTTCTACTTTTAAATTGACATATAAACAGTATACAGCAGAATTAGAAACACAAAGGAGTTACTATGTAATTCCTGCAGGGTAAGGAAAAATGTCAGGCTTTTCTGCCCTCCCACCATCAGGATAGATGATGGATCCTTTCGGTCCTGAATGCATGCCTGATGGCGGGCACCTGGAGTAGGGTGTGGGCATAAGTAGGTGGGATTCACCTGGGCTAAGACTGGGCTTTTAAGGGTGGCATCACGGGGATGCCAGCAGAAGCCGAGAGAGAGGCAAGAGAAGCAGAAGCTGAGAGAAGTCTGGAGAGCCCAGATAGAGTGAAGACTTGCTGGGGGCTGGGAGGCCTACCAGCCTCCCGGCCCCCCAGCACCACTGCCTGCCGTGTACGGGGTAAATCCCAATAAAAAGACCTGCAAAAAGCCACTGAGGACTCTGACTCCTCCTTTACCTGGTCTGCTGGATCAGGAAACCTGCACTGTGTCCTCTCCAGCCCTTTACAGTTACATTTACCCTAATTATCTTCTTTTGCTTTTTTATTTACACATGTGTGTGTGTGTGTGTGTGTTTTACTTTTTTAAGCTGTCCTTTTTGGGATTTTAAAATTTTTTCATGCTTCTTTTGCTTTGTACTTCTTAGGAAGTTATTATATTTCCTACTTTGTCTTTATTGGTTGTTAGCACTACATTTTACCCAGCATGCGATGACTTTTCTTTAAATAAACACCAATTAAGTGAGGGGTTACCAGAAGATTGAATCCCAGAGTCCCATCCAGAACACTGAAAATGTAAAGGTATGTTCCCCTTGCTCAGTGCCTCATGGGCAGCTCTGAGACTCAGGAGGAGTGACTGCTCTGTTCTGGGAGCCCACAGCTGTGAATGACAGCCTTCACCCATAGGTAGCCACTCCAAAACATGCATACTTGCCACTGCACCTCTTGTTACTAGTTTGTGGAAAAATAAAGAACCTCAGTCTAGTAGTTTTGTGCACTTGGTATAAAAATTTAGACAGGCATTCTGCAGATTAGCTCCCGAGGCCTCTGCATCTCCCCTGCTGCTGATACCGCTACTTCCTGCATTGAAGGAAAGAAATTTGACCATTTGTAAATATATCCAGAAGTAATATAATCTTGAGAGGGTTGTGTTTATCAAGGAAAACTCTAAATTTTTAGAATGTGGAGATTACAGAAGTAAAGTGTCAGATGAAAGGGCCTCCCAGGTGGCGCAGCGGTTGAGCACTGGGTTGCGAAGCTGCCCGCTGCCTCTGCGGCGCCGGTTCGATCCCCGGCTGCTCCCCGGCCACCAGAGGAGGGTCCCACATGGCACTGCAGACCCCTCCTGCTGCCCGCTGCTCCCCTCAGCAGTGTACTTCGGTCCTTCTGCCTGCTCTGCTCCCTGCTCTGGCTCTGGTGAATTCTCTCACCCTCCCGCGCTTCTGACTGTATCCAGTGCATGTATAAACAAAACAAACAAACAAATAAATAAAATAAAACATGCCTCTATTAAAAAAAAATTAAAAAAAAAGTGTCAGATGAAAATGAATGTTAATGGAGGATTAAAAATTAGGGCCAGTATTCAGATGAACCAACTATATGGTCAGAGGATTGTAACTAGCAGCCTGCCCCCCAATTGAGGGAATAGGGACTGGAATTGAATTAATTACCAATGGTAAATTATTTAATTAGCTTACCTACTTCATACCCTAAAAGATGGGGTTTAGAGAGCATCCAAGTTGGTGAATGCCTGGGGGTGCTTTGGAGCTGGCACATCCAGAGAAGGCATGGAAGCTCTGTGCCTCTATCCACATACCTTATCCTGTGCATCGCTCCCATTTGGAGGTCTGTCAATTGTGTTCTTTCTAATAAACCAGTCATTATAAATAGTGTTTTCCTGAGATCTGTGAGCCATTCTAGCAAATTATTGAATCTGAGCAAGAGATCACCAGGATCTCAGATTTGTAGGCAAGTTCAACAGAAAGGGGAGTGTCCTGGGCACCCACTGCTTGTGATTGGCATCTGTAGTCAGAGCAGTCTCATTGCGACCACAGAGAATTGGAGATGTACTTGATCTGGAAAACCCTCACATTTGGTGGCAGATGTCCTTGAGTAGAGAAGCAGTGTTTCCTTTAATGATAGAGGCATTCAAAATAGAGACTGAATTTTTCGCTCCTTTTCTGGATGTTTCCTGTCTTTGCTTGTTATTTTGAGGGAAATGTGAGGAAAACTTAAAAACCTATAATGTTGAAAGATTCTTCCATCCAGACACAGAGCAATCAGCATTGTTAGCAATCCTGTGTGCCAGGCCTCTCCCCAGAGTATCAGTCTCGTGGCATGTGATGTTACTGGTGAATCCGGAAAAGAAGGAGCTATCCTAGTTGGTGTTTTCTCTCCCTAGAGTCCCAGCACTACTAAATTGATCCCTTTTTCAGTCCTTTTGACATCTTTTCAGGGTAGTTTGATGATAAAAATGAATTCTGTCTCTAGTTTCGCTTTCACATCATCACAGCACTGTCATTGTCACTTTTTATGATATTTCTACTCTAATATCTTGTAATTTTAGAAGCAGCTTTATTTCTGCCTCAAAAGTTGTCACCTTTTCTTTTGGGTACATCTTACGAGGTGTGCACCGTTAGTCCCACAGATTCTACTTTACCATCTCTCCTCCCACCCACAGTTTTAAGAGTGCGTACTAGAGTCATCAGTGTTTTATAATGCTCTGAACTAGTTCTTATTCAAGATGAAAAAAAATAGAACTTAAATTTTTTGAGGACTAATTGGTTTTTAAAAGACCAAAGACTTGTCTGAGCGTACACATAATTTAAGTTCTTTGAAATAATAGGCTATAATTTTCCTGGAATTTTTTTTTTTAACCCCTAAACATCTCAGTGGGAACAGGAAGGGTGGATTAGTGAAGAAGGAACTTGCAGCCAGACTAAAGGCACAACTCCGCCTTTCACCATGTCCTCGTAGGACATGGCATGCTCTGACCAGGTCTCCTCAGTGGAACATGACAGGGAGGGTGGGTTTGGATACTCTTACATCTTTTCCATCCTGAAGTCAAATACTCTTTCCTAATCATTCTGACCTCCTTATGGGCAAAACCTATCTTTCCACAGTTTTATGCCACAAGATGATCTCAGTGATTTTTTTTTTTTCCTGAATAAGCGTGGTGAAGAAAAAGAGGGAGTCAGCCTTGCCCTTGAACTTGAGGGATTTAGCTGGGGCTGAATGGTGGTGGTGATGGTTGTTGAGGGGGTTAGGATGGAGAAGTGGGTTTTTTATGTAAGCTGGTCCCTGTTTTCTTTCTTAGTTGTTCCTCAAGGTCAGAATACCATTATATCAAAAAATAGTTAATTTGATTCAGTATAACTTAGTGCCATGTGCTTAAATTGTATCACCTTATAATTAGATTTCCTTTGCTTCTGTTTTCAAGGATCTTCTACCTTACTGTAGGGCTCTGGATAACATTTGAATTGTTTGAATACTGAATATTTGTCCTTAAAACTTACAGAAATTAATTTCTACATATAAGAAATACTAGCATTTGGAGAAATTTTAAAAATATTTTATATGAAGTTTGAAAGTTCTGTTTTTGATGAAAGTTTCTCCTATGTTTTTAAAATGAGAATACTTCTGGTGATTCTGTTTTAGGAGTGGTGAGGATCTTGAGTCTAGCAATAGAAGAATTCTATTAATATTTTTATATAGATCTCTGAATTCAGCATCCACTGTTAGCTCTGTCACTGATCTTGTCTGGATAACCTTGGCTGTGCCATTGACCTCCAGATATGATTTTCTCTTCTGTAAAATGGATATAGTGTCTTTCAAAGTTGTTGTAATAATGAAAATAACAGAACATATGTGGAGATATCTGGCATAATGTAGGCGTTCTATTATTCCTAGCTGAATCTGTCTCTGAAAATAATAGGATAAAGTACATTTTAATTAAGCTAGTTTTATTTGGAAACCTTTACTAAGAATGATTGCACCATAATTACACTTCAGGATTCCTGGTACAGGAATCCTTGTTTTAGAAAAACAAGACACAAGAAAGTGGCAAGTCTTTTTCTTCTTCTTTTTTTTTTTTAGTTTTTTCTTTTTTTATTTAAATTTTATTTTTATATTCCCATACAATTACAACCCCCTTATTTTGACCCCGATCCCTCCTTTCCCCACCCCCCCACCCCCCATAGAGTGTCTCTGGTTCATAGTTGTTTGTTGATTTTGATATTTTCTTTCTTATAGTTATTGGCAAGTCTTGTTTGCTCCAGGGAGCCATGGCTAAGATTGAAAACTTTATCCTGTTAGGAATTTTCCATTGGGGAAACTAGCTAATTGTTTTTTTTTTTTAATATGTAAATTTGAGGTAGAGAAAAAGGAACATGAGGTGTGAGAGAAGACTGCTTATTCTGACACTTCATTTTTGGTGTGACATAGCCCCCAACGATGGTAAGAGAGGAGGAACAGCTTTATTGAGATATAATTCACATACCACATCATTCACCCATTTAAATAGAACACTTCAGTAGTTTTTAGCATATTCAGAGCCATGAAATCATTGCAACAATTAATGTTTTTATTGCCCCCAAGAAATACTCCTAGTTGTAGGTAACCTCTAATTGTGTTTTTCTAAATTTGACTGTTCTCGACCTTTCTTAGAATTGGAACCATACATGTGCTCATTTGTGATTGGCTCTTCTCATTTGACAAAAATCTTGTAAAGCTTTTCCATATTGTAGCATGTATCAGTATTTCATTCCTTTTTATTGTCCACAAATATTCCATTGTGTATGTATACCATACCTTATATCCTTTCAGTTAAGGGGCACTTGCATTATTTCTACTTTTTGACAATTTGGAAAGATGCTGCTGTAAACATTTGTATATAGTCTTGCCACTTTCATTTCTCTTGGGTGTATTTGTACCTAGGTGTGGAATTGTGTCTATAGTAACTCTGTATTTAACCTTTTGAGTAAGTGATATACTCTCCCAAAGTGGCTGTATCATTTTATATATGTACCACCTGTATATTTCACTTGTGGTTTTGATTTGCATTTCCCTAATGGCTAGTGATGTATATCGTTTCATGTGCTTTTTAGCCATTTGCATATCTTCTTTGGAGAATTGTCTATTCAGATACTTTGTCCATTTTTTTAATTGTATTTTTGATCTTTTCATTATTGAGTTGTAAGAGTTGTTTAGATACAAGTGCCTTATCAGACATACAATATACAATATGCCCAAGGGTTTTTATGCCTTTGATTCATGAACCATAATAATCATCATGACTGAATATCTACTCTGGGTCAAGCCCTGTAGTGACAACTCTAAATGGATTTCTTTTCATCTTCTTAAAAACCCACAGATATAGATCGTATTATTCTCCATATACTTGTGCTAGAGTGGAGGCCTGAGGAAGTTAGAGACTAGGGTCAGACAGTTATTACCCCCTAAGGTAATACCTGGGGGCCCTGACTGTGTGCCCAGCCCCACTGCCCTGGGATGCAGAGCTATGCATGTCCCTCCACCAGGTCGGGGCCTGTTTGGGGTCCCAGCATATGCATCTGCTCTTATGTTCATATTGTGCCCACTCCCAAGGGCCAAACTTTAATTCTCCTTGTCTCTCAGTTCTGTGTCTGTACTCCACTCTGAATTCCTCATTATGTGTACTGCAGAGTCCACTTCTTGGTTCTGTGGATATTTTGTTTTTATAATATAGACAAGACAGTGAAGAATCATTCATAGAGGGACCTTATCTTAGCTCAGTAAAAGCAAGGTTGAAATAGAAAACTTTGGTGGAAATTACACAGGATTATTTTTACTTTTATGTAAGAAGTTTCTAAGTAGCTAAAGCTGTCTGTCTGTGAACCAGCTGTATGGTGAGGAACTTTCCAGAATAGTATGTTTTCAGCAGCAGTCAGTGGAGTGCCTGCCTCTCAGGATATTGTACAATAGACACATTTTCACATAGATGAGGACTGAAACCCTGAAGCATCTTTATGTTGGAGGAAGACTTGTCTCCTGCCAGAGCCAGCAGATAATATAAAGATAAAATAGCCATAGACCAACATGGTCCTTCTTCATATGCTCTGGATTCAGATTTTGTTTTATTTTTAAGTCTAAATACACATAGTATTGAGTTCTTCAAAATTAGGATAAAGATGTCTTTATCCTTCAGGATTTAATATCTTTTGAAAATTACATTTCTGATTTATTAGACTAATATAAAATGTCAGTTTCCATATATGGAAAAAACTCTTGATTAAGGGTGTAGGCCATGGGGTCAGATCTGTATTTTTGAGTCTTAGTGCTGTGGTATCCTTGCTCTGTGACATTGGACTAGTCATTTTACTTTTGTATGCATTAATTTTCTCATTTGGAAAATATCCCCATTTTAATAAGAGTATCTCCTTGAGCAGCAACTAATACAGTGTTTGTTAGCTCATAGTAAGTGCTCATTAAATGTTTATTATTTTTTTGAAGGAGGGAGGAAGAATTAGATACATGGGTGGTTGTTATAGTAAAACAATCTCGTTTTTTAATTTTTCTCAGGGGAAATACAAGAATAGAAGAGGCTTGTGAAATGTATACCAGAGCTGCAAATATGTTCAAGATGGCTAAAAATTGGAGTGGTAGGTATAAAGTTTTTGTTTCTTTGCTTTTCAGAAGAGATAACACTAAGCCATTTTGAAGGAGGAAATACCTTTGCATGTGCTGGTTCCTTCTGTTTGGCACGCTTGTCCCCCAAATAGAATGTGATGGTACCCTGCTTCATTCAGGTCCTCAAATGTCATTTTAGGTCTGTCTAGCCACCCCTTTTAAAAATATAGATCATCTCCTTCTGGGAAACCTACTCCCCTTTCTCTAACACCCTTATCACCATCTAGCAAAACACTATATGACTTGCGCGTATTCATTTATCTTGCTTATGTGTTTCAATTATGTGCTGTCCCTCACTAGAATGCAAACCATTGGTAGTTAGATGTTTCCATGCTTCATCTCTGCTGGGGACTGGACAAGTACCAGCAACCCAATATGCTCAGGATATTTGTTTTTTATTTTTTAATTAAGTACTTTTTATACATTCTTGTTAGTTTTTTGACAGTGTAGGATTCTCCCTGCATGTGTGGTCACCATAGCTCTCCCACCACCAAAGCACCCACCATCCTCCACCTCATTCCATTGTGCTCCCCCTCCCACCCTTCCTACATTGCCTTCCCTCCCTCTCCCCTCTGCTTAGAATATTTGTGAGTGGGTAAATATTAGATTCTTAGACTCCATTACCATATTACAGTGGTAGTGATGATAACCACTGCATTTCTTTATAGTTCTTTTATAAAAATTAAGTTAATTTATTGATACTCAGTTTTGAGATTACCATGGCAGGCATTAGGCCAATTTTACATTTGAGAAAATTTAGCCCGCTAAGCTGTTTGACTTTGGTTTAATATATACTCTTTTAAATTCACCTCCAAGATTGGAGAGATCGAACTGGCATTTGTCAACAGTGATAGAAATAAGTGCTCAGAGTGAAAAAGGAAGCCAATGGCTAGTTTTGGAAGGTGGGAGCACGAAATTGAAACACTAAAGCACTTAACGTTGTCTGGGGAAATGGACCTAGCCTGAGAGCTCCTAGATGTACTAGTACACTCAGGGAAGGAGGGGCCATGATTGGTTCTGGGACAGATTGGTGGAAGAGGGAGGGTGTAGATTCTGAAAGGATTGATTATATTTAAACATGCCAAACCTCAAGTATGCTTTAAGAATGGATTTGATGTAATAATGACAATAGCCAACCTGTGTAACTAGAGCCAGCTTTACTTGGGAAGACTAAGTCATTATAGTACTACACCCTGCTGAGGCAGAGCCAGGCAGAGATGCTCTTCAGCTGAAAGAGTCCTGAATTGCTGCTTGGAAGCTAGCTGCTTCCCTAACTGGGTGCCTGCCCACTACCCTGGCACTTGACCTTGATGCCTCATCTGTGATCCCCAATGTCATGATTCACCAGTGGAAGGTTTCAAGCCTGCTGGCAGGGCTTCTCTAATTTCCTCTGACTAGTCAGTGCCCACGCCAGGCTGATGGTTAAAATAGTTTCGAAACTGGCCTCCCTGATGGCGCAGGGGTTAAAGACAGAGCTATCAAGCTGTTGCCAGCCACTGCAGCACGAGTTTGATCCCCTGCCCGCCAGGGAGAAACCCACATGGTGCCGCAGACCTCTCCTGCCCTGTCTGCTGCTCCCCTCGGCAGTGTATTTTGTAGTTCTGCCTGTTCTGCTTCCACTCCCTCTGGTGAATCCTCTCACCCCCGCACTTCTGGCTTACACCCCAGTTCTTGTATGCATAAATAAATGAATAAATCTTTTTAAAAAATATTTTCAAAACTGCCTGGACACACTTTTTATCAGAAACTGAGACACAGCAAGATTTGAACCTGAGCAGGCTCCCTCAGGAGTTTGTACCTTCCTTTTTTTCCTCAGGTGAAAACCCAGAAATTTAGTGGGAATTATATGCTCTCTGGAGAGGGGTTGGGACAAACGTGGCAGGTGAAGCATTGGTGGAACTGAATGTTTTATTTCTTAAAAATAAATTTAAAGTAAATGTTTAATACAGCAAAGCTTTCTTAGGCATCTGTTACTATTTTCAGTACTTCTCTGAATTTTTTTTGAAATGCAAATTTTTTAAATGCCAAAAGATTTGTGATGTTCTTAATCTTGCTCTTCCTAGAGGAGTGAATATTCCCCCTCCATTCCTGCCAGCACTACCTTCTTAGTCCAGACTGCACTGAACTGTGTCTCCAAAGGTGTGCATGTGTCCCAGTCTACTGTACTCATTTTTTTGAGGTATTGCCATGACCTTTCTTTGAACTGAGAGCCTCAAAATGAAATGGATTCATTTTTTCCAGGTTCCTCATTTGAGATTTTAAGCCCTTCTTGAACTGGCCTGATGGTGTCTTCAGCCTTGATTTCCACTAACCTGCACCTTCATTCCTCCTGCAGACTGATCAGGCTTATCACAAGCCTGCAGTTCCAGCCTCCTCTTGCCTTAAAGCATTTGTTCCTTTTTCCTCTGACTCCATTGCTAGGGATTCCCTTCCTCTTTTATTTGCCACTCCAGAATTCATAGTCCCTAATCCAAAAACCTTTTCTGAATAAAACTGAGGACATACACTTTTTATGTGTGCCATGATCCCGCAGAGAGATGGGGGGCACACCATAACCATGCCTAGTATGTATGTTTCCATACAAAGTGGGGTATAGATAGTAGGGCCTCCCTGGTGGCCTCAGGTTAAGTCTCAGTGCTGTCACCCTATGGCCTGAGTTAACCCAGCCAGGGAGCTAACCCATATATGGCTTCCCAGCCAGGGAGCTAACCCATATATGGCTCCCCAGCCAGGGAGCTAACCCATATATGGCTCAGCAGACCTCTCCTGTCTTGCCCGCTGCTCCTTTCAGCAGTGTATTTCAGTAAATCCACCTGTTCTGCTCCCCATTCTCTCTGGTAAATCCTCAACCTGCCCCTGCCCCCTGCACCTCTGGCCTATACCCCAGTTCTTCTGTGCAAACATAAATTAAAAAAAAAAAAATCTCTTAAAAAAGTCTAATCCTCATAAATTTTAGTCAGATTTTGTTAATAAACTTTAAAAAACCTTGAATTTTGAAATTGTGGGCATAATTTTCACTCTGAAAAACTTATTTTTTTCATAAATCCCTCATTAGCAATTTTATCAATAATGACTGCTAAGTCATTACTGATTTACTATAAGATGAAAGGATAAGTAAACAATATTCTTGATCTCAGTGTTTTATCTTTATTTACATTATAGCTTAATACCCCTCCCTATTCAGTGTTTATTTTATGCTGAGGAACAGAATTGAAAGAATTGAATGACCTAGACTTGACTGTAGCTATTGAATGAGGTCTGTTGCCCACAGGCCACTTGGGAGGTCTCTTGGGGCTGATGAAGCCCGTATTGCTATTTGACTTAATTCTGACTATTTTTATATTCACCTAAGGTGTACTCAGTCACATTCACATGTGCTTCTTCTGACTCTGCTTCTTTTCAGTGAAATGGGACTTTTTTTAGGAGTAAGCCCAACAGTTCGAGCTCGGGATAGGGGATACTTAATGCTTTGTGTTTAACTATACTAATTTATCTCCTTCAGCTGCAGGAAATGCATTTTGTCAGGCAGCCAAGCTCCACATGCAGCTACAGAGCAAACATGATTCTGCTACCAGCTTTGTGGATGCTGGAAATGCTTACAAAAAGGCAGACCCTCAAGGTAAGGCATGCCTCTGTCTCTGGGTGCCGTGGATGGGAGGGAGTCAATGTCAGTAACCTAGTTCACAATTACATTGTTGGACATTTTGAATCCTAGTGAAAAGATTTTGTACTTTAGAATAATAGAGATTTTGGTAACTTTAGAAATCATTTTTAATCCTTTGGAGGAGAAAATGCATTAAATTTACCCTGTTTTAGTTTTTAACACCATTATAAACTCCATTTATGTTGCATTTTGGAGAATTTTTTAGAAATTAATTTTATCTAAGACTTCTTATATCTTAATTTTATGAATATGTATATTGTTCATTAAAGGAAGCAAAATGTTTCCTTACTCCTAAATACCTAGTGTATTTCAAGATTCAGTAATGGGAGATTGTAATATTTGAAAATTAAAAGCAATTTATTCAGACAGTATCCATCTGACTTTTTTAGAAGTGTTTTCCAAAGTATTTGTTTTAAGGAAGAACTTGAGTATTTAAAATAAAATTTTGCAAATGTTATTTTTTCAGTTAGAGGAGTAGATACTTTGCAATTAAAAGCATAATTTCTCCTTCCTCCACATGCCGTATAGCAACACAATCTCCCTTTTTCTTTCAGCAGTTCATTTTAGCACAGAAATCCTAACTTTTATGAAAATATCAGACAGAAATAAGATATCTTCAAGGACTTTTGTGTTAAGATTAATCACAGTTTATTTCCAAAAGTGAAAAACTGGACAATCTAAATAGAGGAGCAAGAATAATGGTAAAATTATAATGTGTCCATAGTTTAGAATATTATGCAGACATTAAAATCCCTACTTTCAGAGAATCTTCAGTGACTGACAAATGTTTATTTGTAACTAAAGAACCATGTAGAAATTGAGATCTCAGATTCATAAAGAAGTTTGTGCACATAGAAATGCATCTAGAAAACACTGGATTTTATCAGCACTGGATTGTGTCAAAATACCAAAAATGGGTTTGAGTGGGACTACAGCTAGCTATTTTTCTCTTTATACTTTTCTGTGTGTTTAGTGGTTTAACAGTGAATCCACATTTCTTGTGTAGTTTATAAGGGGAAATCGCTTTTAATTTTTATTAACCTGCTTAACCTTTATAATTCTTCAGTTAGGCTTTTATTCTCTGCTTGCTCTTTTAAACCAAAAGCAATAAATTTGGAATTGTCAACTATGTGCTAACATAAACACTGCCACTTTATGATGGGAAATTTGCTGACTCACTTATTAGGAAAATTAATATACTTTATTATCACTCTTATTTATTAGATTTTTCCCTTTCCTTTTGTGTGCATGTTAGTTGACCAAAATTTAGCATCTTTTAACAGTGTACATATGTTGACTTAACTTGAGAGATGTCAGAACAGGAATTTCAAAGGACTTTTGATTTTAGCAAGAATAGAACCTGTTGAAGTGATCTAGTAAAGTGGTATTGTCTTCCAAAAGTAATATACATACATGATATCAGTGAAGAATACATTTATATTTTAGCAGATACAAAATAGGTTTGTTGATGACAAACCTCGTGGTTTTGTCTTCTTTATAATGCAGTCTTTCTCTGGATGGAGTCCTCACTGTCAGGTTAAGAGTACTCAGCCAGTACTTCTCCACCTCCAGTTCCCTAACTTACCCTGCAGCGGCAGCAGATAGAGCATGCTGATGGGTCTGGACTGTGCGTGATTTGTGTTGCTTCTCATTAACCTACCCACCTTCCACCCCAAACTCCTGGGAGCTCCTTAACATTTTAGTGGCAACCAAGAAGATAGGCTCACCTGAACCCTCTTTGACTGAATGGATTTTTCATTGTTTTTCTTAAATGCCTACGCTGCAGAGGCTATCAACTGCTTAAATGCAGCCATCGACATTTACACAGACATGGTAAGATATTGCCTTACTTGAGTGGCTGTGGGGTGGAGTCCTGAGATGGCTTCGAGTTGTATTCTTTTTTGTTATTGTTCCCAAATTAATTGGCTTTCAAATAGGCAGAACAGGAATATGATTCTCTTATTTATTTGTCTCTCCAGGGAAGGTTTACAATTGCAGCCAAGCACCATATTACCATTGCTGAGATCTATGAGACTGAACTTGTAGACATCGAGAAGGTAAGTAATGGACAAGATTTCCTCATAAACTTGGTGCAGAATAGGTAGTTAAGTTGACTTGCGGAAATCTCTCTTCCAGCAGAATTAAGTGGCACAGAGTAGTAATCACAGATGGCTTCAGGGACCTGGTAGGCTGAAAGGTAGAAAGGCTTTTTCTAAAGTGGGTGTCTGAGATACAAGAACTGGTTAAGATTTAGCAAACCTACTGTAAGATTTAGCAGGACATGGGCAAGGGCAGGTTTTCCGATCCCATGCAGACCGGGTAAAGGAGGAGTCAGAGTCCTCAGTAGTTTTGCAGGTTTTTTATTTGGGGTTCACCAGGCATATGGCAGGTAGGGGTGCGGGCTGGGAGGTTGGCAGGCCTCCCAGCCCCCAGCAAGTCTTCACTCTATCTGGACTCTCTGGCGTTCGTTCTGCTGCTTCTCGGCTTCTGCTTCAGCTTCTACTGCTGCTACTGCGGCTGCTGCTACTGGTGCTGCTGGCGTCCCCATGACGCCGCCCTTAAAAGCACAGTCTTAGCCCAGCTGAATCCCATCTACCTATGCCCACACCCTACTCCAGGTGTCTGCCATCAGGCATGCATTCAGGACAAGGATCCATCATCTATCCTGATGGCGGAAGGGCAAAAAAGCCTGACATTTTCTTTACCCTACACCTACCTATTATTTCTGTTCTCTCTGACTCATGTCAAAACATTGAGATTACCAGAAAACTCTTCATCTCTTTCATTGAGGCCTCGGCAGTACCCTATGAAGAAAGTTTAAGTCTTGGCAGGCATTTCCATGTCTTTATATTCATACCCTGACCTTGAGGAAGAAGATAGGCGAATGCCAGCTTGGTCAAACGTGTTTCATTTGGGTCTGAATTTATGAGTTGTGGTTTATATAAGCACACCTCAGAGCTATCATGGATTTAGTTTCAACCCATTGCAATAAAGTATATATATATATATCAACAAAACAAGTCAAATTATTTTATTTTGTTTCTCAGTATATATAAAAGTTATGCTTATACTCTATGATAGTCTATTAAGTGTGTAATAGCATTATCTTAAAAAACAATATACATACCTTAATTAAAAGATACTGGAAAATGCTGAGTATATCTGAGCTAAAAAAAAATGAGCACATTTCAGTTGAAAAAATGGTTCCCATAGACTTGCTTGACACAAACCTTTAGTTTGTAAAAAAAAGTGCAGACTCTGTGAAGCACAATAAAGTGAAGTGCAGTAAAATGAGGTTATATACCTATAGGAGCAAAATAAGAGAAGAAGGAGGAAATATTTACTGAACACCTACTGTTTCCCAGATTTTGTCCTTGATGGCATGACATGAATTTTTCTGCATTTCAGCTGTACTACACTGGAGTGTCTTTACAGGTGTGGAAACAAGGGTCCAAAAGGGTAATGCTCCTTAGGGTCACTTGGATTGGAACCAGCTGAGCTAATGCACAACCCACCCCAGTGCTGAGATTTCTCCTTTCTTCTGTTGTCTTCTCAGTTACGGGATTGCCAACAGGGACAGAGTGTTCTTAAGGGGAGGAAAGCATCTGTCAGATTCCAGAGGCTGCCTTAAATCAGACTAGAGATAAGTGTTAATGTAAAGCTGTTCTGAGAACTATGAAAGATGGCAGATGTAAATGAGAAAGGCAAACCATAGTAGAGATCTGACTAGTTACTGTCAGACTAATGGATGCCAAACGTGCTCGAAGCGCTGTCCATGCCTCCTGAGTGGATCATGGCACTCTGCGCCCCTGCAGCTCTGGACAATCCTCACCTTTGTTTTGCTTCTGGACTTAGTGCCCACCTGATTATCTGTCCACTGCGCTGAGTATTCTTTCCTGACTCCTTGGCTGGCCACCTTCTCCCCCGCTGAAGTGTGCAGTGTCCTGAGATTAGGGCTTCTCTCATTCTGTACTTATTCCCTCTTACTGCACTCATTCAGCTTTCAGTCAAAATGTTAGCTCTTTGCCAGTGACTTGAAAGTCTATCTGCAGCCCAAACCTCTCTGTGAACTAACTTCAGGTTCCTGTATCCGCTTGTCTGCCAACATCTCCCCTCGCATCCAGTAGTCATTTCAAACCTAGCATGTCTGAGATTGATTTTGATCTTGCACTCCCACCACACCCAGTGTTCCCTTTCAGACCACAGGCATCCTTGCCTTCTCTTTCTCCACATCCAACCCAAGAGCAGTTTCTATGAGCATTGTCCTCAAAACTCCTGAGTATCACCGTTTCTCATTACCTTGTCCCCCAGTTTCCGCTGGATCACTGCAGAAGCTTCTGAGCTGGCCTCCTTTCTTCTACTCTGACTGAAGTTGAGTCCTGGGCACAGGGTCCCCAGTCATCACTGTCTTCCTTTTGAATTCACTCTTTTCCATTCCTCCTTACGTATTTTCTCAGATAAAGGGGACTTTATACTGAGAAATATGCAGGTTCATCAAAATCCCATTGGATCAAGGGGGTAAATATAATATGTCAGTCACTTAGTATTTAGCAGGACAAATACTAATGCAAACATGAGAGAATTCTCTTTTGACAAAAATAATAATTTCATTTATTATACCTGTTTTTGATGTGATCAATAACATTCTGTCTCACCCCCAACTTAACCGCGTAGCCGGAGTGATCCTTGTCAACAGTAAATTAGATTGTGTTTTTACTTTTGCTTACAACTGACATTGGCCCCTGTCAGAAGAACTGCCAGAACCGTGGAGGTAGCCTCAATGACCCACTGATTTCACCCCCTACCCCCTACCACATGCCTCTCGGATCTTTCTGTTACTCTTTCCTGCCTTTCTTCCCTGCTGTACCCTGCTGCACCTGCTGTAGCCACCCTGACCCCTTTGCTGCTCCTCACACATGCCAGATAAGCTCCTGCTTCAGGTCCTTTGCATACCTTTTGCCTCTACTTGGATAATTCTTCCCTAGATGTCCATGTGGCTAACTTCCCTTTGTCCTTCAATATTTTTTTTACCTTTTCCATGAAATCTATCATTACTACATAATTAAAATAGAACCTCAACCTTTCACAGCTACATACCCAGACATTTCTTATATCTCACTCCTTTTTTTTTTTTTTTTTTGTAGTGCATTTGTCACTTTCCATCACATGCTATGACATGCTTGTTCATCAGGCCGGGTGTTCATCGGCTCTCTCCCTCCACTAGAGGGGGCCATTCCATGTCAGTAGGGGGCTTTGCCCCTGTTTACTGCTTTATCCCAAGAACTCAGAACTCTGGGACAGTAGGCTCTGATAAACAAATGACGTCCCATCTCTACCCTAGCTGTGTATCTCCCAGAGCTAATGGAGTCTCAGATGGTTTGGGGAGGCATCTCTGAGTACTAAAGTTGGATTGTCTTTGTGAACTCCCACTCTGATTTCATGCTGACTGCCACCTTTTGGTTACTTAGCACAAAATTCACTTGGACTTGTTGCATCTATTTTATTATTTGACCTTTTTGGTCCTCTGTGTCATGCTTTTCCAAGGCTAGCCCCGTATCTTGACTAAATCAGGACCATTGGCATTTGCCTGTGAACCTTCTCTTTGGAGAGATTATTTGTAGAACCTGCAGGCAGATGATGAGCTCTTTGTTCCCTGATGCAAAGTCAGTGACAGAACAGGAAGGGTATGCGTATGCTGTGAATGAAATATTTATTTGGTCAGGCTGTGTTGGACAGGCACAGTATCTTTATGGAGTTTGAATTGTCTTGGGGGTACAAGCACTTGTACATAGAACCTCTTGCCAGCTAAAGCTACTGCTTCAGTTCCTTCTCCATGATGCTCAGAAGATTGGTGAGGCAAGGTCCCGTAACACAGTACCCTCTCTGCTGCCAGGGCACAGTCTCAGACAGCTACTTCTCTACATGGATCTCTGTAAGATTCAAGGTGGATGAAATGATCTAAGGTGTGCTCTTGTTTTCCATCTTGTTAAAAACATTGGTGATTTTTCGGGTCCCTTTCTGAAGCCCCCATCCTTACTCATGGTATCCCTGACATTCTGTGAGTTGGCCAGTAGGTGGCAACTCTTTTCACTGATGTGTACTAAGAAAAGCATTTTAAGAATATCCACAGGGATAGCTTGTCTTCTTCCCTGTATTTAGAAACACCATCTTCACTTCCCTGGTTGGACTCATCACAGTGTGGTTGGTGATGCATGAAGTTTCAGTTTGAATCAGTTAATATCTGATTGATTGCAAAGGAATTTCTTCCCTGCTAATACATAATACTTGTATGTTCTCTGATTCATTCAGATTTTAGCTGGTAAACAATGAAGTGTAAAATCATGGAAGTAAATAATAAATGAGCCCTCTTTATGTGATCTTTTAAATAATTCAGAGAAACTATAACCCTTCACTGTTTTCTGACCCTGGGGAACATGGATAGAAAGATTTGGCCATATTTCTGATACTTTACTCCATTTATTAAAATGGGGAGGAGTGCCAAATACTTTAGGAAATGAAGACAGTTCAAAGACAATTTTTTTCAAAGATTTATTTATGCATACAAGAGCTGGGGTACAGGCCAGAGATGCGGGGGGTGAGAGGATTCACCAGAGACAGAGTGGGGAGCAGAACAGGCATATTGAGTGAAATACACTGCTGAGGGGAGCAGCAGGAGAGACAGGAGAGGTCTGCTGCGCCATGTAGATTGCTCCCTGGCCGGCTGGGTATTGAACTCGTGCTGCAGAGGCTGGGGATTGCTTCATAGTGTGGTGCTTAACCCCTTACGCCACCAGGGAGGCCCCAAAGACAATTATTTTTGATTAGAAATTCATTGAAAGACATTCCAAATTAACCTAGATATTGGCAGTAGTTAATAGGGAACCTTCATTTGAAATGCAGTTTACATTCATTCATTTAGCATCTATTTATTGAGCACCTAGTATATGATAGGCATTACTCTAGACTCAGGGACTCAATGGTGAGCAAACCATCAGAGGCCTACCCTCATAGAGCTTACATTATAGTGGGAAAAGATGTACATTTGTCCAGTAACCTCATCTATGTTTGTAGGTGACAGCTCTAAGAAGGGCTCCAAAGGAATGGGTTCCAGATGTCTTCCATATGTGTCTATCTTTGTAAAAAGAGGGCTATAGTGTGTTTCTTCTTTTATGGCTGTTATTTAATATGTATAGGGAAAATTCCATATTGATACTTTCTGTCATTACTTCTAATCTTACCAGTAGTCCATTATATTTAACCACGTATGTTGTTTCCAGTTTTTTTTCCTTTTATACATAAAATTTAGGAAGCATATTAAGGTAGTCTAAATGACTGAAAGAGTAGACCCAAAACATAATTATTCAAGCATAGAAGTGCCTTACTTTTCACAGAACTGTCCACAATACAATCCAGACACAGTTAATGTTGACTTTGCCTCTTTAGCCTGTGACTTCAGTGGAGGCTCTATGGGGCACATCTGTTTGCTTCTTGTCAGCTCCATGTGCCAGTAACTACAACCAAAAGGATTTTCTAACCTAATTCCTTAGCTTGTTTTATGTTGTTTGTTGTTTTCTTGTCCCTGTTCCTTTCTTAACTCAATAGGGACACCTTGAAGCCATTGAACTAATGGTTTTGAGTGGGAAGGCAGCATCTGTACTCTGATTGTCACATAATGCCAGCTCCTTCTTTGGGTTTACTAGGAAAACGTTAATGTTGAGGGAGGAATCTATGACCCCAACACTTGTTTATGTACTCTTGCATGGTAGGAGTAGATTTTACATTTTTTAATCATTGGTAGGAAAAAAAGCATCTCATGACACATAAAATTATATGAAATTGAAATTTCATTGCTCATAACTGAAGTTTATTGAAACATAGCCATACTTGTTCATTTTATGTATCATCTGTGTCTGCTTTTGTGTTACCACAGGCGAGCTGAGTGGTTGCAATAGATCTGTGACTCATAAATCCTAAAAATATCTAGTATCTGGCCTGTTTCAGAGAAGTTTGCCATCCCCACTAGTTTAAAACTGTTCATACTTACCTCTTGCCATTTAGGGTATAGAAGCTATTGGTCTTCCCAGTTTTGTGAGACTCCCATCTCTGGACTTTGTCCTTTTCTTATAGTTGCCTGCAAAAGATGATTCTTTCCAGGTTGTTCTCTCCTGTAAAGCCTTGCTGAAAGATGCAGCACTCACTATCATTGGCTCTTTTTATAGAGCTGCATCCCATAAAATTTCTGGCTTAAGTGGGCATCTTTCTGCCTTCAGAGTTGTGTGTTTGATTTCACTGAATATGAAGCCATAACATAATAAGGACTTTGAGTTTCCAGCTTTCAACCTGTTTCCTCTCCCTTTGTCTGTTAACTTAGCAACCACTAAATTTTGCGACCACTGAGCTCTCCTGTATTTCAGATTGAAGGCAACACCCTTATTTTAGATGTCACTTTTGCTATTAGTGAAGAAAGTTTCTACCTGCCATAGCAAGCTATAGATCTGAAATGTGATAGGGCTTCACGTGTCTCTAAAATAACAATCCAGTGTAACTGTTCTGGATTTGTCAGTGATAGAGATCCAGGGAGTGGGCTACATTCTGGCCTTTGTAGAAACTAGGCAGACAGAATTTTTGCCATCTCCATTTTGTGACTTCATTGTTGCTCTAGACTTGGTCATTGCCGTTCATGCTCATGGGAAAGGGAAATGGACTGAAGAAGAATACAAAATCACATGTGTGGGCCAAGCCCAGAAGTAGCCCACAGCATGTCTACTTACATCCCATTGCAAAGGACAGATCACATGGCTTACCCCTAATTACAGTGCAGGCTGGGAAAATGGTGTAACTGACCATTTGCCATGAGGGAAGGGAAGAAGATATTTTGCCCACCAGCCAATATTCTGCCTCTACACTTGTCTGGAGATACATGATTTCTTGTGTTCTCTAAATGAAGTAAACCAGGTTATGAAAGGTTTACTGTGTCACAACAGGATTATTTATAATGTGGTTTTTTAGATGCAGTTCTTCAAATCATTTGAAAATAACATAGGTGTGTATTTTTAGGCGATCGCTCATTATGAACAATCAGCTGATTATTACAAAGGAGAAGAATCCAACAGGCAAGTATTATTATTCTTAATTTATTTTGCTATGTGATAATAGACAAACCTTCACTATTCTTTGTGAGTATATTGGGCTGTATCAAATAAAGGTGTACTGGGATATCTTTTCATTTTTCTATGAGATGATTATTTATTCTACTCTAATTCTTGATTGCAGTTCGGCAAACAAGTGTCTCCTGAAGGTGGCAGCATATGCCGCCCAGCTTGAGCAGTACCAGAAAGCCATTGAGATTTACGAGCAGGTGAGGCACTGCTGTTTAGCTTCTGATGAATGTCCTTCTGGATCTTTTTTTTTAATTAATTTTTTTATTTAATTCTTTTTAAAACATAATTCACACATTATATACTTCTATTTAAGTACAAGTTGTTCGTGTTTACTGTATTCACAGAGTTGCATAAATCATCACTACTACTGAATTCCAAAAACATTTTCATCATCCCAAAAAGAAACTCTACTCTCCTCTCTTTCAGTCCCTGAAAAATCCTATGTTCTTCCTGTCTCAGTGGATTTGCTTTTAGGCCTTTGTGTATGTGTAATCACATGGTATGAGTCATTTTGTTACTAGCTTCTTTCACTTAAATGATGTACTAATACTTCATTTCTTACAGCTGAGCAATGTTCCCAGCTTGTTTATGCATCTGTCAACTAATAAACATGTGGTTGCTTTCACTATAGGGCTACTATGTATAATGCTGCTATGAACAATTGTTCAGTTTTTGTAGATGTGTTTGCAGTTGTCTTGGTTACGTAGCTAGGTTTGATATTCATTGGCCATGTGACTTTTTTTTAAGAGAAACTGACAAAGTCTTTTCCACAGTGGCTATACCTTTTTACACTCTCACCAGCAGGGTATAAGGGCTCCGTTGTGTTTTGTTTTAAAAATTCTTTATGTATTCTTTATATATTGTGGAGATATATATATATATACACACACACACACACACACACACGCGCGCGCACATATTTTATATTTTTTTTCTGGAGATCTCTAGAAATATATATATATCTCCAGAATATAATATATATATATTCCTTAGAGATAGATGTTTTGCCGATATTTTCTCCCATTCAGCGAATTGCCTTTTATTCTTATTATTAGTGTCCTTTGATTCATAAAGTTTTCAATTTCAGTGAAATCCTATTTGTCTTATTTATTTTGGTTTCTTTTCTCATGTATTTTTTATGACATATCCATGAAATCACTGCCAAATCCAGGGTCATGAATCTTTTCTCCTTTTTGTTCTGAGAGTTTTTTTAGTTACAACTTTTAAGTTAGATCTTAAATGCATTTGAGTTCATTTTTTTTATTTGTTATTAGTAAGGGTCCAGCTTCATTCTTTTGCATGTGGCTATCCAGTTTTCCTAGAACCATGTGTTTAAAAAAACTATCCTTTTGCCATTGAATGATGTTGGCACCTTTGTTAAATTATTTGAACGATGTGCAAAGTTTATTTCTGGATTATCTGTTCTGTTCCGTTTTCCTATAAGTTTGTCTTTGTGCCATTTTCACACTACTCTGATTACTGTAGCTTTAAGTTGTGAAGTCAGGAATTGTGACTCCTCTAGTTTTGCTCTTTTTCAAGATCATTTGGCTGCTCACAAACATTTGTATTTCCATATGAATTTTATGGTAGGCTTTTCAATCTCTGCTAAGAAACCAGCTGGGACTTTGACAGGGAGTACAATGAATATGTAGACTGCTTTGGAAGGTACTGCCATCTTAACAACATCTTAACATCATCTTCCATGAGTGGCTATTTGTTTAGATCTTCTTTAATTTTGTTAGCCAATGTTTATATAATGTGAAAGTCTTGCTCTTTAGTTAAATGTACTCCTAAGCATTTTATTCTTTTTGATACTATTAAAAATGGGATTTTTTCTTAATTTTCTTCTTGGATTGCTGCTTTTATATATTGCAGCCTCCTGAACCTTGTTTATTAGCTCCGATGGCTTTTTGTGAATTTCTTAGGATGTTCTGTGTACAAAATCATGTCATCTAAAAAATAGTAGTAGTTTTGCTTCTTCTCCAATCTGGATGCCTTTTACTTCATTTTCTTGTCATTTACCCTACTGGCTCCAGTGCAATGTTAAATGAAAGTAGCAAGAGCTACTTAATCTTGTTCCCATCTTTTAAAGGAAACTTTCCATTCTTTAACCATTATGTATTATGTAGCTGTGGGTTTTTATAGATGCCCTCTCAATTTGAGAAAGTTCTTTCTCTTCCTTGTTTAGTATTTTTATCATCAAAGGGTGTTGGATTTTGTCAAGTGCTTTTTCTGCGTCTGTTGAGATGATCATGTGGTTTTGTCCTTTGATCTATTAATATGGTGCATTTCATTAATTTTTTATAGGTTGGACCGACCTTACATTCCTGGGATAAATCCTGCTTGGTTATCACAAAATTTGAAGGGTCTCCAAGAAATATGCTCAAGTTTTATAATCCTCTAGAATGACTCACAGAACTCACTAAAATTTGTTAGATTCACAATTACAGTTTATTTTAGAAAAAGATACAAATTATAATCAGTCAAAGTTCAGGGTCCAGAAGATTTCTAGTTATGGCACTTCCTGTTGTCTTCCCCTGTGGGAACTGTGCAAATAGTAAAATATGCATAGAATATTGCGAACCAGGGGGCCTCCCTGGTGGCGCAAGGGGTTAAGTCGCAGCACTATGAAGCTATCTGCAGCCACTACCAACATGAGTTCGATCCCCGGCCGGCCAGGGAGCTAACCTACATGGTGCAGCAGACCTCTCCTGTCATGCCCACTGCTCCCCTCAGCAGTGTATTTCAGTCATTCCACCTGTTCCGTTCCCTACTCTGTCTCTGGTGTATCCTCTCACCACCCGCACCTCTGGCCTGTACCCTACCTCTTGTATGCATAAATAAATAAGTCTTTAAAAAAAAAAATATAGGGCCTCCCCAGTGGCGCAGCGGTTGAGCTCTGGGTTGTGAAGCTGCCCGCAGCCTCTGCAGCGCCGGTTTGATCCCCAGCTGCTCCCGACCACCGGAGGAGGGTCCCACATGGCGTGCAGACCTCTCCTGCCGCCCGCTGCTCCCCTCAGCAGTGTAATTTGGTCCTTCTGCCTGCTCTGCTGCCTGCTCTGGCTCTGGTGAATTCTCTCACCCTCCCGCGCTTCTGACTGTACCCAGTGCTTGTATAAATAAATAAATTTAAAGAAAAAAAAATATTGCCAACCAGAAGAGCTCACTAAAATTGGGGTCCAGAGTTTTTATGGGGTGCAGACATGTAGACCTGGTTAATCACCCATATTCTGAGTTCCTCTGTAGGTTGAGCCTGAACCACTTGCCTTATCTTTCATGCAGCACTTTCTAAGGACTTAGTGAATGCCTCCTAGGAGCCACAGGTAAAGGAGAGCTCTCACTATGGACAAAATTAATTCTTTAATGCGGAGTCATGGTATATAATCCTTTTTGTAGGTTACTAGAATTAGTTTGGTAGTATTTTGCATCATTATAAGGCATATTGATCTTTAATTTTCTTGTGATGTCTTTGGTTTGGCTAGCAAGGTAACACTAGCCTCATAGAGTAAGTTGGGAAGTACTCCCTTTTCTATTTTTTGTAATAGTTTGTGAAAGATTGTTAATTCTTCTGTAAATATTTGATAGAATTTGATGGTTTTCTTTTTCACTTTGATTAATTTTACTGTTATATTTATTATTTTTATCCTACCACTTTTTTTAAAGATTTATTTATTTATAAATCTTTATATTAAAGATTCATTTCTTTATAAGTAAACTGCACTAGGTACAGTCAGAAGCGCGGGAGGGTGAGAGAATTCACCAGAGCCAGAGTGGGGAACAGAACAGGCAGACCGATGAAGTATACTGCTGAGGGGAGCAGCGGGTGTGGCAGGAGAGGTCTGCGCGCCATGTGGGACCCTCATCGGCAGCCAGGGATCAAACTGGTGCTGCAGAGGCTGTGGGCAGCTTCGCAGGCCAGTGCTCAATCGCTGTGCTGCTAGGGGAGGCCCATACTACCACTTTCTATGCATTTATTTCACTCTTTTTTTAGAGAGTTGAAATGAAGGCTTAGCTTACAGATCTTCCTCTTTGTTTTGTTTGCATTTTTATTGCTGTTGACTTCGCTATCACATTGCTTTGACTGTTACATTGTTGTGTTTTAATTTATTTCACGTTGATTCTGAAGTTTGATTTCATTCTGACTAGGCCTGATTTTGATTCTGATAGATTTGTTAAAATTTGTTTTATGGGCTGGGCTGCAAAGCTGCCTGCAGCCTCTGGGGCGCTGGTTGGTTCCCCGGCCTCCCACCTGCGAGGATCCCACATGGTGAGACAGACCTCTCCAGCCACACCCACTGCTCCCCTCAGCAGTGTGTTTCGTCAGTCTGCCTGTTCTGTTCCCTGCTCTGGCTCTGGTGAATTCTCTCACCCTCCCGCACTTCTGACTGTACCCAGTGCTTGTATAAATAAATAAATAAATCTTTTTTAAAAAATTGTTTTTTGGTCCAGTATGTGGAAGTTGCCCATTTAATTGTAGATTTGACTGTCTCTCCTTTTTTTTAATCTCTTTTTCTCTCTCTCAATCTTTGACATATTTTGCAGCTCTGTAATTTGATGCATACATATCTAGGATTACTTTGTCTTATTGGGGGTTAACCCTTTTAACATTGTGTAATGTCCCCCTGTGTCTGTGGCAGTTTTCTTTGCTCTGAAGTTGATTTTTATCTGCTGTTACTATAGCCTCCCAACTTTCTTTTCAATAATAATATCATTATGAAGTGAATTTCTTGTGGCCAGCATATAGTTAAGTTGTGCTTCATAATCTATTCTGTCAATTTCTGTTTTTTAATTGGTGTATTTAGACCATTGATATTAAATGTAATTATTGATAAGTTATGGTTTGTCTCCCATTTTTTTTTGTTTTCTATTTATGCTCAGTTCTTGTGTTTTTCTCTTCTTTCTCCTGCCTTCCAGTGAGTTGCTTGATTATAGTGTATCTCTTCAAATATAACTTTTTTTAGTAATTGCTCTATGTGTATTACATTTGCATAACTATAACATGACTAATGATGTCATCATTTTATCAGTTTCAGTAAAATACAGAAATTTTTCTATCCCTTTACCTTTTTCACTCAACATATGCTATTTTCCTCTTCATCAGTGCTACAGTTTTTACTTCACCCATCAAATAATTTAGAAATTATTTGCTAATTTAGAAAACTCGAGAAGAAAAGTTCATTGTCTGACCCAGATTTGGCTTGTGATGATCTTTCTTCCTTCATGATGTTTGAAGATTTCTTCTCTTATTTTTTCTTTCTCTTTTGCCTTTCTTTTAGGTAGGCCTAGCTAAAATCTGGCATCAGATTTTCCTAGTGTTCGTTCAATTGGGAATGTTTTGATTTCCCCTTCATACTTAAAGCATGTTTTAACTGGCTTACAGGTCTGAGTTAGCAATTCTTTTCTTTTAGTACTTGAAAAATGTGCTACTTGTGACCTCCACGGTTTCTGAAGAGAAATGTGCTATCATTCAAGTTCTTTTTCCCTAGTAGATAAGGCATTGGTTTTCCCTAGTTGCTTTCAAAACGTTTTCCTTATCTTCAGTTTTCAGAAGTTCATGTGACTTGGCATGGACATCGTTGCTTTTATCCTGTTTGGGTTTTACTAGACTTCTCAAATTTATATTTTTGTGAAATTTGAGGAGTTTAAGCCATTAGTTCTTTAACTGTTGATTTTTTCAACCCCTTTCTTTCTCCTCCCTTTCTAGGACTCAGATGTTAAATCTTATAGTCGTAAAAGTCTCTGATGGGTCTGTTCATTTTTTTCTCTCAGTCTACTATCTTTTGTTTAGACTGAGTAATTGCTAATGTTTTACCACTTTACTAATTCTCTTCATTGTCCTATATATTCTAATGTTGAGCCCATCCACTTTTTCTTGTCAGTTGTATTTTTTACTTATGAAATTTTCATTTTTAAAATACCCTTTAGGGGGCCTCCCTGGTGGTGCAAGGGGTTAAGTTGCAACCTATGGAGCAGTCCACAGCCTCTGCAACACGAGTTCCATCCCCAGCCAGGGAGATACCCACATGGTGCAGCAGACCTCTCCTGACTCACCTGCTGCTCCCTTTAGCAGTGTATTTCAGTCACTCTGCCTGTTCTGTTCCCCACTCTGTCTCTGGTGAATCCTCTCACCCCTCCACACCTCTGGCTTACACCCCAGTTCTTGTATGCATAAATAAATAAATCTTTAAAAAAATAATAAAATAAAATACCCTTTAGGGTATATTGCTATGAAATTTTTTATTTATGCTTTCTGGTTTTTTTTTTTTCTGTTGGTTTTTTTCGTAAGCAATTTTGTAATTGCTTGCTGAAGTATTTTTATAAGGGTCCCTTTAAAAATTTTGTTAGATAATTCTAAAATTCTATCATCTCAGAGTTATTAAACACCAGTTGTCTTCCTCCATTCACTTGATCTTTTTTGGTATTGGGCATAAGCATCAATTGAAAAATGTACATTTTTATGCATACATTATGCAAAAATGAAAATGATGTAAAAATTATATAAAATATTAATTAAAAAAAGAAAAGAAAAATGTACATTTTTGTATTATAAGACATAATGCAGTAATTAAACCTTCTGTCCCAACTGGTGTTCTTGGACACAGCTCTGGCTGGAAAAGGAAGGAGTCTGTCACCTCTTTACTGCCAGGTGGTGGTAAAGAAGTTCAGGCTTCCCACTCAGCCTCCATTGTATGGGTTGGAGGGACTCTTGTTACCTCCTGGGCAGAGGCAGGCATTCCAGTCCTTGCTTGCTCTCTGCTAACACCGTACTAGGGTTGTCTTTGTTTATTACTAGGTGATGATGAAAGTCTTAACTGTCCATTAAGTCTTTTCTTTTCTGAGTCCATATCCCTGGAGATGAGGGCCACCTGTTCCTGCTAGGTAGACTTGAAACTCAGGATTCCCATGTGATCCCCCACTCAGTGGCAGGGGTGGAAGGTTTGGCTCCCTACTTGGCTGTCTTTGAAGCTATGAAGCTACCTCTGTGAGAGTATTTGGCTCCTTGCATTCTTAAAAAGGTAGATGTCTTGAGTCTGCTGATGTGAATGGGGTGGAGCCACAGTTTTTCTGTGGTCTTTGACCAGAATAGAGTAGTTATTATTATAAATGTTTTCTGTCTTGCTAGGCTGCCCGTTTTCTGCCTTTGGCCAGAGACAGCAGATTTATAATTCTCCTTTTACACCTACTAGTACGTACAGGTTGTTCCAATTCAAAGACAGATGAAAGAAAACAATCCAGGGAATTCACTGCCATATTTTGTCTGTGTCTCTAGGTCCCTGGCTGGTCAGCTCTCTTCTCAACTTTCAGTCTTCTGTATTTGTTTTATATTAATTGGGGTTTAGCTGTGTATAGGAGAGATAAAGGAAAGTACATCTATTCCATATTCCTGAAAGTAAATTTGGAATCATTTTTAACAAGTCAGCACTTTATGTATTCAATATTATTTCTTGTCTGGTAAAATTTTCTAGTATATGATTCTAGGTTAAAAAATATATTTCCTGACTAACCTAATGTAAGATACAGAAATATTTTCTGAAAGGCAGCAGATGTGAATTGGTTTGTCTAATATAAGAAGGAAACTTTTTCAGTCTAACTCTTGCTTTCTGTGCCTAGGTTGGAGCAAACACTATGGATAATCCTTTGTTGAAGTACAGTGCAAAGGATTACTTCTTTAAAGCAGCGCTCTGTCACTTCATAGTGGATGAGTTGAACGCCAAGGTAAACGTTCTTCTGTGCTAACTTTCTTATAAGGGTCAGTCATGAAAACAGGCCCTAGGTACTCTGTCATCCTTGCTATCACTACATTTGTGTGATGTTTGTTAGTAGCAGGATTAAACCACGTACATTAATAATAATAACAAAAATAATACAATAATAATAACAGTAGTAATAATGATGCTGTGTGGTATGTGTTCCCAATCGTAATTTTGTACATGGCAACATGTTCAGTTGCCAAGGCTGTTCTCTCAAAGTCAGAAACATGGCAACCATGCTCCTTCCATAGATTCGTTTGCAATAAGTTAGGGGGAGGTAAAAAAAGTAGAATAACTAGCTATTTCTTTAACTCAGAAATAGAATTTGAATTTCCAACTAGGGAGAAATATTTTTTTTTTTTTTTAAGATTTATTTACTGGGACTCCCTGTTGGCGCAGCGGTTGAGCACTGGGTTGCGAAGCTGCATGCAGCCTCTGCAGCGCTGGTGCAATCCCCGGCCACCGGTCAAGGGCCCCACATGGCGTACAGACCTCTCCTGCCGCCGGCTGCTCCCCTTAGCAGTGTACTTTGTCAGTCTGCCTGCACTGCTCTCCCCTCTGGCTCTGGTGAATTCTCTCACCCTCCCGTGCTTCTGACTGTACCCAGTGCTTGTATAAATAAATAAATAAATCTTTAAAAATAAAGATTTATTTATTTATATAAGAGGCGCTGGAAAGTGAGAGGATTCACCAGAGACAGAGCGGGGAGCAGAACAGGCAGACGGATCAAAAGCACTGCTGAGGGGAGCAACAGGCGAGGCAGGAGAGGCCTGCTGTGCCATGTGGGTAGCTCCCTGGCCAGCCGGGAATCGAACCTATGGTGCAAAGGCTGCGGACAGCTTCACAGCGCTGCACTAAATCTGCTGCGGAGAAATTGAAAAGCTAAATGGAAACTGAGAGAAAAGAGGCAGAAACATGGGCGCATTGATTTTGTTAGTGTCTGGAATTGGAAGAGCAGAATTAAAGCTGCTGAAGGAAAAAAACCCTTTCCTTCCAGCCTCGAGCAGTAGTCTGTGATGTGTTTGAAAATTGGACAGTGATAGGGAAGAACTTCTCCATTGTGGATGAAAACAGACATCTGGTTTGCAAGGTTTTAGAATTAGGTTTGATTCACATTGTCTTCTTTACAGCAACCTAATTCAGAAAAAAAAAATGGTTTAGAAAGTTTTTATGTACTAAAATTTAAAATTTAAAATCAAACTGATTTTGATGGCAAGTTTAACAAAATACTTCTTAAATCACCTTAAATAGGATGTAGATAAATTTTATTGAAGGTAATGTTCAAGACATTATTCCTTTGTTTAGTGAATTGGACATTAACAAGTATTTTTCTCTTTCAGCTTGCTCTTGAGAAATATGAGGAAATGTTTCCAGCATTCACTGATTCAAGAGAATGTAAATTATTGAAAGTAAGTTACACTAAAACTTTGAAAAAAATGCCTTTGTTGTCAAGTGGGATTGGGTGTAATGAAGTTTTATGAAGTCTGCTGCTTGCTTTTCTGCTTTTAAAGAATAGGTCTCAAATGTGACTGGAGTCAGGGATATAAGCATTGTGTTCTGAAACAGGCAATTCTGAAAAGTTAACACATAACCTGGATCTCTGACTTGGGGTAATTCTTGAATTATATTCTAATGCTTCCCAATTTTATAAGGTATTTGGCAGTAACAATGTTATACTAAAACTGTTTCGATATCTAAAGTATCTATTCATAGATAGAAAATTTTAACTTAAACTAATTTTTCCATATTGTTCTACCAGAAACTTCTAGAAGCTCATGAAGAACAGAATAGTGAAGCTTACACTGAAGCAGTAAGTTATGCCTTTGCTATATAGTACATTCTTTGAAGGTTTAAGTTACAGAAATTTCTTTTCATTGTGTGAAGGCTGAACATTTATTTAAACATTATTCCTGTATACCTAAAGTGTATTTTACAAAGGTCGTGTTTATATATCCTACAAACCTTAGCAATTAGATAGCTATGTTAACTGAATTTAGCTGTGAGGCAAATTCAATAAACAGTATCCTGTGTGTTTTAATTTGCAGTTTGAATGTTTCTTTTGAAAATAATCTGATATATAAGTAAATATAAAGTAAAATCAGTTAAATATAATTTAAATTATTAATACAATTTAAAAATAAAATAGTTTGCTATATCCTTGGCATAAAATAGATGGAAGATTTTTTCTTTAGACTCAACATTTTTCTATTTTCCCATCTTATGTTTAGAATCAAGCAAAGTTCGCTGTATCCTCCATTAATATATTCACCATGACTTTGAAAGGGATGTTTTCCCATTTAACTTTTGCCACCACATCATTTTTATCTTACTGAAATTTTGTTCTGTGATAATGCAATAAAGTCAGTTAAAGGAATTCTACTTCCACACATTCCTTCTTTGCAAGTATATTCTTTTCATGTTCAGTGAGTATGGAGCAGTATTAATTTTCCATCTTCTAATTCTTACACAGGATCTGATTTCTTCCAAATGTAAAGGCTACTAGGAATTTTTGCCATGCACATGATAGCATATAGAGCATTATAAAAAACACATGAACTTGTCACTAGCTCCATCAAAACTGTCACAAGATAATGAAAAAATAAATAGTCAAGAGTGTTGGCACATTATTAGTATAAATGTTTAAATAGTTCAGGGTACTGTTGTTTTGTGCATGAATTGTATTTCCTTGGAATAATTGCTGTTCCTCTCCCCTTAAACTAGGTGAAGGAATTTGACTCGATATCTCGCTTGGATCAGTGGCTTACTACCATGTTGCTTCGTATCAAAAAGTCCATCCAAGGGGATGGAGAAGGAGATGGAGACCTTAAGTGAAATGTTTCTGTCTTTGTGGCATGCAGCTAACTCCTCTTTAGTTTCATCTTAGGGCCAAGTGATCTTAATGGGATGCCCATTTAATGACTTAATTTTGTTGCACTTGAGCCAAATGACCTGTGTGTGTTTTAAGCTCGCCGTGTTTGTGTTGCTATGAAGTGGACAGGTGGGAAGCTCCTGTGCATATTGTGGGTAGGATGGGCTAGTTCATGCTTGTTAGAGTCTCCAGGGTTTTCTGAGAACTACTTCAGAAACTTATTCCTGTTGTTTTGATACTTGCAGGGCCCATATTTAATTTTGCCACATTAATTTTTTGTCCTTTGTGGACTTGAGTACCCAACCCAGTTCTAATAGATGCTTGGGATGTATTCTCTAAATATATGTGTTTAATTTCGGATGGTTGTTGGGAATGAATTTATAACCTTTTTCATTAGAAATTTCATTGTTCTTGATGTTACCTTGTGATTCTTTTGATGGTGCTAGTGACCACTTTCTTTGCTTTGTATATTGTTCTGTATGCTAACATGCATGCAAAAACTCAGAATAGCCTGGGTCTGCTGGCATTACTTCATAGGATAAGACAAGGGAGCTTCCTGGCAGTGCTTGCTTTTGTGTGTGGATGAATGTCAAGGTAAGTCTGACTGATTTTTACTTACACTCACGCACACATACACACACACACACACACACACACACACACAAGACTATGAAAAACAGAATATCTCCTTTTCCTGGAGAGCGTTTCCAGTTTACTTGGAAGGGAAACCCCTTTCTTTATGTTCACATAAAGTTGTTTAACTGGCATATCACTTTACTTTTATGTTTATATACTTTCCCACATGAGATGGTGCCCTCAGTGCCACTGTCATGTAAATCCTATTCTAGGCCGGGAAATTGTCAAAGTCAAAGCTTGAGAATGTGTGTCATTCATTTTATCCCTTTATTGAATGTGATAGGTTAGATAAGTAAATGTAGTACTGGGTTTACTACTTGCGCATTTGGAGAAGAACCCAAACTAGCTTCTGAGGGGACTTAAATTTCCTCTTAGCCAGTGGATTGGTCTTAGTTTGTGTGTTTGAACTCTGTCATGTTCTTTTGGTTTACATGATATGTGCGCTCTTATTTATGAACTTGATCCCTACCCATATATTACATGCTCACATTATACTTTAGACGTGATCTTGTTTCCTAAATCTCTTTATTTATGCTTAAATGATCTATGTTTTGAAACATCTGTTGCCAGATATAACCTGTGGTTCTTTTTAAATTGTGACAGCAGTCATTAAGGACAGGCAATGAAATTTTCCATATTATGTCAGATAGTAATTGGTATTTGAGTAGTGTTTTAATTTTTGGATGGCCCTTGCCTGGAATTAGTAGCCAGGGTGGGCAGAAGTAGAGTGGGTGTGCCCTCGCCAAGGATGAGTGACTGGACTGAGTGAGGAAGGCTTTGGGATGAAGTGAGTAAGTCAGTGTGGAATGGAGGGGCAGTAGCAGGAAATGAAGTTGAAAAGGCCCAGCTGAGGCCACGTTGTACAGGCTCTCCCTCTACAGTGGCGGCCTTGGTCTTTAGTGACAAGGATGGTCAGCAATGGCACAGTGTCAGTTGAGGGTAGAAAGGGTGAATCAGAAGACACAGATACTCTGGTATTGGGCGCTGGAGTCTGTCCTTCCTTCAAAGGTCTGGAATTGTTGACAGAAAGCTGTTTCTCTCAGTACACTTCAGAACACAACCCATTTGGACCTTCTTCACTTCCTGTGGAGTCTCTTACAAGAAAGTGCTTAGATGTGGGTTCTTGTTGCAATATCTGACCTATTCTTCAGCCGGCCTAATATTCTTTTTCAAAAGCCTGGGGGCATTTGTAAACTGTGTTCCAGATGTGAGTCGATCCATTTGGAGAGCATTTAAATCCTCGTACTAGCTGGCGTGTTCCATCACTAGTTTAGAAAGTTTATTTTCATTTGTTAAAAGAACCTTCCAGACTTACCATGTAAACTCCAAACCAAATGATTTATTTTAAGGTATTTCAGTTTATTCATAGTGATCTACTAACAAACCTCTGTATGAAGAAGTATGATTTTTAAAGCAGTATTGGTGATGTTATGTTGGAGTTCCTTATTTAGAGTGAAATAAACCCTGGGATCAGTGCCTGAGTTAAGAATTAATTTTGGTTTTTAATACTTCATCTAGAAAGAATAAAAATGATTGTAACAGCTAGAACAGACCTGCCAGGTGATAAAGCGTCCAGACTTCTTGAAATGTCCCATCAACACAGAGAAGAGCATGACTAGAGACCTGATTCGGGTCTCCTGGATTTATAGAAAGTCATTTATGAAAAAAATATGATTTTATGTTATAATCCTTATATTTTAACAAATCTAAGCTTAGTTCATAGTCAAAGTCCATTCAGATCTCTTCAGGAAAGCTTTGCTTTTTGTGGCAACACTTTTATAGCTGTATGAGTTCCTTTTTCATTTAATGATTTGAAAACAGTATATTTGCACAGTCGTGGCCTGTGTGTGATGGTGTCACTGTAACCAAAGTGTGTGCACTTACTATTTTCTCTGACTGTAATTAAAATGTCCAAACGCAGACCTCTGTGGCTTGCTTCAGAGGATTTGGCAGCACGCATGCCGCCTCTGACCCTCCCGCCTGTGGTGTGAGCCATGAGCAGGAGTAGATTTGCATCTGTCAGGTTCTCATTAGGCCACTGCAGTGTTCCCTCTCCTGCTCTCGGGTGGAGAATTACATATGAAAACTACCTGCCCATGTGATGGTAAATCTGTCTTAGCAGAGAGTATGTATGTTTTGTGTGAACCTGTACAGTAAATAAAGTGGAAATTATGAGTAATATCTTGACTAGTCTTTCCTAACTCCATTTGCACAGATTAAGAGTAACTTCCTTTCCTTCAGATTCTTCCCATCAAGCTGAAGGTAACAGGCATTATCTGTTGTAGGCTTTGTGAATATCAAACTTAGGTCACTTAATAGAACATTAAACTTAGGTCACTTAATAGAAATTCAGTTTACAAGATGAGGGACTTTGAAGGAAACCTTAGTCTGTTGATTCACTCAGAACTCTGTAAGCCTCACATTCTCATCCCTTCCTGCTGCCCCCATTAAGGAATCTTGCTTGAATTCTTTAGACTCCCTATAATCACTTGAAAGTTGATGGAGGAGTGATGCCTAGAAGAGTTTTGGAGGTGGGGTAGCAAGGAACCCTAAAGCCACTCACATCTGTTAGCTGTGGATGCAGGCCTTTACTAACTTTACGGAAGTCTGATTGGGATAGGTTCCCTGGAGAGGCCAGCCCCACTTGCCAGCTCCCCCCCTCGAGAACGTGGAAGGAATATGACATAGGATTGGAGGTTGGCAGGGGAGAAGGGAGAGTTAAATGAACAGCCAGTTAACCTCAGGGAGCCATGTTCAGGTAAATTTCAAGTCTGCAACCGAAAGATAATTCAAAGCATTTTTTTAAAAATGAATGGTAGAACAGTCTATCCCAATCAAGGAATTCTGAATTGTTCAGGATTAGTGTATCATTCAATTGCCTCTTATAGTCAGTGTTTCCTAAAAAAAAAAGAATCCACTGTGATGGTTTAAAGACCTGTTTTTGCGAGTTTTGCTGAGTCACTATGCAGACTGGCAGAGGTAGGTGGGTGGTTTCTGGGCTCTGCTGAGGTGAACTGTACAACCCGTGTTTGTAGCTGACATGGTCTTGCCTTGGTACATGTGAACAGATGGCCCTTTGCATGAGTCCCTACCTTCTCCCCACCCCCAACCTTCAGTAATACTGCTATTTTAAGTGAACAACCATCAGGTTCATTTAATGGGACGAGCACTCATTTGGTTTCAAAAATGTTCTGGTACGACAGAGTCTACAATTTAACGGGTTAGTTTAATTATCACAACTTATTTTCTGATTTTTTCGATTATCATCTTCAGCAGAGCCACATTTCTGTTAAAAATCACCGTTAATAAAGGTCTTCTCCCACCACAGGGATCATTTATTTTCAGAGTCTCTACAACAAAGATGATACAACCAAAGGCAGCACTTTGGAGTGTGGGGTGAGAGTACTTCCCATATGGTTGAGTTGAGGCCTGGTGTCACCTCTCCAGGCTCTGAGGGGGCAGTGCAGAACCAAGGGCACTTGCCTGCTCTCAGATCTGAGACTAACATACTCAGGGTGGCCTGGCTTTTACTCAGCCAGGCAAGAACAATAGAGGGGCAACCCCCTCTGTGATGGCTTCTGTGGAATTTTTGAATTTCTCTTCTCAAGAGGAGTCTTACTCCCACAGGAAGTAGACAGAGAAGTCCATATTGGAGAAGTCTGTGTACCAAGTGTTACTGGTACATTGGATTCAGTCCACTTGCACAGTGCAGCACCAGCTACTCAGCTTCTTGCAGAGATTAGCGTGGCTCACCACCAGGCCTTTCACTTGGAAGTATAAATGTGCAATCTAAATTGTTAAGATAGATTTATCCTGAAACTAAAGACTCTGACTTGAAATTTCATTACCTCTGAAATTATGGAAATATTTGTGTTTCAACTAAAAATCTTACTTCTGCAGGGCCTAAATTCTAATAGTGGAAATGAACTTACAAAACTATTTTTACAAAGCAAACATTTATTAACACATTTTTTTTGTAGAATTTCTAAAGAAACAAGTTCAAGACAAAAATTCTTCCAGTAGGTAACAAAATAATTATTTAAATTCCTTCTCCTTAAGATAACTTTATTCCATGAAACAATTCATCAGCTGGGTCGGCCCATTCTCTGACCAAAGTGATAGTCACTATTTTTTTTGTTCTGTAAACATAACTAGGATAAGTTGTCGATTTATTTTGAAATCATTCAGTACGGCTGTCTTCAAGAGCAGGTGTGAAACATGTTATCAGCATCTAAAACACCTTATGGTGTTTTTAGTATTTACTGTGACATGTTATATGTTAGAACAAAGTAAGCACTTAGGAAGCAAGTCTTCCCTCACTAATTCCTGTTTTCATCCTCAAACTTACAGATAAAATTACCTTTCTTTTAGAAAAAAGTGTTTTCACAGCAAGTTTAATAAATTAAAATGTAGAGGAAAAGATCAACTAGTGAATGAAATAATTATCATTCAAATTTCTCTTTAAATTAATATGGTTAAGTAGAAGCACTTCATAAGCACATAGCAATATATCCAAGCCACCAACCTGCTGGAGCCAAGAATCAGGCTTAGAAAATAAAGCAGAATTGTCTTTTAACTACAAATCACTTTGAGCGGTAATTAAGGCCAGCATGTGATAGCCAAAGGCGCATTTAAGACACACATTCTTCACAGTCCTCTCGTAAGGCATGATCAAAGATGAGTGTGCCAAGGCCTTTGGTCCCATCTACATATGCTCACATGCTCCCAAGGAAACAAATATTTCAAGCATTGGATGTGGAAATGAAAAAGTCTGGTTTTCTGGAAATTAAGTCAGAAAAACTGCAAAAATAGTAATACTCTGCTCTAAGTTTGACACAGTTACCTCATTCTACTTTGTAAATAAAATGGCTGAAACGTTTCAAGTCCTCTAAAGCCTCTTGCTTAGTATTCACACTTCTTTGCAAAATAAATAGTAGTTTGCTGCTAGAATCTTTGGTAGGACAGCTTTTACCTAATCTGATTTTTAGGAAAGAATCCAAACAGCCACATTTTCATTTTAAAAGTTATTTTATGGCACATGTTCTACCTGCTTACTGCTATGAGAGCTTATACTAAGCAGTTAGCAAGTATCCAATTTGTCATTTCTTTTTTAGTGTTTACTCAAGGGAGGGGTGGGGGGAGTGGCTATGGAGAGGAACGAATGCAGTAATTCATTCAAGGGTCCCCGGAACAAATTTATTTGCTTCATTCAATTCAACAGGGAAGACATAGCTGAAAATACATGGCCCCAGTTTTATTTCAGCTCGGTAGAAAAATACCATAAAAGTATCAGAAATAAACCCACGTGGAAGCTAAGGCAGGGTGAGACTGGGTACAGCAATTTCATGAGCTGGGTCACTGCTCTGTACAGTTAAGGTAAGCAGTTGTCCAAAAGTCATAAATAGCAAGATAATCAAGCATTAGAATGATTAACACATATAACCTGTACCAGAATTAAGTAAGGTTATGTTAACTGCTTTGTTAAGTGTAGCTGAGATCATGCAGATCAGGATTTTAAGGGAGAGCTTTAAAAATGCTTTGATCAAGACGTGCAAGTGAGCAGAAATTTGGGAAAATCTGCAGAAATCATTCTTGTTCCCTTCATTGCCCACAGATAGTTCTTTTGCTTAGTCCCTGACTTATCTCCTATACAGCTATCTTTGCTTATCTCATATAAGCAAAGATGAGGCTGCAACCGACTTAGCAGCTAAAGTCAAGCTTATTCTATGTTGGTTAAGGAGTGAAGTTGTGTGGGCATCGAGTCTGTCTGTGGAGTCAGCCCACTGAGCTCACTGATGGTGGTGGCCAGCAGAGCATCCTGGGACACCACAGGATCATCTGACTTGCAGGCAGGGTCTACGGGACTGTTCCCATGCACAGCGGGCACACTGTCTTGGACTGTGGCCAGGTTGTGAAAATGGCCATTTTCTGCAAAAGACAGCAATTTATCAGAAAGTTTGGATGGCGCAAATTCTTCATCAGGCTGTTCAGTCTTGTGCCCTTCATCATTCTTAGGTGAGCCATCTACAATAACAAGGAAAGACTTCCATGGAGTATTCTTGTCATGTATCTACAAATCAAACACAAAACAAAAGTCACTGATTGCTTCTGCACAAGAAACTGTAAACCCCTCAATTCACAGCTACTAACAATGACAAATACATCTTTTAAAACAATTTTCTCACTTCAACTTAAATTTAGATACTGCTCCAGGAAAAACATCCTTTTACTAACTGTTTAATACCTTTCTATCACCCATGTCACTGTTAGAAAAGGATTTATGGGGGCCTCCCTGGTGGTGCAAGGGTTGAGATGCAACCTATGAAGCTATCTGCAGCCACTGCAGCACAAGTTCGATTCCTGGCCAGCCAGGGAGCAACCCACATGGCACAGCAGACCTCTCCTAACTTGCCCACTGCTCTCCTCAGCAGTGTACTTTGGTTAGTCTGCCTGTTCTGTTCCCCACTCTGTCTCTGGTGAATCCTCTCACCTCGCCATGCCTCTGGCCTGTAACCCCAGCTCTTGTATGCATAAATCAATCTTTAAAAAAAAAAAAAAAGGGATTTATCAGAGTGTGCCTTCCTAGGCCCAGAGACTTGGTTCTTCAGTCATAGTAACTGCAAAGAAAGACCTCACGTATTCCCTCACCTCCTTATAGAACGAATGACAGGCACTTCTGACTGCCTAGGGTTGTGCGTGCCTAAGGAGCAGCAATTTGTCATTCTTAAAAACAAGCTTACTGAGGTGTGCCGCCGGAGTGTGGACTTGTCCGTAAACGTCCGCCCACATGCATTACACATGAAAGGCTTCTCCCCTGTGTGGATCCGATGGTGGCGCTGCAGTGCATTGAGCTGGGTGAACTGCTTTCCACACTGGTCACAACAATAGGGCCGTTCCCCTGAGACAGAAGAGAAGATCTCCTTAGCCTACTGTATTTCATTCTAACAAACTAGAATACTGCTGTTTGTAAACTATGGAAAATCTTTGGTACTCCACCATAAAGACAGCTATATAAGGATCAACTCAAGGGTCAGCTGACAGGCACAATGTACTGTCCCTCAGATACTGAGTTTACAGCCTATACCCACAAGGGCCCGAAGCCACACCTGCAGCTGGTATTACACCTATAGAAAGTTCAACCTCCTTTCCATAGTGACAGAATAGAAATGAATACAAGCAGGTATACACACTGACATGTAGAAATCACTGTCTCTAAGTTAATCAGAAAACATTTAAATGTTCACATAGCTACGTCCATATTCAAATGTTCATATCACTTCAGCTTCTCAGAGCCAGAAAATAGCAGCTCATTTTTTTTTTAAATGCTAGTACACACAAAGCAAAGTTAAATTCCAAATAACTTTCTAGTAAACCTAAAACCTTAGGGATTTTTTCTTGCCATGATGAATTTTCTTTTCTGGTAACATTCCAGCCATACCTGTGTGGACTTTAATATGCTGGTACAGTGAATTCCGTTGGGCAAAAGTCCTGAAACAAATTTCACATTTAAAGGGTTTCGATCCAGTATGGATTCTATTGTGATGTTTTAAATACTCCTTAGAAGCAAAACTCTTGCCACATGTTTCACACATAAAAGGTCTTTCACCTACATGAAAAGATGAAACAAAAAATTAGAAATGGTTCAAGCATTAAAATATAAAGGAAGAGCATAAAACCCATTCTTAAAACCCACAAGCTTCTCAGGGTGCCATGGCAGGCAGCGTGCTACATTTCCTAGTTGGAACTGTCAGAACATTTATTCACTTAAGATGCTTACTACCTGCTCAAAGTTGGTGCACAATATCCTGGGAAGTTCTGAAAGATTAGGCTAGAATTAAAGAGTTATTTAGTCAACTCATAGTTTGGATATTTAGTCATTCCAAACAAATCAGTTTTACAACTTGTTTGGAGAATTGTTTTTCAAAAAGGACTTCTAGGGATTATTATTAGAATAAAAGTCCCTCTTGAGAGGAAGTTCACATTAGATATAATAGGCATAGCTATTCAAGAGTCGCAAATCCCCATCAACTTGGAATGGATTATAGAACATGAAAAAAAAAAATGTTAAAATGCCATTTCTCATTATGCAGTTTGAGTCCTTTAAGTCCCATAAATCAGACTCATCAGATTATTAGTTGTGCCCTAATTTCACAAACATCAAAATAAAGATCGGCTTTTAATACGGTTTGAATATATTAATGTTATAATGAAATGATTTTAACAGTGAGACAGAGGTCAGTGTGACCTGACCTCTCCACCCCCAAGCTTCCATTACACACCAATTTATGCTCATTTTACAATCTAGTAATTTGACATTAAATGCCTCAACTCTTGTCTTGCCTGAATTTGAGCTTGAGGCCTATATGACAGTGATTAGAAGTAAAAATGTGACAATGCAAGCAAACATGAAGGAGCAGAGTTACTATGATAACTATAGCACACAGCAGATTCTGTGTACTTTTGTATAATACAGGGTTCGGAACTTTAGGGTATTGTGTTAAATCAGAATAAAGCCAATTTAAATTTTCTCTGTCACTATACCATATCAAAAAAATTGGAAAGTGGAAGCAAGATAATTTCATACCTCCTTAATACTACATACGACTATTTTCTTCCAGTCTTTTATGTGCAGGTTTTCCATATAGCTGGGATTTACTGTATGCTTAAGTGTGCATTTTTTAAGTCAATATCCCTGTGTGGATGTTTTTCATACTGTTCAGAGATATTAATGGTCAATTTTCAGAACCACGGCCTGTGGTTACACTAATAGAGTTGTTTCTAAAGCTTTGTTATTAATAGCTTGAAAAGAGAACAGCATATAGCTTTTCCCGTATTCTGAACAATTTCTTTACGACAGATTCCTGGAAATGGAATTTGGGGCTAAAATAATAGGAACTGTTTCATACCTCTTGCTACGTAAGACTCAATGCCAGTTCCTACGGCTGGATATGCAAAAACCATCGCCTCAAGGACGCAGGCAATGGAAAGTTTGGTGAACATATTTGTTTATTTTTGCTCACTTAACTAGGTGGAAACGCTCTCTCCCAGCTTTAGCTTACATCATTTGATAGATGCCAACTTCTAAATTAATAAATCGCAGTTTGCGTCTACAGCTAGGAAAGACATTCAATCACAACAGCATGAGTATTTACCTGTGTGACACCTTTTATGATAAATCAGCATGTGGTTCTGAGTGAATCTTGCACCACATTCATCACAGACAAAAGGTTTTTCCCCTGTATGAATTCTGAAAGTACAACATTCAGATGGTAACTTAGGATGTATTTCAAACCTCACTTTGCAATACAATTTCCACTCTAGCCTGCAAAGACAGTTCATTCCAAAGACAGTTCATTCCAAGAGACCTATTGAGAATGAATGGAGTGAAAGGTAGAGAGCGCCATCATCTCCTTCCCCAAGTCCGTCTCTGCATGAGGTCAACAGACTGACATCTTGTCCCTTAAGATGCTGACTGTCCACCCACACCTGTCTTCCAGTTTATGCTGTACAGCGTATGCATGCAGAGACCACATCTTAGTGTAGTTTTAAAAGCACTAAATAAAATAGTATTTGTAAGGCTTCTTTATCCCAAATCAACCATTAACACCTTCAGGACTGTTGCTGACAAAGTGCACATTATCAAAAAATTTACTACCATTTCCTAATACAACATAAGCTGTCTAGAAAGAACTGTTTTCCAAGTGCTAAAGAAGGCTGGTTTCTGAGGAGTGTGCATAAGCATTTGCACTTCACAGCCAGTGTGAAGTGGCCATCAACTCCAATTTACTACGCGCTTCCTAGACCAAGTTTTTAAACAATACACAAATTGAAGATGAAAATCATACCACTACCCCAAAGACTGACCTAGGCATGCGTGCAGATACAGAACAGAGTAGAAAACTGCTTGTCTGAATTTCAAGCATAAATATGAGCATTCTAAGGAAACTTATTTGAAAACTGTCATCCACCTACAGTTCAAAAACAAATTAACAAACCAAAAAACACCATTCATGCTAATTCTGTAGTGCAGACTAACCCATGGCATACTTTCCAAGCCCAGAGATCTCAAAAATAAGACCAGAGAACTACCCTAAAGCGCTTGAAGGCATGCCACTGAGGACAGTAATAGGACTGTGAAACCCAGATGGTCACAGACACAAGTTCTAAATGAATCGGGAAAAGAGAAATACAGGTAATTAGCCCTGCCCCGTCCTGGGGTGGTGGGGGGGGGAGGTGGTAGGAACCATACTCAACAAAGGCCACCATGGAGGGGAGAGCCTGGCCTGCAGTGCATGCAAGACAAGATTTGTGGGTGCTGGCCTCTGCAGCAGTAGGGGAACTGGGTTCTGTGTCAGGAGAAGGTGGGCGTCCCTGTGGGCCTCCAGGATAGATGAACACTGAGGATTTCCAGAAAGCTAGAGCGCAATCTCATAGCATCTCTGCCTAGAAAGAATATTCAAAATTGTCCCAAGATAGCCTCTCCCAGTTTTTAGAGGGAGCAAATTAAGAAATGAAAACATGGAGATGTAGCCACACTGGTCCAAACCCTAGAACCACCTCAGTTTCTCCGCGCACATTTCAAGAAAATAAGCCAACAAGTTACAATCTGGAAACACTTTCAGAGCTGCAGATATTTCCCACCACACTCCACTGGCAGAGCCGCTGCCCGTACCTCATGTGGGTCTTGAGTGCAGAGGGCTGTGAGAACTTGGCCTCGCACTCTGTGCAGCCGTAGGGCTTATGGCCCGTGTGTGTCCTCTCGTGGAGCCGCAGGGCGGTCTTGGAGCTCAAGCCCTTGCCACACTGCTGGCACTGGTGCCGCTCGCCTCCACCCTCGTGGACCTGCACCACATGCCGCTTAACGTCCTTCTTCCTCTTGAATTTCTTCCCGCACAGCTCACACGGGAAGTGGCGCTCGCTGCTGTGCACGTGGCGCTGGTGGCTCTTCAGGTTGCAGCGGTTGGCAAAGGTCTGGCCGCAGGTGTCACAGCGGTGCACCACCTCCGTGGCCACTCCGTGGTGGTGCCTGATGTGCTTCAGGAAGCTCTTCTCATACAGAAAGGCTTTGTCACAGATCATGCACTTGAAGTTGCTCTTCCTCTTCTCCCCCTCCTCCAACTCCTCTTCCTCCTCCTCCTCCCCTATCACCACTTTCTGCAGCACTTCCTCTACTTTCACCCCAGCACTACAGTTCTCATTTTTGGCCCCTGGCTCCATCTCTGTTGCCACAGTGTCCAGGCTGGAGTCTTGGGGACACCTGAGGTCCCCTATGTCATCCTCAGCACTTTTTTGCTGCTCTCGAAGTCGTCTTGTGTATTTCTTTTTAGGGATTTCCACAAATACCTTTCTTCCAGCGAGTCTCCCACTAGCTCTTCTGATTTTAGGGTAAGGAGGCTTAACTACATCTTTCTTCTTGTCCGGTTTCTCCTTGGACTTCCTTGGAGGCATGTCTGGTAACACGCCATTGCTGATGCCCTCTCCTGCGGGATCCAAGGAATCCACCAGGCCATTGGCAAGAGGGCCGTCCTCGGTTGCGCTGGGCAGAGCCAGTGGCTGCTCGGGAGCAACACTGACTTGGGATCCACTGCTTCCTTCTGCATCCTGAGACTCTGAGAAGTTCTGCAACTCCAAAAGCACTGACTCCAGCATCTGTTTCTTTAACTGAAAACAAGTTTCTGATAAGTCCAAACATTTTAGCTTTTCAGCCATTTCCAGCATTCGCTGCACCCGGTCTTCTTCCACCTGTACCTTCGCAGTGTAGACAAACTCAAGAAATGAAGCAAAATCAACAACCTGCACTTCATTTAAGTAGACGTTAGTCCTAGTACCATCCACAGTCTTCTCGTTAAGGAACATTTCCTTAAAAAACTTGCTGGTGGCTGCCAGCACTGCCTTGTGGGCCATGAATTCTTCACGGACACCCTGGTACTCCACACTGACAGTCACATCGCACAGGTGGCCGAGCTGGCGTAGCTGATGCATTTCATGCAGAAGGTTAAATGGTGAGGATTTGGATTCTAGCAGAACTGCACCACTTTCCATGTTTCTTTTACCAATAACAGCTTTGGAAACAAAAGCAAGAATTACTCATGTATGAGCATCCACTCAAGTAAAAGAATTAAAAAATGTGATTAATTTAGTTCTTAGAGGCTATGAAGTGATTAATAAACTAAACCTAACTTTTCTCATATAAAGATTCAAACCACACTAGATAGCATCTTTCTTAATTTTTGACATCTTAATATTTGCATGAAAAATAAAATATCACTAAGATTTCCCACAATGTTAAACATAAGTGACTGACTGACTAATGAAATACATCTAAGAAGTACTTGCTTATTAAGGTGATTTTCTAATTTGCTTACAGATACAGACCCCCAAAACTGTAATGAACTTATGGCTGAACACAATGTCTAGTTCTTTATTCAGGAATCCAAATAATTAAAAAAAAAAATACAGGGTCTTGCCTATCTGGGAGGAAACCTTAGAGAATTATGTCTGCCTTTTTTTTTTTTTTTAAAGATTTATTTATGTATACATACAAGAACTGGGGTATAGGCCAGAGATGCGGGGGGTGAAAGGATTCACCAGAGACAGAGTGGGGAACAGAACAGGCAGACTGACTGAAATACACTGCTGAGGGGAGCAGCGGGGGAGTCAGGTCTGCTGTGCCATATGGGTAGCTCCCTGGTGGGGGGCCGAACTTGTGCTGCAGAGGCTGCGGATAGCTTCACAGTGGTGTGCTTAACCTTGGACCACCAGGGAGGTACTATGTCTGTCTTTAAAAACAACAAACTAATTTTCCATGAGGAACACTTAATGGAAAAGTAGCCCACAATCCATACTCATTCTATATGCCTCATAATTTTAATTACTATTAACTGTATACAAATAATGCAAGTTACACAGTTACAAGCTGTGTTGCCTTGAGCAAGTAACTTCTCTGAACGTTAGCAACTCTGTAGAAGGTTGACAAGCTGTTATGAGGCTTAGTGAGTGCAGACATGTCTGTGCTTAACTGGAGATTTTTAAGTTAGTTGTTCCTGGCTTCCCATGCACCAGGTCTAGGTGCTATTATCCCCATTCCAGATGAGAAAGTAAGGTAAAGTGCATGGGCAGGGAGCTCCAGCCAGCACCTGGTAGGACTCTGGACTCACTGAAACTGCTCAGCACACCGTTCACCTCAACCTTGCCAAAGGACAAGTGCTGCTTTCACTCCCTAGATCTTTCCACAAATAACAGCAAAAGAAAATTAAGCATCACGCCAAGGGCCACTCTCCTTAGCGTCAATGATACCACAACACCATTTTGGGTAATGCCTTCTGCCTTCTCAGGCTTCCCAAATACTTGCTTTCTTCTCAAGGCTTATCCCCAACTTTTGGCTCTTGAATCCACCATCCTCTTCCAAGTTCCCTTTGGTTCCTAAATCTCCATCCAGTCATCCAAAGTACCCACCTGATTGCTGACCTCCTTCAACCAGATCTTAGCCTCAGGTGTCAGGCTCAAACTTTCTAGAGCAGAACTTGTCTTTACCTTCCCTGAAAATACAGTCTCACCTCTCCTGCCTTCTCCCCCATCAATGATGCTGCTTTTGGTAGCTGGAGGCTACAACTTGGTCCCCACAACCACCAACCAGCCCCTCTCCCTTTACATGGAAAAAGACAGCCCTCTGTGCTCATCTGAGAAATCAAACAAAACAAAAAAATTGGTATCTGGGCGGCCTGAGCAGTGTCCTCTAAAGGGGCTTTCACAAGTCTGCGAATAGGATGGGGCCGGGGGCAGTCGATGGACTACCCCCGGCTCCAGATAAGTCTTGGGAGAAACGGCTACAGATCGCTCTTCGCCTGATGCCCGTCCTCGCCACCAGCTCTGCCAATGACGCCGAGGACCACAAGTGCAACTGAACGGGCGGTCAGAAAATGCTTTCTAAGTCAATCAATAAAGTGGTTATGAGCAAGATTTCCCTTTTTCGCCCGACCACAGGAAGGGAAGGAAGCGATCATGGCGACAGGAACATTTCAGCCTGGGTGACAGCTGCATCTCACACTGTAATTGGCTGGCACCCTGGCTGCCGCCTCCGCCCCTGAGCATCGCCCCAGTCTCGGCCACTCTCAGCTGCCCCTCCGCACTGGGGACGTGCAAGGCTCCGGCCAGGCCTCAGCCCGGGTGGGCATCGCGCTCCCCCGCGCCCGACCCCGGGCCTCGGGCCCACCACGAGCTCGCCGCCCCCGCAGGCCCTGCGGCCCGCATACTTGCAAAGGACACGCGGCCCCCGCTGCAAGGACTCCAGCGCCCGCTCGGCCCCGGGCATGCACGGAGCCAGGGTAATGGGGCCTGGCCCTGCGGCCCCGGGACGGCTCCCGACTCCTGCACCGCGAGGCCGCCGAGCAGACCACCCGGCCAGCCAGCTCCCGGCGCCGACGGCCGAGACGCGGCGGCCGGGGCGAAGGGCCAGACGGACGCGCGGGGCGGCGCACTCACCTCCCAGCCCGCGCCCCCGCTGCCGCCGCCGCCGCGCGTCTGCTGGGCCAGGCGGACTGGACGGCCGGCGGTTGGGCGGGGCCGGCGCCAGCGCGGGCGCCGGGGAATGGCCACCGTGCGGCCTCGCCCCGCCCCAGCCCGGCCCCGCCCCTTCGCAGGGCTGCGTGCGCACGTCGGACTGCGGCGGTCTTGCGGGCAGTTACGTGATCCGACAGACGCGGAGGCCGCGCCTGCCGCTGGCCGCGCCAGATTGCGTCATCCGTCGCAAACTCAGGTGGGCGCCTGCGCAGAAGCCACGACAGCGGCGCCGACTACCAGGAGCCGCTCGGGCGGGCTGCGCTCGCGTCACGTGAGAGGCGGGGCGCTCGGCCTGCTTTTCGTTCTCCGTTGGCTTCTCCCCCGGCGTGCTAGGCGACTGCGTGCCCTTGTGAAGCGTGCAGTTAGGCGCCATCGACCCGCAGGGCGCAGGACAAGAGGGGAGTTCACCGGAAATTCTCATACTGGCGGGCGGCGAACGAAGCGTCCCCGAATGTGCCGGGTGCGGCTTGCCGGGAGCAGTGCACCGGGCGGTCGAGCGTATCCCTGCAGCTGAGCCGCCCCGCCTGGAGAGTGGGGTCATGGGGGGACAAAACCACTCCCTGCTAGCATCACCTATAGACTGCCCCCATTTTGGTCGGTTGTTAGGGAACTTCTACAGACACCCTGCAACTCCTCAGTGAAAAGCCATTTATGTCGTCAGGGTGATTGACACCTTCGGAGCAAAACCTTGCTTCCTGTCACAGGGCAGGGTGCGGGGAGACACCCTAGATCCCTCCAAAGCTGCCTGCTCTGAATAGGTTCTGCCATCTGCTCCATAAAGACAAAACACCCTAGTGCGTAAGGCCTTTAATGGAAAGGATCTTTAATACAATTAGTGTACAATGGAGAGGTGAGAAAAAGACCAAGAATATAGTTTCCAAATCAAGCACCCAAAGTTACCCATCCCCTCGTGGGTAGATGTCCAGCCAAGCAGGGTTGGCTCAAAGCAGGGCCACTGAGGCCCAAAAATCTGCAACAAGACCAAGGCAGCTTCTGGTGGGGACCCATAGAGAAGGGGAGCAAGGGGCCAGGCAAGTGTGGGATAAAAGTGTTACAGGGCAGGGAGAGGGGCAGCCCAAACCCTCCCAAAACCTGCCTGCTCTAAATGGGTTCAGCCATCTGCCGCATCAACACAAAACATATGAGACTTTAATGGGAAGGAACTTTAATACAACTAGGACACAATACAGGAAAGGCAAAGAATCTAGTTTCTAAATGAAGCACCCAAAGTTACCCGTCCCCTCATGGGTAAAAGTCCATCCATATGGGATCTGCCCAGAGCAAGACCCCAAAGCCTGCCACAAGTCTAAAGCATCTTCCAGTGGGGACCCACAGAAAAGGGTCAAAAACAACGAGACAAGCCCGGAAGGAAAAGAGCAAAATCAAAATCAGGATAAAAGCTGCCATTGTCACCTCCCCACAGGTCTCACCCACATCGGTGTCACCCAGTCCACGACCAAAAGGCAAGCGCAGTTTCTTCACGTGTCTCTAGGCTCCATGTGCCTTCTCCAGGTCTCCTTCTGGCTCCATCCTGCTTCCATTCTCAGTCTCCTCTGCAGCTTCTTCTCTCTGCTCAGCTCCACCCTCCATTTGGGTGGGGCAGGGAACCTGGAACCTCCCCCTTTCCTGGGGACCACCCTGTTAGAAAAGGAGCAAAATAGAGATAAAAGCTGCCACTGTTAACCTCCCCCTGGGTCTCTGGCCAATGCCTGTTTCAAGTGTCTTCCATGTTCCCCAAGTCCCTGGTATTGCTACAGAAAAAGGATGTCCTCAGCAAATTCCACACAGGCTTTGTGGATGCCACCCCCACTCCAAGACACTGGGAACTATAAATCTCAGGATCCCCAAAGGGAAGTTGTGAAGACCTAAGGGCGGAGTTAGCAGCCATTTTCTCTGTTTGTAAATAAAAACCAGCCATGTTAGTGGGGTCTGAGACACTTGGCCAGGCATGTTTGCTCTTGGCCGGGCAGGTTTGGTCTGAGTGGGTCATTCGGGGTTCCAAGTTGGCGGAAAGGGTAGGACGCATTTAAGATTTATCTCCCTCTTTTCTACCTGAGTTGTACATTTCCTCATTCCCCTTTCCTTGTAAATAAACCTTTTGTTAACCTTTTGTGTGTGCCTGCAGCCAGCATAAGTAAGTCCCTTTTAAGTGCTCTGGCGAGGACCTGTTAGGGGGAAAGGATGTCCTAAGGCTAATTCCATACAGGCTTTGTGGACTCCACCCCCACCCCAGGCCAAAGCCAAGGACACTGTGAACTCCAAATCCCATCACCAGCAAAGGGAAGGCGGCTGGGACCTGAGGGTGGGGTTAAGCAGCCAAGTGAGTATAAAGACAGACACGTGGGCTTTGGGGGGGGGTCCCCCATTTTGGCTCTCCACCAGCTCGCAGCGTCCGGCCAGCTCTGAGAGTGACTTTGGGTTTCCAGGTCGGCGGATCGGGTAGGACGCATTAAAGACTTTATTTCCCTATTTTCTCCCTGAGTTGTACATTTTCCTTATTTCCTTTCCCTTGTAAATAAACCTTTTATTAACCTTTTGTGTGTGTCTGTAGTGGAGTATCAATACGTCCCTTTTAAGCGCGCAGGTGAGGACCCACAGCCAGGAACCCGTTCAATATCGGGGCTGTCCTGTAACAGACCCACAGTCAGGCAACCCATTTTAGAGCGGGATTGCCCTGTAACAGCATCAGTCCAAGGCCAAGAAGCAAATGTAGCTTCTTCAAATGTCTATGCTCCATGTGCCTCCTCCAGGTCTTCTTCTGACTCTCCATCTTCCTTCCTTCTCCAGTCTCCTCTCCAGCTTCTCCTCCTCCCAGCTCAGCTCCACCCTTCCTTGGCAGGGAACCTGGAACCTCCTTTTCCTTTGGGACCACCCTATTATAACTCAGCCTTACCGAATCCTAATCAAAACCCAACTTTGAAAGACTGACCTTACATCAAAATAATTAATTCTGACCTCAGCTTCAGTCAATATTTGAAGAATAAGTTAATGATAGACATCTTATTTAGTCTTTTTATATATTTGTAGTCCATGATTCCAAGAAATTAGAATAAACATAATTTTCATCTGTGAAAAGCACCAGAATTATTGTTCTTTTTATGACTTTGCTTTGCATTATAGAAAAGTCACTTGCTTCTTCACATACCAAAATGCTTGTTGGTCTTTTGTATATTTCCTTTGGAGAAATTTATTTTCAGATCCTTTGCCCCTTTTTTAAAATTGTTTGTGTTTTTATTGAGTTGTGAGAGTTCTTTTAATTTTCTACTTAAAAGCCCCTAATCAGTTAATAGTTTAAAAATATTTCTCCCATCCTGTGTGTTTTCTTTGATGAAGGTATCTTTTGAAGAACAGGAATATTTAATTTTGATGAATCCCAATCTATTTTTTCTTTTTGAACATCATTGCCTAATCCTAGATCATGATTGATTATACCTATTTTCTCCTTAAAGTTTTGTAGTTTTAATTCTTACATGGTCTTTGATCCATTTTGAGTTAATTTTTGTATATGATTGATTTATAATATGGAAAATAAAAATGGAGCCATCCCAAGACTGGGTAAATACCAAACAGAATTTGGACAGTTGAGGGTCTGCTCCCAGGCGTGTTAAGATGCATTGGCAAATCCAGACACTCCTAGAAGATTCCACCAAAAAAAGAAACTGAAAACAATGTGTGAAACCAAGGAATGCACAGAATTGAAATTTGACCCATCACCACTTGGTAAATTGTCCACCAATCACAACTGCATGAACTGAAAACCTTATTTCAATAAAGACCTGAGTGGGAAACTAACCCTGCCTATTTGTGTATGTAAATGCACTCCCCTCCATGGGCTCAGGAAACAGATCAAATTTGATGACGTTAAATTAAATAGGTCCTGGGCAACACCCCCATTAGCGCCTCAACTACCAACAATATTTCCTATGTGCCACAGCATCCCCAGCCACTAGCAACGTGTCCTGTGAGCTAGTTTCCACAGCAACACATCAACTACCTGCAATGTTTCCTATATTGCAGCCTTAACAAAAAGTACCCAACACTTGCCAACCCGGAGCTTATTAAGGAAACAAAAAGAAAAGCAAAGGAGAGCCTCCCTGGTGGTACAAGGGGTTAAGACGCAACCTATGAAGCTATCTGCAGCCACTGCAGCACCAGTTCGATCCCTGGCCAGGGAGAAACCCACATGGTGCAGCAGACCTTTCCTGACTTGCCCGCTGCTCCCCTCAGCAGTGTACTTCGGACAATCTGCCTATTCTGTTCCCTACTCTGTCTCTGGTGAATCCTCTCAACTCCCACATGTCTGGCCTGTGCCCCAGTTCTTGTATGCATAATTAAATAAATCTTTAAAAAAAAAAAAGAAAAGAAAAGTAAAGAAGCTGAGATATAAAAGCTAACATAGAGGGCCTCCCCGGTGGCACAGCAGTTGAGCGTTGGGTTGCGAAGCTGCCCGCAGCCTCTGCAGCGCCAGTTTGATCCCTGGCAGCCAGCGAGGGTCCCACATGGCGCGTAGACCTCTCCTGCTGCCCGCTGCTCCCCTCAGCAGTGTATTTCAGTCAGTCTGCCTGTTCTATTCCCGCTCAGCTTCTGACTGTACCCAGTGCTTCTATAAATAAATAAACTAAATAAATAAATAAATAATAAAAAAATAAAAATAAATAAAAAATAAAAGCTAACATAGACCTCTGCCCAAGGTCACGCTCTCAATTTGACATCTGCCCTTTCCTCCTTGAGAAAGTGCTTTCAATAAACTGCTTTTCTTCTGACCTCTCAATTTCTGTGCTTCTTCCATAACCCACGCAGAGTTAACCTAGACCCCTGCCCACCACATCAAGGTACTTCTTGGCTCTGTGTTGCCCAGACAGCAGTTTTGAAGCCTTAAAGAGTCTTGCCTTCATTGTTAAAAAGCACTTAAGGATCTGTTTCTGGACTCTCAACTCTTATTGATCTATCAAATAGACAGAGTTGACTATCAACTCTATCATGGCATCAAGACTACACAATGTTAATTATTGTGTATATTTTTTCCTTTGAATAGAGAAATTTCAAAATTTTTGATGAGCAATTTGTCTTTATAGTTTCTCCTACTGATTGTAGGTTCAGAAAATACTTGTCCTAAAAATTTAATACTTAGTTTGCTAGAGGGAAACTCTGATATGAAATGGGTTGCCTGACTGTGGGTCCTCACCTGCACGCTTAAAGGGGACTTATTCATGCTAAAGTGCAGTGCACACAAAAGGTTACTAAAAAGGTTATTTACAAGGGAAGGGGAAATGAAGAAATGAGTAACTCAGGGAGAAAAAGAGGAAGATAAATTCGTAAATGCATCCTACCTGTTCCGCTGACCTGGAATCCCAATGACCCACCAAGAGCTGCTGAAAAGCCAAGCACCGTGGGGCCAAGAGCACAACCCCAGCTCACATGGCTGGTTATATATATACCCAAACAAAAACATGGCTGCTTAACTCCACCGTCATGTTCTCACAACCTTCCCTTTGGTGATGATGGGATTTGTAGTTCCCAGTGTTTTGCTGGAGTGGGGGTGGAGTCCACAAAACCTGTATGGAGTTTGCTCAGGACATCCTTTCCCCCTAACAAATTAATTTTTCTATTTTTATTATGATTTGAGTTTTTAGAGTTTCATTTGGGCCCCAACAAATTGGATCACACCTCGTTTCTTTTGGTACGTCTTTTTCCTAATCTCTTGCCTCTGATGAGCTGGGGAGTGGGACAACTATCTAATACACCAGCCAAAGCTTTCATACAGAGTCATGTATTTTTTTAAAGATTTATTTATTTATGCATACAAGAACTGGGGTACAGACCAGAGGTGTGGGTAGGAGTTAGAGGATTCACCAGAGACATAGTGGGGAACAAAACAGGCAGATTGACTGAAGTACACTGCTGAGGGGAGCAGCGGGCGAGTCAGGAGAGGTCTGCTGCACCATGTGGGTTGCTCCCTGGCGGGCTGGGAATCAAACTTGTGCTGCAGAGGTTGCAGATAACTTCATTGGTAGCATCTTAACCCCTTGTGCCACCAGGGAGGCCCCAGATTCATGTATTTTTCTGTAGAAAAATAAGATGTAACTACAGTGGAGAAAAACTCATTTACACGGTCAACATTAATATTTAGAATATTATTTAAATGAAGCCTGAGAGTTCATGAACATGAACAGTGTGAAATGAGGGAAGCATCAGAAAAAGATTGTCAGTGATGGCTGCATTTCAGAGCCATGTCCCTTATGTGGGGCACTATGTGGGGACAAAAGAACCCAAGGACATATAGGCTGATGAGAGACTTGTGGTTCTAGCCAAAAGTTATATTATTTAACCACATGATTTCATGTAAGCACCTCATCTATCTGTCTAAAAGCTCCTAGGTACAGTGGTGACCAGGGGAGCATCCAGTTAAGCTAGAACTCTCATCATGAGAGTTAGTGAGTTAGTGGACCAGGAGCCTTGCCAGTCCATGTCCAAATAAGGCAATTCCTTGGCAGAAATTCCAGAACATAGAGAGATGGGCAAGAAGTCTGCTAGTCCCAGGCATCCTGGGTGCAGAGCAGTTGATTGGGAAAGAGCACAAGGCAGACTGAGCGGTTGCAGATCTGTTCTTTAACCAGGGTGGTGCCTACAGAGCATCAGTTACTAAACCTAAGATTTCTGTTTTCTGTATCTGCATTTTACTTTTCAGTAAAAAGAAAACAACATTTGATCTAGAAGACATTATTTTTCCCTTCAGCCAAAGGAAAGTGCTCAAGGAGTGTATGTACATGTGCCGGTGTTGACCGCAGGCGTGACGGAATGGCCTGTTCTCTCTCTGACCTTTAGTTTCTCTCATCGTAGTTATTAGGGACACTGAAATCACTCACCGGGACTCTTCACTTACTGATAGTCCCACTTTATTCCTATAAGCGAAGCAAAATGAACAGAATGTTTCACCTTAACTTGTCGAATATGCCAGGTGCCCAAGTATCTTTCCCAAGTTAGTTTCAAGAACAAGATTTGAGGAATCCCCAGCAATAGCTTTAACTACATCATTACTTGAAGACACTCCTGCAACATTTAGAAATGGAAGCTTAAATACAAGTATCTTTTTAAATGGATGACTGAGTTTACAAGGAGCTTGGGAGATGTTTAGGGTCCAGAAATGAAGAGGGACCCAATAGGAAAACTGTAAGCCAGTGCTGCTCTGGAAAGGGTTGTGGGTGTGACTGGTATCTAGGGGCCTGGGTATCCACAGCCACAAAGTCTGTAAATAAATGAGACTCTTGCATAAATCTGAGACCCACAATGAACCACACCCCAGTGAAAGGGCAGATTAGCGGGGAATTCTATCCACTAATATGAAAGATCAAGGAAGCTTGTGTATTTGCACTCACCCTAAGTTTGTGGTATATAAGTCTCCCCTGCCTGACACATCAGAGTATGGTTCAAAATTCTGCAACCCATGAGACCTAGAATTGCTTAGTTTGTATAGTAACATTAAACCTAGTATCTAGTCAGAAATATCCCAAGGGAACTGTCACAGGTGACTGAAGCCCAAGATTGTTACAGGTAGAGGCGGGTGCTGGTGAGGATCGGTAGCCCCAGGCAAAGTAAGTATCCGTAGGGGCGGAGAAGAAATATAGGGGACTGCAGAAGCAGCCCCCAGGATTCAGCTTTTGGGATTTCAGCATTTTCAGATCTTCAGTGATTCTGGGGTCAGCAATTTCTTTCCCCACAATGCTGATCTTCCAGGAGGCTGTTGTAGGCTTCTGAAAGATGTGGAGAGGCTTCCAGCAGCCAACCTTAGAGAAGAAAACTTTGGCGGCTTTGCAAGGAGCCGAGCAATTGAAACAGTTATCATCTGTGGCCTCAGTAACTCTTTGTTTTCCGTTTTGTTGAGTAAATCCCATTATTATTGTTCTCTGAACCTGAGTAGTCTTGCAATTGTGTGCACGAGTGAAGAACTCAGACAGTGACTGGTAAACTATTTGGGCGGTGTCCTTAGCCAGTTTTAGTGCCCCTTGTTGCCCTGTATCAGAAACTGTAGCAGTGACTGTAAAACTGCCTTGGAAAGAGAGATACTCCTTGCTTGGGTATCAGAGGAGTCAATTCACAGTAGATGAACTCACAAATCAAAATTGTAACACACAAGAACAAGCTTCCACAAGTAAGGGGAAGCCAGCAGTATAACAAACAGCAGATTAGATCCCTAAGACCTTCAGTACAACTCTCAAGGGTGATTCTAAAATAAATATTCTTATATCATTTAAAACTAAAGAACTTAAACCTATTGAAAGAGTAGGAATAATGAGCAGGCTGATATGAAAGCAGGGAAGGAGTCAGCTGCTGTTCACAGAGAGCATCTCCCACAGAAGGGAGATTCTGCAATTTCACCTACTATCCTCTGCCTTGCTTTCTAACTTCTGATTTCGACAACACTACACAAAATCTCTGCTATCTTTCTCACAGCTCAACAATGTGACGGAACCCCAATCATTTCAGAATACTCCACCCTTCTCAGATAAGCCTCCCTGGTGCTCTTGCAAACCTGCTGGCTCTTCCTCTGCCCTAGGGGTCATCCTGCATTCCCTCATGAGCATTTCTTGATGTCATCTAATTCCTAGCATCCAGGTTGATCCCAAATGCCCAAGCTGAGAATCTGGCCTTTCTGCTATGGAGCTCCTGCAGAGCTCCGGCTCCTCTTCCCACCCGAGACCATCTTCCTCCTATAAATTCATCTGCGCGCTGTAACTTCCCCATAGTGGCCCTCAGTCTAGAGTTAGGTCTAGTGACATCAAGCAACAAAATATGTGTTATGCTTACACTGGGTAAACATTGCTAAGATCTTACCAATATCAACATCACTCAAATCTCACAAAACTCCATGAAGGGTAGCATTACCCCCTTTTCACAGAAAAAAACTGAGCCACAGACAGGTTATGAACTTACCCATGATCACAATTAAACAAGTTCAAAGACAATACAAACTTCCAGATCACCTCTCTGTCTAGACCACTGATCTGCCCAGGCCACACCACCTCTTCAGCTATAGCACAACAGAAGAGCTACCACTCGTAAAATCAAGGAAAAACCCAAAAAGGAACTGGAGGGTAGGATTACATAACATCGTAAAAGTTCTACATCTTTGGTTCTCGTGGATCCAAAGTAAACAACGAGAAGTATAGTTTGTAAGATATTGGGGAGAAGGGCAATGGTGGCTTCCTGCCCACAGATCCAGCTCTGACCTGCCTGGCCATATCAAAGCCATCTCTCACCTCTACAGTGTCTTAGCCACCAAGCCACCCATCCCTCAGCACCAGTCATTACCTTTCATTCTGGTCTTCTTTCTTTTCCCAGTTAATTCCTACATATTTCTTCAATCTCCATTCAATTGTCTCCTCCCCATGAAAGCCAGCCCTAGCTCCCTGATCATGTCCTAAGTTTCCAGAGTCCCAGCTGCTGCTCAGTAGTTACACAATTGACAAATGTGATTTTTATCCTTATGCGGTGATTGTTGGATTAAGTCTTTCTCCAGTCTGGTTCGCCAGGCTGAAAGCTTTTTGAGAGCAGAACAGCACCCCTTGCTCAATGGTGAATTCCTAGCAGCAAGCTCATTCAACGTGCTAAAAGAATGACCAAGTAGGTGAATAGCTCAAACAGTGACCACTCATTTGTCTCCTGCACAGGGTCTCAGGCTGACTGGCTTCTGCTGCCTCCAAGTGTTAATCAGTTTCCTAGAGACTTGACACTAGGAGCCTGGTGACCTCCCAGCCCCGCCTTTCCTCTTCTCTCCTGCAACCTCCTCATTCTTTTGCCCTCTGGCTGGTCTGTCAGATTGCACACTTGCGTCATGCTGAGCTTTATAAAATGGTTTGGGATATAGGAAATGTCAGTGCATCCTTACAAAGGTCAAATTGGCCACAGAGGCATTTTCAGATGAGTGTTTCCTGCTCTTCCTGGTCAAATTCAGTTCAGATACACTGAACAAGAAATAAAACACCCGTGACACACCTTTATTTCATTTCCCTAATGCTAGAGAAATGCAGCAAAGGCATCCACCATGCGAGGTGCTCTCAAGGTTCTGTGGCGCCCAAGAGGCATCAGAATTACTGACTCTAAGGAGTGAGTGGGTATGGGAGGAGCACGGGGTGGTAGGTATCCTACCATGTCAGACTCAGCTGATGATCACGGCAACTGGTGATGTTTCTAGGCTCTCAACCAGCTGAAATCTGCAAGGGGGCTAAGTTGTGAATGACCCCACAGTATTTGCTTCTAGCATTTCACTAAATTTATGCACAATCCCCTCTGAATCTAATTGAAAGTTACGTACCTCCTTTCCAGACAAGAGTAACTACACAAGCTTGCAGCTTTGCACACAATTTCAAAGTGATCAGAGGCCTCCAGAAGCCCGACCATAGAGGAAAGGATGGCCATGCCTCAGCCTTGCCTATCTTCAACAGACAGGAATTTGGGAGTTATTTTTGAAACACTGAAACTTTGAGTAAAGTCCTATCTAGGCCAAGGTTCACTTCTTAAAGCTACTCTCTGCTCGCTTCCACACATCCTTGCAGGCCCCATGCCCTCACCAGAGTCAACACCAGACAGTCTCTGGCAGCCTGGGGTGGTGTGAGCATTCCGATGTTCTTCCAGAACATGCCTAGTCCTGGCAAAGCTCAGCCACTGAGGGACACAAGGATCTCAAAAGATCTCTTAAATGTTGTTTGTTGAAAGTTTTTAATTGATGTAGCTGATGGCTATCTGGCCTCACACAGGCTCAGGAGATTTTTCAGTGCTTGCCAAGAATGGCAAGATATTGACCCCGTTTTTCAGCTCTGTTGGTAATATCTATGTGACTTGCAGGTCACCTGAGACATTTAGGGGGTTGATGGCAGGAACTCTGGATAAGTATTAAAGATGAAAGAATTGAAAAAAAAGCATTTGTCTTTTGGAAGCATTTTAAGACTGCAGACAGAGGCCTCCCTGGTGGTGCAAGGGGTTAAGACGCAACCTATGAAACTATCTGTAGCCTCTGCAGCACAAGTTTGATCCCCATGCAGCAGACCTCTCCTGACTCACCCGCTGCTCCCCTCAGCAATGTATTTCAGTCAGTCTGCCTGTTCTGTTCCCCACTCTGTCTCTGGTGAATCCTCTCACCCCTCAAAACTCTGACCTGTACCCCAGTTCTTGTATGCATCAATAAACAAATCTTAAAAAAACAAAACAAACAAAAAACCAAAAAAAACACTGCAGACACTGCTCCTTAAAGATCTTCCTAAATAATCTTAACAATTGTGCTGACTGAATCATGGGGGGGAGGGGTAATGGGGGGAGGGTGTTAATACACAAAAATTTACCAGTTTGACCATTTTTAAGTGTACAATTCAATGACACTAAATACAATCCACAACTGTCACCACAATCCATTTCAAGACCTTTTCATCATTCCAAATAGACATTCTAGCCATTATATAGTAACTCACAGCCCCTTCTGCTAGCCCCTAGGGACCAAAATTCTCCTTTCTGTGTCATGCATTTGGCTACTTGAGGCCCCTTATATAAGTGTAACTATACAAACTGTCACTGATTGTGTCTGGTTTATTTCACTTAGCATAATGTTTTCCAGGGTCAACTATATCATAGCATATATCAGAATTTCATTCTTTGAAGTCTGAGTAACAGTCCACTGTGTGAATACAACAAACATTGTTTATCCATTTACCTGCTGATGTACATTTGGGTTGTTTACATCTTTTTGCTACTGCGAATAATGCTACTTTGAATATTGGATATCAAGCATTTGAATCCCTTCTTTCAATTATTTTGGGTGTACATGGAGAAATAGAATCACTGGATCATATGGTAATTCTGTTTAACATTTTGAGGAACCACTAAACAGTTTTTCACAGGGGCTACAGCATTTTATATTCCCAGCAGCAATACAGAAGAATTCTAGTTCCTTCACTAATGGACCTAAACATTTTTAAGCAAGGGATTTTTTTACATATGTACAGTCTATTCAGCATGAAATCAACTTACTAAAACTCTCAATAATTCCCCTAAAATGTAGTCCTCAGTCTTCAGGATTTGATCCCAAATAAAATATCTACAAGAAAAACCTCTAATTCAAAATAGGAGATGAGAAATATACTAACAAATAGCATCTTAACATGGAAAGAGTTCAGATTCTACTAAAATTCAAAAATGCATATATCCTCTCATCATGATCATCACATCTGGACAAAATTAATCTGCCTACAAATGTAAGTCAATATTTACTTCAACAGAATATAAAAATAGGGGATGTACCATTTAATTTTAGATAAAATCTTGTTGCAACCCTGCAGCAATCTCACTTTTGTGAGATCACCGGCCCTCCTTGTTCTCGGAGTATTATCGTGCTATCCAGAGTTCCTGCTTGTCAGCTAGGCATGGTCAGGCAGGGAGCCTCTCACCAAGGACAAAAGTCTGTCCTCATCTGAGGACCATACTGGGAAACCAGTATCTGCTGAAAACAGCAGGGAGATATTATGAGCAGGTTAAAAAGTTCAGCTAAAATACTTACTTGAGGAGCCTCCCTGGTGGCACAAGGGTTCAGTCTCAGCACTATGAAGCTATCTGCAGTCACTGCAGCACAAGTTTGATCCCTCGCCAGGGAGATACACACATGACGCAGCAGACCTCTCCTGTATCACCTGCTGCTCCCCTCAGCAGTGTATTTCAGTAGCTCTGTCTGTTCTGTTCCCTAATTTGTCTCTGGTGAATCCTCTCACCCCCCACACCTCTAGCCTATTCCCCAGTTCTTGTATGCACAAATAAATAAATAAATCTTTAAAAATATAAAATACTTACTTGAAAAGATTAGTAGAAAGATTAGGTAAGAATAGAGATAATATGCTTAGACTGGCAGGAATAATGGAGCCCCACCCCAGGCAATAGCACCTAGTCCCTGAACCTTAGCTTGCATCCCTTATAGCATCTCCATGCATGTATACTCCCTATGTACTTGCCCCACCTCTGCACTTGATCTAATAAATACGACACTGCCTTTGGATCAGGGCTATACATTACTTCCAGGATAGCCCCTCTAGACTTCCACAGGGGCTTTGAGTAATAATCTTTCTCATCCTGCACCACTCTCAATGCTGCGGCTCTGTGAGGTGACACACTTTACCAGGAACAAGGGTCCTATGCATGTGCTTAAAGCAGTACATGAAGTATTTAGAATGTGTCACAAGTAGAAGCAGACATAAAAACAAAATATATGAAAAAGATATCTCTGTCCAGGTTAGCTTTCAGTGCTAGAAGGACTTTAGTTGGGTGCCATAATTGCTTTAATGCCTGACCAAATGGAAGAAACCATATATGATTACCATATATTTTATTTTTAATTCCTTATAGAAATGCTACATGGTCAGCTTCCAAAGTAGAAATTGCAACAAGCCTATTCAAAGATCCTTTGCACATCAATAAGGGAAAATAAAACAATAATCCAATACAATACTAGCAAAGAACACAAATAGGCAATTCACATAAGAGTTCCCATGGCAGGGGGTTCATGGCAATAGAACACCATATAAACAGTGATAGACCAATGCCTGTGACAAATAAGCCCAAACAAACATAGTGTTTGAGGCAGCAGAAGTTGACGTGGAAAATGCAATTGCAAAGGCAGATTGAAAATGTAAGTATACAGAATTACATACCTTCCTCTATTCTTTAGCTGTCCTGAAGAAGTAAATGGGAATGAGCAATATCATTCACCACAGTGCATTTATGTTAGTGAAAGTTTGGGAAAAAAATCTGCTCATAGGAGGTGATCAAATAATTGATTATATATATATATATATATATATATATATATATATATATATACACACACATACACATATATACGCACTGGTTTTTGTCATTAAAATAATTTTTAAAATGAGGCCTCCCCTGGTGGCACAGGTGGTTGAATGCCAAGCTGTGAAGCTGTCCGCAGCCTCTGCAGCACCAGTTCAATTCTAGCCGGCTGGCAACAGTCCCACATGGCGCAGCAGACCTCTCCTGTCTCGCCGCTGCTCCCCTCAACAGTGTATTTCATCAGTCTGCCTGTTCTGTTCCCTGCTCTGGCTCTGGTGAATCCTCTCACCCTCCCACGCATCTGTCCTGTACCCCGGTTCTTGTATGAATAAATAAATCTTTAAAAAATAATAATTTTTAAAATGTAAAATGGAACGTATGGTGTTCATTTTACAGTTTATACATATAACAAATCATCACACTGTACTCTTCAAATATATATAATTTTATTTGTCAATTTTCACTTTAAAAAAGTGGAAATTTTTTTAATGACTCACCATATTATAATGAGAAAAGAAGTTTACATCATTTTATATAGGGAATGATCTGATTTAAAAACAAACAAAAACATTAAATTCATTTAGTCCTATGTAAAATATACTTAATCTTGAGTCTGTCAATTAGTGTGGGTCTGAAAATATTGTTGAAGACTTTCTCCTGTTAATTTCTCCAGAAACAATTTCTGTAAATGATAAAGCTCTGAAATAACCCAAATTAAAGGTTATAACATATTAACATAGTTGACAAGGAAATTTGTTCAACATTATTACTTACAATGTTATTACTTGAATTCCACAATTGGAATTCTTAACTTTCAAAAATTTTTAATTTCCTTTTTATAACTTGGTCTTGTTTTTAATCTATATACATAGAAATGAAACAACAGTGGAAGGGACATAGGTTTTAAATAGAATGTTAGCATACTGCTACTGAAATCATCAAATCACAAAGGAAGAGAGCAAGAGAAGAAAGAAACAAGGAGATTACAAAGCAAAAATAAATAAAACCAAAAGGGTAATAAGTTCATACTGTAACAGCGTGGTGCCCAGGAAAAGGGGAAGTTCCAATTTCCCTGCCCTGCCCAAAGGAGGGTGGAGCTAAAGAGAAGAGAAGTTAATGGAATGACTGACCAATGCCCAAGGAGAAGGGACAGAAGAAGGAAGGAAGCAGGATGGAAAGCCAGAAGGAGACCTGGAGGAGGCATGTGGAACAGAGAGACATGTGAAGAAACTGCGCTTCCCTTTTGGTCGTGGACTGGTTGAAACAGATGTGGGTGAGAAACCAGTGGGGAGGTTGACAATGGCAACTTTTATCTTGATTTTGATTTTGCCATTTTCCTTCCAGACTTGTCTGGTTGTTTCTGATCCTTTTCTGTGGGTACCCACTGAAAGGTGCTTTAGACTTGGGGCAGGCTTTGGGGCCTTGCTCTGGGCCAATCCCGTTTGGGTGAACTTTTACCCAGGAGGAGACGGGTAACTTTGGGAGCTTGATTTTGAAACTGTATTCTTTGTCTTCTCTGTATTGTTTACTAATTGTACTAAAGTTCCTTTTCATTAAAGGTCTTGTATGTTTTGTCTTGATGCAGTGGATTGCAGAACCTATTTAGGGCAGGCAGGTTTGGGGGTTCTGGGGTGCCTCCTGCCCTGTAACACTTATAGCTCAATAGTATTCCATTGTCTCTATATCCCAGAAACAACTAAACAAGTCTAGGAGGAAAAGAACAAAATCCAAACCAAGATAAAATCTGCCATTGTTAACCTCCCCAAGGGTCTCTCACCCACATCTGTTTCAACCAGCTCACAACCAAAAGGCAAGCACAGTTTCTTCACATGTCTCTCTGCTCCCTTTGCCTCCTCCAGGTCTCCTTCTTCCTCTCCATCCTGCTTCCTTACTTCCTCAGTCTTTTCTCCAGCTTCTTCTACTCTCAGCTCAGCTCCACCCTCCTTTGGGTGGGGCAGCAAACCTGGAACCTCCCCTTTTCCTGGGGACCACCTGTTACATAAGGAAAAATAACATTTTACTGTTTGCAGAAAAATGGAAGGAAGTTGATGAGATTATGAAAAGTGAAGAGAGTCAAAAATAATTGATGGAGGACAAGAATAGAAAAAAACTAAAAAAGGAGGTGCCACAAGACCAGAAACCCGGCTCACACAAGGAGGTGGGGGCAGAAGAGATTAGCATAACCATGGACACAGTTGTGGACACTAGTATCCTAGAGGCACAGACAACACTAGTATCCTTAGGCAACTTAGGAGGACACTAGTATCCTTAGGCGTAGTCTAAAGATAAGGAGATTGAGCCCAACAGACCCCAAAAGTAAAAAAGATATGGAGATTGAGCCCATTGTGGCATCTCCAGTCCCTTTCAAATTCTACATAATTATCCAAAATTAGCAACCAACTGATGGCTCACAAGGAGAGAGCCCCTCCCAAACAGAAGAAGACTAGACCAGTGCAGTCTCTACACTGGCTGGGGCAGCACGCCCTCTCCTCACCTGTGACTATGCAGGTGCCTCTTCTCATCAAGACTCTCCCTTTGTAGGGCAGCAGCCTCCTGCCTGCCCGTGACCTGTCTAAGGCCGCCCTCCTACAACCATGCAGGTCTCTCTTAGCAAACCTGTCCCTGTTGGGGCAGCTCATCCTGCCCACTTGTGTCTATGCAAGTGTCTTTTACTGTTTTATCCCTTCCCTAATAAACCTGCCCTTTAAATAAAATATAACTAGTGTCTCTGTCTTTTGGAGAAACTTGCCGGGAAACTCGCCACGTGTCTCTGAAAAGGAGCTCTGGTGAAACCTTTCCCAGAGTGAACCCAAGGGTCCTGCACTCTAAACCCACATACTCAAAAAAAAAAAAAAAAAAAAAAAAACCAAAACCATAATGATAAATACTGGATTATTTCACATATATGGGTAATATGAAGAAATAAAGTGGAATAACGAAAAGCAAAATTAAAAAAAAAAAAACTAGTGGACATCATAAACAAACTGAAGTTATCACAGGTGGTCAATAGTGTGTGGGGGATTGGCAAAAGGTGAAAGTAATATAAGATATTGTAGTGAGTAATGGAGGATAAGAATAGAAAAACTGGGGCCTCCCCCATGGTGCAGCAGGTTGAGCACAGCACCGTGGAGCTGCCTGCAGCTTCTGCAGCACGGGCTCGATTCCCAGCTGGCCAGGGAGATACCCGCATGGCCATGCGGACCTCTCCTGTCTTGCCCACTGCTCCCCTCAACAGTGTATTTCAGTCAATCCACCTGTTCTGCTCCCCACTCTCTCTGGTAAATCCTATCAAACCCCCACACCTCTGGCCTGTATGCCAGTTCTTGTATGCATAAATAAATAAATATTAAAAAAAAAAACATGGGTAGTATGTTTTCAGTCCATCTGCCTGTTCTACTCCCTGCTCTGTCTCTGGTGAATCCTTTCACCCTCCCACGCCTCTGGTGTGTACCCCAGTTCTTGTATAAATAAAAAAATCTTAAAAAAAAAATAGAAAAACTGGAAAGTCACCACAAGATCAGAAACCTGGCTCACACAAAGAGGTGTGGGTAGAAGGGATTAACAGCCATTAACCCAACTATAGGTACTAAGATCCTTAGGTACCAACACCTAGATCACAGATCACAAAGCATAAAATCCAAGCAAGCATCAGACTGATGTAGGGATTGTCAAGAGCTCAGACACAAAAGTAAAGATATGGAGATTGGGCCCATTGTAGAATCTCCCATCCCTTTCAAATTCTGCATCATGTATTCAAAGTCAACAAACAAACCACTCCAGGAAGGAATGAGCTCCTCCCAAAGAGAAGTCATCTATATCAGTGCAATCTCTGCACTGGCTTGGGCAGCAGTCCTTCTGCCCACCTGTGACTATGCAGGTGCTTTTTTTCCCCACCAACTCTAACCCTCTGCTGGGCAGCAGCCTTCCTGCCTACCCCTGACCTGTACCATGCTGGGGCTTCTCCTCACTGTCCTCCTGTTATGGGGCAACCCCGATATAAAACGGGTTGCCTGGCTGTGGGTCCTCACCCGTGCGCTTAAAAGGGACTCATTAATACTCCATTACAGGCACACACAAAAGGTTAATAAAAGGTTTATTTACAAGGGAAAGGGAAATGAGGAAATGTACAACTCAGGGAGAAAATAGGGAAATAAAGTCTTTAATGCGTCCTACCCGATCCGCTGACCTGGAAACCCAAAGGCACTCTCAGAGCTGGCCGAACAGCTGGCAGACAGCCAAAATGGGGGGTCCCCTCCAAAGCCCACGTGTCTGGCTTTATGCCAAACCTGGCTGCTTAACCCCACTCTCAGGTCCCAGCCACCTTCCCTTTGGTGGTGATGGGATTTGGAGTTCCCAGTGTCTTTTGGCTTTGGTCTGGGGTGGGGGGTGGAGTCCAGAAAGCCTGTATGGGATTAGCTTTAGGACAGCCTTTTCCCCCTAACACTCCTTCTGTGCAGGCAGCTCTCCTCAAGGCCACCTGCCTGCAACCATGCAGGCCTATCTCAGCAAACCTGTCCCTTTCGGGACAGCTCTTCCTGCCCGCTTGTGTCTATGCAAGTGTCTTTTACTCTTGTCCCTTTCCCTAATAAACCTGCCCTTTAAAAATAACTGCCGTCTCTGTCTCATGGAGAAACTGGTCTGGGAAACTCCACGCATGCCGCTGAAAGGGGAGCTCTGGTGAAAGCTTTCCCAGAGTGGACCCAAAGATCCTGCACTCCAAACCTGTCGACTCTAAAAATGACATCAGTGGGTATTTTGTTTTTGCTTATCTACTTAAAAATAAAATAAAACTTTAATTATAATAAAAGATTTGTAAACAAAAAGTAGATGCAGAAAAACATTTGACATAATTTAACATTCATGATAAAAACTGTCAATAAAGTGACTATAGAAGTCACTCAACATAATAAAGACCACATGTGGCAAGCTCATAAGCTAACATCATACTCTATGGTGAAAGGTTGCATCACTCATATTCAACATAGTATTCAAAGGTCTAGCTAGTGCAATTAGGCAAAACAAAGAAATAAAAGGCTTTCAAACCAAAAAGGAAGTAGTAAAACTGTTAGGGGGAAAAGGCTGTCCTAAAGCTAATTCCATATAGGCTTTGTGGACTCCACCCCAACCCAGGCCAAAGCCAAAAGACACTGGGAACTCCAAATCCCATCACCACCAAAGGGAAGGTGGCTGGGACCTGAGGGTGGGGCTAAGCAGCCAGGTTGGTATAAAGCCAGACACGTGGGCTTTGGAGGGGTCCCCCTTTTGACTCTCCGCCAACTCGCAGCGTCCGGCCAGTTCAGAGAGTGCTTTTTGGGTTTCCAGGTCGGCGGATCAGGTAGGACGCATTAAAGACTTTATTTCCCTATTTTCTCCCTGAGTTGTACATTTTCCTTATTTCCTTTTCCCTTGTAAATAAACCTTTTATTAACCTTTTGTGTGTGTCTGTAGTGGAGTATCCATAAGTCCCTTTTAAGCGCGCGGGTGAGGACCCACAGCCAGGCAACCGTTTAATATCGGGGCTGCCCTATAACAAAACTATGAAAATTTGCAGATGACTTGATATTATGTAAAGGAAAATCCTAAAAAGTTGAATAAAAATGTACAGCTAATAAATGAATTCAATAGAGTTGCAGGGTAAAAAATGAATATGTGAAAACTCGTAGGTGTTTCTATACAGCATTAGTAAACTATCAAAAAGAAATACTAAGAAGACAATCCCAATTCATTCACACCAAGAGATACTAAGAATAAACTTAAAGAGATAAAAAAAAATCTCCACTAGAATTACAAGACTTTGATTAAATAAATTGAACAAGACACAAATGGGAATATATTCTGTGCTCACGGTTGTGTAACAGGGTGGTCCCCAGGAAAGGGGGAGGTTCCAGGTTCCCTGCCCCACTCAAGGGACGGTGGAGCTGAGCAGGGAGAGAAGAAGCTGCAGAGGAGACTGAGGAAGGAAGCAGGAGGACAACAGGACAGAATGGAGAGCTCAAAAATAAACTCACACATTATAGTCAGTTAATGTATGACAAAGAAGCTAAGACTATACAATAGGGAAAGGATAGTCTCTTCAATAAATGGTGTTGGGAAAACTGGATAGTTACATGCAAACGATTAAAACTGGTCTACTCTCTTATGCTATACACAAAAATTAACTAAAAAATGGATTAAAGACTTGAATCTAAGACCCAAACCAATAAAACTCCTAGAAGAAAGCAGCACCCCTGGTGGTGCAAGGGGTTAAGATGCAATCTATGAAGATATCCACAGCCACTGCAGCACGAGTTTCATTCCCTGCCAGAGAGCTACCCTGGCAGCAGACTTCTCCTATCTGGCCCGCTGCTCCCCTCAGAAGTGTATTTCAGTCAATCCACCTGTTCTGCTCCCCACTCTGTCTCTGGTGAATTCTCTCACCCCCCCCCCACACCTCTGGTCTGTACCCCAGTTCTTGTATGCATAAATAAATAAATCTTAAAAGAAAAAAAAGCATAGGTAGTAAGCTTCTTTACACCAGTGTGAGTAATAATTTTTTAACTTGATCTCAAAACAAAGGCAACAAATGCAAACTAAAAAGCACTGTATATGTATAGCAAAGGGAATCACTAATTAAGTGAAAAGGCAATCTACTGAATGGCATAAAATACTTGGAAATCAGATATCTGGTGAGAGGTTAATATCAAAATACATAAGAAACTTGCACAACTTAATCCAAAAAATCTGATTAAAAAATGAGCACAGGAACTAAACATACATTTTTTTTTTCTGATGAAGGCATACAGCTGGCCACAGATACATGAAAAAATGCTTAACATCACTAATCATCAGAAAAATGGAAATCAAAACCCCAACGAGGCCAGTGATAGCAATCACTTGTATTGGGAAGCATGATATTTCTCCTTCCCCACTCCCTTAAAATCAGTGAATTAGATGTCCATACATGAACAAAAGTATGTTTGTGGGTCTTTCAGATCCTAAAACCTCATTCCAAATGAGTTCACTCCAGGAGTAACTCCAGGAATAAAACTTACTCCAGGAGGAGCCTCAGTCCAGTCAGTGATGGACTGGTTCCAGGAGAACTCTTCCCCACCAGTTCAAACAAGATTCAAACAAGATACAAACCAACCTCCACACAGGCTGCAGAACCGGTGGAACCAGCAAATAGCTAGACTCCTCTCAGTGCTGTTGAACAAAAATCAGATGAGCATTGACCCAGGTAGCCACTTACACATGAGAGAACTTGCAGAAGTGCAGTCTTCCCGAAGGAGTACTGCATGCCACTGTATTAAAAGAAAAGAAAATCACAAGTATGGTTACAAAATAGGTGCCAATTTTCTTGACACTGTTCATTCCCTAAGGGAATACTGAATGGGCTGATATATCCAGTGGAGGTGACTGTTCTCTAAAGAAAAAGGAAAATGCTGAGAGGGTGCTTGGCTACCTCAGTTTTGTGGGATGCAGATAGAGAAATCAATTTATTTTTACCAATCCCTGGAGATTGGGGGAGTGAAGATTTGGCAAAAGAGGTAGAGTAGAACTTCAAACAGTAATAAAGGGGTTATTCTCAGCAGGAAATGTATGTACAAGTCTCTGGGAATGCCAATTACCACCACAGATCTCCCTATTAGGTCCAAAGTTACCCCATAATGTACTAAGTACTTAGAAGGCACCTCCCACCACTCTGCTGCTGGCTCCTTTTGTGTGTTCCTGAGTGTTTCTGCAAGAGTGAGTTCTGGTAGACAGGAAGTACTCAGAAAATAGGCAGCGATTGCTGTGCAAAGAAGTCATAAACTTGAGCTATAACACCACCTTCAGGAAAATAAATGAGAGATTTGCAATAGCCAGATTGGTGAATTTAACACCCAGAGAAGACGAAAGTTTAAACTTTGGCCACGAGAGAGAATAAAAGTGTAACACTTTTCACTTCAGAAACTCCATAGAACATAACACCCCCTCTGCTAAAGGCAATGAGTACAGATTTAAGGAGGGGGCTGCTATTTCAAATGTGAAAGCATCTGTACATAACTACAAGGATCATGAAAAAATAAGGAAATAAGGAATGACATAGAGAAGACAACAGTTCTCTAGCAACTGAACTCAAAGGCACAGAATTCCGTCATCTAACTGAAAAATAATTCAAAATAGCAGCTACGAAGAAATTCAGTAAGTTACAAGAAAGCTCAGAAAGGCAATTCAGTGACATCAGGAACAAAATATATCAACAAATTACTTCTTTTCTATAGAAATTGAAATAATGAAAAGTAACCAAATAGAAATTTTGGAACTGAAAAATAAATTAATGAGATCAAGAAAACAAGAGTTCGCATATGAAGCAGGGCAGGCCATGTGTAAGAAAACAAGAAGAAATGACTTGGAGGATAGAGATTTTGAATTAACACAGAAGAAACAAAAGAGATAACTTAAAAAGAGCAAAGAAAGCCTATGTGAGAAGCACTGATAAAAGGGTATCTTAAAGACAATGTGGTAGGGGGCCCTCATTAGACTATCAGTGGATTTCTCATCAAAATCTCTATAGGCCAGAAGTTAGTGGAATTGTTACAGGACAGGGAGAGGGGCACCCCAGACCCCGCAAACCTGCCTGCTCTAAATAGGTTCTGCCATCAGCCGCAGTAACACAAAACATGAGACTTTAATGGGAAGGAACTTTAATACAATAAGGAAACAATACAGGAAAGGCAAAGAATCTAGTTTTTAAATCAAGCACCCAAAGTTACTCTTCCCCTTGTGGGTAAAACTCCATCCAAATGGGATTGGCCCAGAGCAAGGCCCCAGAGCCTGCTTCTAAAGCATCTTCCAGTGGGGACCCACAGAAAAGGGTCAGAAACAACCAGACAAGCCCGGAAGGAAAAGAGCAAAATCAAAATCAAGATAAAAGCTGCCGGGTCTCCCCGGTGGCGCAGCGGTTGAGCGCTGGGTTGCGAAGCCGCCCGCAGCCTCTGCAGTGCCGGTTCAATCCTCAGCTGCTCCCCGGCCACCGGAGGAGGATCCCACATGGCACACAGACCTCTCCTGCCGCCCGCTGCTCCCCTCAGCAGTGTACTTTGGTCCTTCTGCCTGCTCTGCTCCCCGCTCTGGCTCTGGTGAATTCTCTCACCCTCCTGTTCTTCTGACTGTACCCAGTGCTTGTATAAATAAATAAAATAAATAAATAAAATAAACAAATCTTTAAAAAAAAAAAAACCTGCCATTGTCTCCTTCCCATGGGTCTCACCCACATCTGTGTCACCCAGTCCACGACCAAAAGATAAGCGCAGTTTCTTCACATGTCTCTAGGCTCCAGATAAGCGCAGTTTCTTCACATGTCTCTAGGCTCCATGCGCCTCCTCCAGGTCTCCTGGCTCCATCCTGCTTCCTTCCTCAGTCTCCTCTTCAGCTTCTTCTCTCCCTGCAGGAACTGGAACCTCCCCCTTTCCTGGGGTCCACCCTGTTACAGAATCACATATTCAAAGTATTGAAAGATAAAAATTGCTGTCCAGGAATATTTCATCCAGCAAACTTATCCTTCAGCTATGACGAAGAAATAAAAACTTTACCAGACAAACAAAAGCTGAGAGTGTAGCCAGAGCTACCTTGAAAAAAGTGCTGAAAGTTTCTTGAAGCTGAAAAAAAAAATTATAACCAGCAACATGAAAACATACAATATGTAAAGTTATGGTAAAGATAAAAATATATACATTAAGACTTAGAGAATCATAACTCCATTAGGATGATGTGTTAATATGCTTAACTATAGTGTAACTATTGGAGGGAAAGAGTAATAAAAATAATTATAGGGCCTCCTGGTGGTGCAAGGGTTAAAGACAGCGCTATCAAGTTATCCCCAGCTATTGCAGCATGAGTTCGATCCCCGGCCAGCCAGGGAGAAACCTACATGGCGCAGTAGACCTCTCCTGTCTCACCCGCTGCTCCCCTCAGCAGTGTATGGTCAATTTGCCTGTTCTGCTCGCCTCTTTGTCTCTGGTGAATCCTCTCACCCTGCATCTCTGGATCTTCACTGAAGTTTTTGTATGCATAACTAAATAAATCTTAAAAAAAAAAAAAAAAAAAAAAACAGGGCCTCCCTGGTGGCTCAGCGGTTGAGCGCTGGGTTGCAAAGCTGCCCGCGCAGCCTTTGCAGCACCGGTTCGATCCCTGGCTGCCCGCCGGCCACCGGAGGAGGGTCCCACATGGTGCGCAGCCCTCTCCTGCCGCCCGCTGCTCCCCTCAGCAGTGCACTTCGGTCCTTCTGCCTGCTCTGCTCCCCGCTCTGGCTCTGGTGAATTCTCTCACCCTCCTGCACTTCTGACTATACCCAGTGCTGGTATAAATAAATAAATCTTTAAAAAAATAAAAATAAAAAATAAAAGCATATATGCTTTCAAGATAATGCTGAATAAAAAAAACAATTATAGCCATTAGAAATTGTTAGTGAACACAAAACATAAAAGAAGTAAATTGTGACATCAATGATATAACAGGAAGGAAGGAAATTTTGGAGCCTTACAGATGATTGAAAATAAATTTCTGCCAGCTTAAAAATGACTTTTATTTATAAAATGTTTTATATAAGCCCTGTGCAAACCACAAAGCAAAAACCTACAGCAGACCACAAAAGATAAAGAAATGGAAAACAGAGCACACCATTACAGAAAATAACAAAGCTGCAAAGGTAGGCAGAAATGGGGAAAGGAAACAATGGAAACATAAAACAACCATAAAATAATTAATAAGATGACATTAGTAAATTCTTTCATGTCAACAATTACTGTAAACATAAATGAATTTAATTCATCAATTAAAAGGCAGCAAACAATGGACTGATAAAGAAAACACGCTACCTACAATTGTCCCACTGGAGTCTTAATGGTGCACATAAATGCAGGGTGAAAGGCTGGAAAAAGATATTCTATGCAAGCAGAAACCAAAAGGAAGCAAGATAGTTATATTACACAAAATAGAAGGCAAAATGGTAATATGAGACAAGGAAGGTCATTACATAATGATGGTCATTACATAATGTTAAGAATATATAACAATTGTAAATACACATGTACCTAACATCAGAACACCTAAATATAGTAACCAAATTTTAACAGATATGAAGGAATAAGAAATAATATAAGGGCCTCCCTGGTGGCGCAGCGGTTGAGCGCTGGGTTGCGAAGCTGCCCGCAGCCTCTGCAGCGTAGGTTCGATCCCCGGCTGCTCCCCTGCCACTGGAGGAGGGTCCCACATGGCGCGCAGACCTTTCCTGCCGCCCGCTGCTCCCCTCAGCAGTGTACTTCAGTCTGCCTGCTCTGCTCCCTGCTCTGGCCCTGGTGAATTCTCTCACCCTCCCGCGCTTCTGACTGTACCCAGTGCTTGTATAAATAAATAAAAATAAATCTTAAAAAAAAAGTCTATTAAAAAAAATAATATAAAAGGGAATTTCAACAATGAAAAGATTGTCCAGAGAGAAAATTAAGGAGGAAATGGTAGATTTGAACCATACTTTACACCAATGGACCTAACAAACATCTATAAAGCATTCCATTCAACATCAGAATACACATTTTTCGAAGGTGCACATGGAACATTCTCAAGATACATCAAATGTTAAGGTCACAAAACAAGCCTTAGGACATTTAATAAGATTGAAATCACACCAAATATTTTTTTTCCAACCACAATGCAATGAAACTAGAAATCAATGACATGAATAAAGTTGGAACACCCACAAATATGTGGAAACCAAACAATACATTCTTGAATAACCAATAAGTCAAAGAAGAAATCAAAAGGGAATCAAAGAATATCTCTAAACAAATGAAAATTGAAATAAAACATACTACACCCTATGAAATGCTACAAAAGCAGTTCGGTGCAGGGGGAATTCAAAGTGATAAATGCATGTAATAATAAGTTAGAAAAAATGCAAATAAATAATCTAACTCTATACCTCAAGGAAGTAGAAAAAGAACAAATTAAACCCAAAGTTAGAAGAGGGAAATAAACAATAAAGATCCATGGAAACCAATGAAACAGAGACCATAAAATCTATAGAAAGATCAAGGAAACTAAAAGCTGTTTTTTAAAACAATAAACTAAATCAACAAAAATTTTAGCTAAACTAAAAAAGGAGAGAAGACTAAAATATATAAGAAATGAAAGAGAAGAAATTACAAGTTACACTATATAGGCTCATAAGAGGCTACTGTAAAGTTATATGCCAACAAATTAGATAACCTAGAAGAAATGGATAAGTTGCTAGAAACACACAACCTCCCAAATTGAACCAGGCAAAACCAGAAAGTCTGAACAGATCAATAATAAATAAGAAGATTAAATCAGTATTCAAAACCTCCCAACACAGTACTAGAAGCTTCAGTGGTGAATTATACCAGATATTTAAAGAATGAACACCAATCCTTCTCTAACTCTTCCACAAAATCATTCTATAAAGCTAGTGTTAACTGATATCAAAGTGAGATACTGATACCACAGTAAAAGAAAAGTATCCTTCATGAACATAGATAGAAAAATTGTCAAAAAAATTAGTTAACAAATTCAAGAACTCATTAAATGGATTGCATGTCAAGAACAAGCTAGATTTATCCCTTGGATGCAGATATGGTAAATATATATGTCATTTCAATAAGCATTTGACAAATTATGTTTTTTTAAACACCTCTTTTTTTTTAAAGATTTATTTATGTATGCATATACATACTGAAGTATACTGCTGAGAGGAGCAGTGGGCGAGTCAGGAGAGGTCTGCTGTGCCATGTGGGTTGCTCTCTGGCCGGCCAGGGATCAAACTCATGCTGCAGAGGCTGCAGATAGCTGCATAGGTTGTGTCTTAGCGCCTTGCACCACCAGGGAGGCCCCCCAAATTACATGTTTTTGTGGTTAAAAAAAAAAAAAAAACTTCAACAGATGTGGTACAGAAGAAACATACTAAACATAATAAAAGCCATATACAACAAAGCTACAGTTAACATTATATTCACTGAAGAAGAAATTGAAAGACTTTCCTCTAAGATTTTGAACAAAACAAGGGTAACCTTTGCCCCTACTCTTAATCAGCATAGTATTGGAAGACCTAGCTAGAGCAATCAGGCAAGGAAATAAAAGGCATCCAAATTGGGAAGGAAGCAGTAAAATTGCCATTATTTGTAGATTATATGATCTACTGTATTGAAAGTACCAAAAACACAACTAAAGAAACTGTCAGAGCTACTCAATGAATTCAGTAAAGGTGTAGGATATAAAATCAACACACAGAAATCAGTTATATTTCTATACGCTAACAATGAAACAATGAAAAGAAATAAAACTATACCATTCAAAATATGATCAAACATAAAAGTACCTGGGAATAAATTTAATCAAGTAAGTATGAGTGCTGGACTACAAAAAATGCAAGACTTTGTTAAGAGAAATCAAAGACACAAACTAATGGAAAGACATCCCATGTTCATAGATTGAAAAAGTTGATACTATTTTTATTTTTTTAAAGATTTATTTATTTATGCATATAAGAACTGGGGTGTAAGCCAGAGGTGTCAGGGGTGAGAGGACTCACCAGAGACAGAGTGGGGAACAGAACAGGCAGATCTACTGAAATACTGAGGGGAGCAGAAGGTGAGATAGGAGGGGTCTGCTGTGCCATGTGGGTAGCTCCCTGGCTGACCAGGGATGGAACTGGTGCTACAGTGGCTGGTGATAGTTTCATAGCGCTGTCTTTAATGCCTATACCACCAGGGAGGCCCTAATATTATTTTTATTTTTTTTAAGATTTATTTATTTATTTATACAAGCACTGGGAACAGTCAGAAGTGCGGGAGGGTGAGATAATCCACCAGAGCCAGAGCAGAGAGCAGAGCAGGCAGACTGACGAGTACACAGCTGAGGGGAGCAGCAGGCAGCAGGAGAGGTCTGCGCGCCATGTGGGACCCTTGCTGGTGGCTGGGGATCGAACTGGTGCTGCAGAGGCTGTGGGAAGCTTCGCAACCCAGTGCCAACTGCTGTGCCACGAGGGGAGGCCCTAATATTATTTTTAAATGCCCATCCTACTTGTGGGGTCCTGGGAGGGCGGCCCAAGGCTTGTTGTTGTGCTAAGGGCTCCGGGAGGCCTCTGTGGGGAAAGGCACTTTGAGGAAATCTTGAGGAGGGGCAGGGGCAGCCCTCCTCTACCAGCAGCTGCTCCAGGTGGAGGGAGGGGTATGTGTATAGACTCACGAAAGCGGGAGGGAAAGGATACAGCGGAAGTGCCCAGCCCCTGCCCTCTGGGTGTCTGATCTTCCAAACGTGCTGTCCAGCCTCTGGGCTGGGGTGCAGGGGAGGACGCGCGCTGGGCCCCTACAAACTTATCCTGGCTTGAGTTGGGCATGGCAGGTAGGCTCGGCCGCAGCCCCCCCCCCACCCCCCCGCCCCTCCTCTCAGCCAGTTTTGATCCACCCCAGGTCTGGGATGCACTTGCAGAGAACAGAGGCCTCGCAAGGAGCAAGTACCTGGTCAGGTGCTCTCCTTTGCAGCCGGGGATTCCCACCTTAAGTCTTTCGCCATCTCCCATTCCATCCAGTGCCCCCCCCTTCCACAGGTACCCACCGGAACCTGTTGTCTTGAAGCCTGTCTGGGAGGCCGGAGACCCACGGACAGGGAGAGGGTGGTGACAGGAGAAAGCCTATGGGAGTAGGGCAGGCAAGGACCTGGAAGGGACATTTTTCTGTTCCCAGTTCTCCAGACCTCTGTGATTCCTGAGATCACAGCACAATAAGGCAGTTTTTCACGAAGCTGTGAGTGAAAGTCTGAATTTTAAGTCTCTCCCTCTCCCACCCATTGCCTTGATCGTAGCAATAGAATTTGGGAAAAAATGCTGTGCCCATAGTTTTTATTTGCAGCTGGTAACAACAGAACACAAATTTATTATAAATCTGGTTTTGAAAGTAAACTGTAAGGGCAACTAGGTGAAGAGGTTACTAGTTTTTCTTACTTTGGCAACTTTTTGTTAATTTTAAATTATTTTAAAACAAAAGTTTAAAAAATGAATTGTACTGAGAATTGATCTTACCCCTTGTGTGGGTTCTTTTTCATTCTGGTCCAAGCCCGATGCTGTGGAGAGAGAAGGCATCCACCTTGTTTCTCCCTCTCCAGTTCAGTGCACTTTGAGGGCCCTGGGGCTGCCGTCAGCTCTCAAGTCAGAGCACTGGGAACAGAGCAAGTTCTGTTGACTTCTTTCTGTGGCTCTGGTTTTGGTTTAATAATTGGCAGTGCAGTAGAGCAAAGGGGTGGTGGGTCGACGGTGGGAGGAGTGGTGAAGTCCTGACCTAGCAGTGGTGGGGGGCAGGAGCTGGGGACTGGAGAAGGGATTGGAGAGGAGTGGAGAAATCTGAGCATTCTAGTAGAAACGAATTGGGGAGTGTGTGTGTGTTTGTGTGTGTGTGTGAGAGAGGGAGAGAGCAAGAGCGAGAGAGAGCGAGAGAGAGAGAGAAAAATGGACAGTGAACAAAGCTGAGGGGCCCTGGTGGCCACTTTCATTCAGATTCGGATAGTGAGGGAACTTCTGAATGTGGTCTGTCCAAGCTCAAACTCCTGGGTGCACAGGGTCCTGCTCACTTTGTTGATCACAATCCATAGGGCAAGCTCTGTCCTGAGAACAAGGCACACACTTGTGTGGGTATAATACTGCCCCCATTGTACAGATGAGGGCACTGAGGCTTGGAGAAGCTCAATAGCAGCTGGAATCTGCACCAGGCTCATGTCTCTGCAACTCTCATTTTCTTACCTTCACACTCCTCTGACAGATCAGTCTCCCAAGCAGAAGATAGTGGAGGACCATTTTGATAAATTTGCTGAGCATCAGAATCTTCATGAATAGTTTGTTTGGTGGATGATGGGGCCCAAGACTCTCAATCCCTAGAAAGTGCCAGGGTGATGGCCCAGACAACTGCTGTCTGTCTCTTTCATTTTCCTAACTTAAGATAGGAAAAAGCCAGTTTTCCTGCTTGCCTTTGTTCCTGAAGGATGGGAGAATGGATATTGGGAGGCCATTAGAATATGCCTAGTGACCTTTCAGAATGCCATCTATACTTTTTATCCCCAAAATAAATAGGGCAGACATGCAGTTGTCTTGGAAACATCTAAGGTCAGCATGATTCAGACTCCAGGGACTTTATGTAAGCTCTCCGATGGCCTGAGGGAACTTAAGACTGTCTTCTCCAAGCCTGAGGTGAGGAAGGGGTTGTTTTTCTCCTTACAGAGAAGGGCATTGCAATTTGAAGCCAGCAGCATCTTCCTCCAAATCTATCTCTTCACTAAAACTCCGAGCTGCTCCTCTCCTGCCTGTGGAACTGCACTCTAGGTGTCCATTCAACATCTTGGTTTGGAACCTCACTTTCGTATTGCATATGTATTTTATCAGCCTAATCACTTAGCTTGCTATGTATACATCTGTATTACTGGTTAGACTACTTTTTATATGCGACCTTGAAATTGAATTTCAACATCTTGACTCCCAATTAAATTATGAACCCCTGAAGTGCAAGGGATGTATCTGATCCTCCTCTGGCTCCCCAAAGGCCATGGTGGAGCCATGGGCAAACAACTACTGTCTGCCCATTGCAAATCTTTTATAGTCACTTTTGCTATAGTAGGTGACACATGCACTGAACAATTGGCTTAAAGGTAGAATGAGGGTAATTTTAGTGGCTTCACATTGTCAGTAGAAGGCCTTAAGTTCCTTCCAGCTCAACACCATCCTACCTCTAGGGTAGAGCTGAGATGTCTTCATGGCCCAACTCTGAGCCAAAGCCAGTGGTCGAGCCATCACAACTGCTTTACAGGGAACAGGAGATAGCGTCTACTGATGCAAATTCTCACACCTCCACCTTTTTCCGATTTTACTTCATTGACCACAACTTAGTTATCAAATTTTGTGATACATCCAGCTGTAAAGTCAAGTCTTTTAAGTGGGTACTTTGTCTCAATAAATCAGGCTCAGTATCTCAATGAGGGGAGAGGTGTCAGGAGTAAACTACCAAGTGTGCCCTCAGCCATCAGTGTTCTCTTCCTTCCCCCATGTTCCCATTCAGAGACTTGCAGATAGTTGGTCTGGGGTGTGTGGGCTGGGCAAAATACCCTAAGGGATTCCAGTGTGCACAGGGCTATGAACCCCAGCTCTGTTACAAGCTGTGTGCACACCTGTGCCTGCGGTAGGTGCTCAGCCCTGGACCTCACTATAGGTTCCTTCTACTAAGCTTCCTGCTGTGTTGTTTTTTATAGATTTATTTTATTATTTATGCATACAAGAGCTGCGGTGTAGGCCAGAGATGTGGTAGGAGGGTGGTGGTGAAAGGATTCACCAGAGACAGAGTGGGGAGCAGAACAGGCAGATCTACTGAAATACACTGCTGAGAGGAGCAGCAGGTGCAACAGGAGAGGTCTGCTGTACCATGTGGGTAGTTCCCTGGCTGGGGATTGAACTCGTGCTACAGTGGCTGCGGAGAGCTTCTTAGCACTGAGACTTAACCCCTTGTGCCATCAGGGAGGCCCCTAAGCTTCCTGCCTTTAACCTTCTTCCTCTTTCTTCAAAACTTAAGTCTAACACATCAGGCAAGGGAAAGGAAGCAACATTTGTATTATGGTTTTATTGGTCAGATTTCCAGAACCAGGTTCTCTACTGGGCAAGTAGAAAAATAGAAAAGTTTACTACTTTGAAAAGGCAACTATGACAAACAAGTTTAAGCTCAGAAACAGGCTATTCAAACTTGAGCAGACAGAGTTCTGCCTGGGCAGGGCAGTCTGCAACAACAGAAAGGAACTTGTAGTCCCATATTTTGAGATCTATGTTTCCCTACAGAGCTGGGGCTGAAGCAGAGGGCTTTCTTGACCCTCTAGCTGGCCCAGTCCTGGAACCGGAAGCAGTCACTTGCTATCTTCCACACTGTGTTGCTGGGAGAGGCTTGGGCAGTTAGGATGAAGTTCTGATTGAAGTCCCTTTGTTTGTTACCCTCAAACTTCACTGTTCCACAGATCACAACCAGGACTGTGGTCTGGCTCGGAGTAGCTTCATCATGAACAGGCTGGCAGTCTACCACATTGATTTGGAACTCACTGGAAGGCAACATTTCAAAGAACTCACTCAAGGACTCTTGTCCTGAAACAGCATTTCCGTTCCACACCAGGGTGGCTGTGCCCATGTATAAGCGGGATAGGAGACGCCGCCGCTTATCCATGGTAGTGTAGTAGACGTTGACAAACTCCTCAGCAGCTCTGCAGGCCTGATCCACGTAGGTCTTGAAATCCACTGATGCCATCTCTGGCTGTGCTGAGGGAGGCCTCTGCCCAGGGGGTTCCTACACCTGAGGGAGCTGAAGCTGTAGGGTGGAAAGGTCGAAAAGAATCGTGTGAATGCCACAGTTTGTTCTGTATGGACAATCCTTTTCTACTGGTAGCAAAACAATCATATACCCCTAGAGATGGCTCTAGGCTCTAGGGTGGTTTCACCACCACCCCTCTACCACATCTCTGGCCTACACCCCAGCTCTTGTATGCATAAATAATAAAATAAATCTATAAAAAACAACATGGCAGGAAGCTTAGTAGAAGAAGGAACCTATAATGAGGTCCAGGGCTGTTGACACTTAATTTTCTAAGCTTCAGTTTGCTCATTTCAAAATGGGAGTATCACCACGTGTGTCATGGCTATAATTTGAGAATTAAACATGACAATGTACAAGATCTTAGTTAAAACCCTCATATCTATGTACTCAGAAAATGGTAATTATTTCTATAATTATTACATAACTTATATTGATCATATACATATTATACAACCTAACTTTAAATGCAGTACATCTGTCTATGGAAGGACTTTTCCCCGGCAGCTTTGAACAAGTTTGTCTGCCCTACAGAAGTGGGGAAAATTCAGTGACCCAATAAAGACCAAGCAGACAACACAGGTCAGTAGCTGGTGACCATCAGGGAAAGGCTATTGTGAGCTCACCCAGCAGGGGGTGGGAGGGCAAAAAAAAAGCAGGTTTCTAAGAGGGAATGAGAACAAATGCTACAAGCACAGAACCAAATGGGGTAACAGTCCTCACAAGTTATAGGAAGCAACTTGGTACCTGACTGGGACCAGAAAGGAGGGTGCCTAAGCTTTGGAGGAAGTTCTAAATTGGGGGGTAGGGGACGTCAGCAAAAACAAATAAAAATCTAAATGTAGCTGAAACGTTACATTTTCTTAAAAATAAAGTTCAAAAGCATAAAGATACAATGTTTTCTTTGTTCAGGGTGCAACTGTTGGTCAACAGAGGACATTACTAAAAGTAGTAGGTATGTTTAGATTTATGAACAAATTATTGATTAATTTTATATTTCAAAGACTAATAGAGCTGGGAGGGGGCGTGGTCCTTGAAAGGAGCAGTGAGTGTCAGGCTCAGGAGCTGTCCTTCCGCTCTCATGGGCAGTCAAGCCTCAGCAAACACCGAGCTGGTATTTGCTAAATGCTTTACATACATCACCTCCTTCAACAGCTCGCCAGGCACAGCGGAGAGGGGGTCTGCTCTAACAAGTCCACAAATGAGAAAACAGAAACTTTGGGCTGGATCAAAGTCACGCCAGCTGGCCCACTCCCGTTTCCTCGTTTATGAACATGTGCGTACAGCCCTCGAAAGTGTGGTCAAGCCTGGAAACCAAGTCTGTAACAGCCCAATTCCAGGACCGACAGTTGGGCCCCACCTTTCTGGCTGGATGCAATTCCCGACCAGCAGACGCGGGGCTCCTGATCCACACTGCTCCATCCTCACTAGCCCAAAGCCACCCCGGTCCCCCGCGGCACCGCCGGCTCCGCCCGAGCGGGCTTTCCAAACCCAGCTGCCCGGCCGCCCGCTAAGCCCACCCAGTTCCTGAGGGGTTACCTTCGGCGCTGACGGGCCGCCAGGCTCCAGCCAGTCAGCGAGAGCAAACACCGAGGCGGTCTGCAGAAGCGGAGTAAGTACGCGGCGGGGCGGAGAGCCGCCGCCTCGCTCGGGTCCACGCCGTGAAGTTGTTCGGTCCCCCGAAGGTGCACGAGGCCGCTTCGGCGCCGAGTCCCACAGAAACGCAGCTCCGGCCGGCTCCCGACGGCCCCTGCCCGGGGCGTGGGCTCCTCTCGCCGCGAGTCGAGTTTACCAACGAGCCTTTCCCACCGGTCACAGCCTCACGCGGGGCTGCAACGCCGCCACGTGGAAGAGCACAGAACCCGGTGATCCCTGACAAAGGGGGGGGCGTGGAGGAGGCACGTGGGGGACGGCTCGGGAGTCCTCGGGTCCCCGCGAGCTCCAGACTGCCGGCGGGGGCCACCTACCTGCGCGGCAGGTGCTGACCCCTGGTCGGCGGGCGGCGCCTCGGTCGACGAGAGGCTCCCCTGTCTGCGCGGGCACCTCGGTCGGCGGGGCGGTGTCCCCGGGTCAGCGGGAAGAGGTGGGGGCGGTGGGGACGACCCCGGCGAGCGGGGCCGGGGCGCTCCCAGTCGAGTGGGCCGGGCGGCGTCCTGGGGCGCGCGGCGCGGGCGGGCGGAGGCGGCCCCAGCCCGGCGCCCCCCGCGCGGGCCGCAGCTCGACAGAGGGCCGGCCCCTGAAGGTCGTGGGGCGGGCCTGACGAAGCTCTGCGTTCCTCCGCCGCTCGCCTCCGGAGGAGCGGGGAAGAGCGCCCTTCTCTCCTCCTCTTTCTCCCGGGAGGCTCCGCCCGGGCCGCCGGGGCCCCAGGGAAGGGGCACTTCTCGGCGCCTCCGGCGGGTTCCCGCGCCCGGCCCGCCGGACTAGGCGCAGACGCAAGCTCCTCCGGCCCCGCCCACTCCTACCTCCCCCTGACGGGCGGTTGTACTAGCCAGTGGTATGGGGACTTGGTAGGGTAGCTCCGCCCCAGTGTGGCTCAAAAGAGGCGTCAACTTCCGTGAGGGTCAGTTTCCCAGAAGACCACGCAAATCCTCTCTCTAGTTTTCATTGGTTCAATCGCCTCACAGAAACCGGCCCAACTGGTTAGGTGGGATCTCTGATTGGATGAAATCTTCCAGATCCCGCCCTTGGGGCTGTGGGCGGATCGTTTCTCTTCCCGGCCGCTTGGAGGCTGCTTAGTTGGACCGGATGGGAAGGGCGTGAGAGTCTCTGTCAGGTTGTTTCTCTCGCGTTTCCCTTTCATCCGCGGCTGGGGGTGATTCCAGGTAAAAAAGCCTAGTGAGACTTCGCTTCTTGACTCAGTCACAGGAAACTAGCCGAAGTGGTGGTGGTGACTTACTATGGCTTTCGTTTCTTTCTTTTTTTTTGGTTTGCAAGAAGGCAATTTATTTTATTTTTAAAAAGATTTATTTATTTATTTATTTATTTATTTATTTGTTTATTTATTTATTTATTTATTTATACATGCACTGGGTACAGTCAGAAGCGCGGGAGGGTGAGAGAATTCACCAGAGCCAGAGCGGGGAACAGAGCAGGCAGAAGGACCGAAGTACACTGCTGAGGGGAGCAGCGGGCGGCAGGAGAGGTCTGCGCGCGATGTGGGACCCTCCTCCGGTGGCCGGGGAGCAGCCGGGGATCGAACCGGCGCCGCGGAGGCTGCGGGCAGCTTCTCAACCCAGCACTCAACCGCTGCGCCACCAGGGAGGCCCAAGGCAATTTATTTTAACAGTAAATAATTTGAGGAGTCCTGTTCACAGACTGCCACCCCGCTTTCTGCGGGTGCTGTCAGAGGGGATGGGGTGACGTCCTCAGTCGGCCCAATTTTCATTCCTGAGCGGGCAAGGGCTCTGAGGGCTGATTGTGCCACAGGTTCAGGTGTCTTGGTCCGATTTCCTCTGTAGCCCGGAGTTTGATGTGGAGGGCAGTGATGTCCAGTTCCTGGCACCTCTGGGCCACACCCTGAGCTGCCAACATAGCAGCATATGGTGAGGATTCATTTCGGTCAGCCTTCACCTTCATCCCACCAGTTACATGGCAGATGGTTTCCTTGCCAGAGAGATCAGTGACAAGGACAAAAGTGTCATTGAAGGATGCAAAGATGTGGCAGACACCAAATACGTTTTCTCCTGCAGCCTCCTGAGGTCCGAGGCTGATGACCTGTTCTTCCTTCTTTTCCTTCCCTGTGCGAGGTGCCATTTCTGCGTGTCTTCTCCAGACTCCACCTGGCTTTCAGCCAATATAGCTTGTGGACTCCCGAATGTCCCGCAGTCACTCTGGGACTGTTTATGCCACTGGTGGGTGAAGCTGGCAGAGAGCCTGTGTAACTCTACCTTCCCATGTAGCTTACTGATGACTCTCCTTTGTGGTGTAGCCGCTTAGAATTGCTATCCCAAAGGACACATAAAGGAAAAACAGTTTTAGTTAAGTGAGAAACTCAGCTGAAAGTGAGGGAGTGGGAATGAAGGCATAAGTCTGGGAAGTGACAAAAATGTATCAAGATGGAAACTATAGCAGTTGACCTTCCTGTGTCCTGTGAATTGAGGAACTGCAAGGAAAACCCGCTTCAGAATGCGGCTGGTGGTGTGATTGTATGGTGCTGAAACTACTGCATTTCAGCTAATCTGGAACCTGGGTTGTTTTTGTTGGGGCTGGAGGAGTGGGGTCCCTCTGTGAATTAATTTGGCAGTCTCTTTCCTCACACATGGCAAGATTGTTAAGGAAAAAGAATAACACAGGTAGGGAAAGAGTTGTATTTTGCCAGAGTAAAGGGTGTCTTTGTATATAGCTCTCTGATGGAATTACTCTTGGAATTTAGTGCTTTGGGTTTGGGTTAGGTTGGTTTTCCTTAACAAATAATAACCAGGGCCTCCCTGGTGGCACAAGGGGTTACGCACTGCGCTGTGAATAACTACGCAACCTCTGCAGCAGGAGTTCGATCCCCGGCCAGCCAGGGAGAGACCCATATGGTGCAGCAGACCTCTCCTGACTCGCTCGCTGCTCCCCTCAGCAGTGTATTTCAGTAGATCTTCCTGTTCTATTCCCTACTCAGTCTCTGGTGAGGCCTCTCACCCCCTGCATATCTGGCCAGTACCCCAGCTCTTGTATGCATAAATAAATAAATCTTTAAAAAATAATAAATAAACAAATGATAAGCAATTCTGCCCCCACCTCTGGTTTTTGACCTAAAAACTTCCATCTTAAGTTTTCTCCTCTAAATTCCCACCATTTTCATTTAGTTTTTATTTAAAACAAAAGACTCAGCAGAACGGAAACTGGGACTTGGGAAACTAAAATGTAAAAAAAAGCTGGCCTCTTTAGACACAAGAGAGATGGAATGATTTCTTCAAAACTGGGAGACTTCTGGGTATTGTGAAGTTTGTTGATGGTACCGTGTCTTCCCGGTGTGTGTACATTGAACTCATAGGGTCTTGGTTGCACTTTGGTGCCTTTGTTTGCATTCCTAAGGTAGTCCTAACTCTCAGAAGGGTCAGCGTGGGTGTCCCTGGTCTGTCAGATTTCAGGACAAATTTAGAGACTGGATGGGCTTTTACATAGGTGACCCCCCCCACCTCCCACTTTGGTGAGTGAAAAATTTGGATTATGAAAGTTGGAGGCTGAGTATGAAGGGTGAACTAGCACTTTTGGAGCAGTAGTCACACTAAAATGTCTTTAAAACCAAGACTGAAATTAGGGTTTAATGTACAAAAATCTAAATGAAAGTGTAAATGCATTGAAAATGAGAGTTGACTTATTGCTTGTTTGCTGGATTGGATGTCGTATTGTTTTATATTTTCTCATATAAACCCTTTTTATTTCATTCTTATAACTTTGGGGTTAAGGAAGATATTATTATTACTTTATAGAAGGAGGTTGAGAGACAAATAACCAGCCTGGATTCACGGAGCCACTGCAAACCTAACAAAGCTGGTTAGGAGAATGTTATTCCAGATCCAAGACTTTATAAAAACACAAAGCTTTAGCCCTGAAAGGCTGCAGAATCAGCAGCTATAGAGCAGGGTGGCAAGGGACATTTTAGGTTTGTGTCTTCAGCACTGAAGATTGGGCCTGACCCATAGGGAAGATGTAATACTATTTGAATGAAGTCCTCTCTGACAGTCACTCTTTTACTCTTGCAAGCAAGCCTGGTGTTTATTTTCCTCTCCTTGTGGTCTTAAGTTTGGGGGATTCAGAGTCATCAGGGGCACATCACCCTGAGAACAGTTCTGGGGTGGTGGTGGGTTCAGCTAGGACCATTGAACCCAGAGAATGTGTTTGCTAGGGATTTTTTGAAAAATGCCTTTTCTCCTTCTGGAAATGTGATGTGTGACTAGTGCAGCTGCATCCATCTTGACACTGAGGGGGAGTCCCTAGACAATGAGACAGACAGGAGAGATGGGGAGAAATTAGGCCTTTGATGACTAGGTTGGGAACCAAATCAACACTGAAGTTTGATCTTCCCAGTTTCAAGAGCCAGTAAAGTCCCCTTATTTATTATACTATTTAAAGTTGAGTATAAACATAAAGTTAGCTAGTTGTAACTTAACTAGAGCAGTTTAGTGTACTAGCAGAGTGACTTAACCCGACTGAGGCTCAACTACCTCATCTATATAAAGGAGATGCAATAATATCTGCTTTCTCTGGTTGACGTGAGAAGTGAATGAAGCAATATGTGGTATATGGTTAACACAGAACTGAGCACAAAATAAGCATTCAGAAAATATTAGTATGCTTTGACATTTTGCATCAACAGCAACTTCCTTATTTGCCAATAGTCCTTCCAACAACTGACTTTTAAATTTGGGACAGGCTTACTGACAAATTGGTGGGATTTGTCACAAAATCACAAGGGTACCTTCTGGAGGATGAGCCTAGCTTAAGCAGCTGTGGAACAGTGGCCCCATTTGCTGCATGGAATCCATCCAGGGAGGAAAAGCGCATCTGGTCAAACATGCTGAGCCTCTGGCAGCTCTAAAGACAGGCCCGACTTAGGGATCTTTAAGTCTGTAAACATGGGATTGAGCTTTCTCCCATTGTCATAGTTCTATGTTGCCAGATCTAACAATGTTTGTTTGCCACAAGAGGTGTGACTTGGAGCAAAACCGTGTATGGGATGGTTGGGTGGTTGTGCCTCTTGTGCATTGCCACCAAAACCACATGTGTATTGCTTTCCCTCCATCTTAAATCATTCAAGTTGTGGTATCAAATGATTCTGGGAGGTAATTTGAGGACTTGAATTTTGGGGAGATTCTGGGAAGGAAGAGCTGAGGTCCACAAGTCTGGGAACTCAAGTGTGGCTGTGAGCAGAAGGAGGTGACAATGTGGCAGAGTTAAAAAGCTGTGTGACCAGAGAGAAGAAAGGAGAGGGGGAGCTAGAGTAAGACACACACACACACACACACACACACACTTATTCACTCACAATCAGGAGTGGCTGCCTGATTCCCAGTGGCAGATTATATTTTCTACAAGTGACCACAAAAATATTTCTCTTCCACATGATCCTCCAGAAATATTTTAGTCCTATGTGCTCCTTTAGAAACTTGCCTTGCCACTCCTATCAGAATTGGCTCAGGCAGGCCTACGTGACCATGTGAGACAACCCTGGGCTATCAGAGTTTAGAAGTAATGACGCACAGTTCTGCAATACAGCCTCTGCTGCAATACAGCCTCTGCCAGGCCCTCTGGCACTTGTGTCCTTGGGACTCAGCCACCATGCTGTGAGTAGCCCAGGCCACATGGATGGACCTTCCTGGAGAGGAACAGAGAGGCAAGAGTCATGAGGGGGGCCACCTTAGAAATAGACTCTCCAGTCCTGGGTGGGGTTGTCCTGTCTAGCCTGTCTTAGATCAGTAATGAGCCTTCCCTGCCAAGCCCTGGCCAAATTGTAAATTCATGAACAAAATAAATGGTGCCCAGTTAAGTAGCTGCTTAACTAGAGAATGTTTTCTTCACCATCCTCATCCTTCCCAGAGGTTTCTGGAGAGATCTCAAGCCGACAATGCCTCTCTTTTAAATTTACTTCTGTATGGGTTGGCCACTTGCTAATAAAGGAACCTTGAAGACTGGATCCAGGAGGCCTGATGAGGTGATGCCCCTCAATGAACTTTTCAAAGTCTTTAGTCTGCCTCCCTCCTGACTTTGAAAATGAGCTCCAAGACCGCACTTCCAAGATGGGTGCCGGATTTATACCGCTATAGCCCTGCCCCACTTCCCAGGGAGTGGGACCTTCCTTTGCAAGATGAGTGTTCTTTCTGTGTGAGCAGGTGAGGCAGGGAGGGCAGCAGCATGAGCAGGAGGCTTGTGAGTCTAGGTCAGAACAAGGAGGAGAGAGTTAACACAACAAGGAGGATGGAGTGGTCCCAGGGCCAATAGCAAAGAGCTGGCAAGACATGAAGATGTGTGTTACCAGGAGAGAAAGTGTCTCCGGGGGGACCAGATGCTGAGTCTAGTGACTAGAGCTCCTCCCCACCAGCACTGCCCATGTTCCAGTCAATGTCTTCCTGACTTTTAGGTTTTACTCTAGAGTGATAGTAACACTCTGGTACAGCTCTTAGAGGTCATGCCACATTATGAATGGTATTTCCTGTGAACGTCATCTCAATAAAATGACTAAAGTGAAAAAATATGTCCACTCTTTTCTCAAGGTGCAACTCAAATTCACTTCCTCTTAATGTGCATCCTCAGATCCTGAAACCTGGAAGTGGCCTTTGTATGATGTCCATAGAACTCTTGCTTGAGGAGGCTCTGTCTCCCTGCATACCCCTCTGATGTCCCTCCTGACACGGAGAGCACAGTCTCTGGATGAGGCATCTTCCTCCCATGTTGTATCTCCGCCCTGGCAGCTTCTATAAGGGCCGTGGAGTTAGCTTCCTTTCAATCTCTTTCTCTGGGGCCATTAAAACAATTCAGATGCATAGAGCTGAAAGGACTTGGAGACTTGGGAGCCAGACAGACCTGTGTGATCTTGTGCAAATGACCTAACCCGTTGAGGGTTCAATTTCCTTAGCTGTAAAGTTAGAGTGCCTGATCCCTAATGCTGGCATGTGATGGAGAAGAGATACCTGTTTTCAAAGGTGTAGCTCTCAGCTTGTGGCAGCCCCCAACCTCCAGTTCCAACTTCCCTTCCTCTCCTTGCAGGGATATTGGTTTTTCTGACCCGTAATCCAAACATGTCTCTCAAAGGACAGGCTCTCACCATAATGTCTTGCTCACAGGGCTCCCCATATATGTCCTAGATTTGTCTTCTCATTCCCATGCCCCACAATGATATGTGCGTGAGGTTCCACTATCCACTCCACTGTCCCCTGCAGAGTCCTTGCTGTCTCCAGCCACCCCAGGCTGCTCTCCTGCCTCACCTGTGCATGTCCTTTTTCTGCCTTCAGCACCCACCCCCATTTCTCCCATTTCTGCCTAAGTTCTCGCCATCCTTCAGTGTCAAGTTCAGAGAATCTCTCCTCCCAACATGCCCTGCCTCCCTGAATTGCTGGTGCATACCCTGTTAGAGCATTTCCTGCATCCCCTTCACAGCACTCCTGTCTCGCTCCTCATGGGTTTCAGTCACCTGGAAAGTGCTCTTTCCTGCATGCGAGCTGGCACAACAGCCTGTGTGGGTGCTGCTTGCTCAGAGTCAGCAGAGAGATGTTTGAGTAGTGAATTGATTTCAGGGCTGCACTGTGTGTCTGCAGAGGAAGTTCCCAACCTGGAGGCACTGAAGTGTCTCTGAAGATGGGACTTGGGAGAGGATTACTGGGGAGGATTTGAATACGGAATCACAAAGTCTTAGGAGCTCAGCTGGCAGTTACGAGAGCTTTCCTCCTCCTTAGCATGCAGGGGAAGCTGCATGGAGCAGAAGGTGAGATGACCACTCCTTCCCTACATGAGAGTCCTCTGGCCATAGACTTGGGGCTTACTCAGAGTAGGGTGGAATTCCCAGGGGTCAACACCCAAGCACTGCCCCTAACAATGACACATGGGGCAAGCCCTGTGTGGAAGCTCTCTGCTGCATGCCTTAAACTGTCCCTTGCAGCTGCCCAGGGATTGGCCCCAGTCACCCACAGTGCCAGCCCGCACTCTGACACACTTGGGCTGGCTCCTCCCCACGCCTCAGAGGATGAGGTCTTGCAGTCACCCCCAAATGCCCTGACTGCTCTTGATGATGGTCTTAGGGTCTGCAGCTGGGGGAACCCAGTGCAAGACGTCCATGGGAAGACACGACTTTCCCTCACTGCTAAAGCACCCGGGACATATCCTGAGGGGTTCTCCTGATCCTTGGAAGGCTCAAGATTATGTCCATTTCAGTGCCCGGCTGTGATAAACTCAACCACATCTAGTGCTAACAAACTCTGAGTAGAGGTTCTCAAACTTGAGGAAGTGTCAGAATCCTCTGGCGGGCTTGTTGGTACACAGATGGCAGAGCCTTAGCCTAAGATTCTGATGTGGTAGGATGGGATAGGGCAGAATTTGCATTTCTAACCAGTTCCTAGAGTGTCCTGAAGCTGCTGGTCCAGGAACACTCTGAGAACTGTCACACTGGACTTGAGAACAAAGTGCCCAAAGATCAGGGTTCAAAGATCCCCCAGGGTGAGGGTGGTGGAAAATGAGGCAGTGTTTCCTAGTTTCTACTGATTAAAATGATCCTCCACATTCGTGGATGGGTGTCTCTCATGATTTTAAATTATTAAATCCAACAGCAATATTTTCCACTCTCCTGGCAATTAGCTCAGACTTGACTATAGAGCTAAGTTTTCCTACTTTTGAAGCTGTCTAGACATGTCCAATGCTTTGATTCTGAGTTGCTGTTCAACACTGTGGCCACACGAGTGCAGTCTAGACTTTGGAAAGAGCTGTTCTCTGATGCAGAGACCACATCTGAGCCTCTGCTTAGCTTGTCAGCTCTAGGACTGTAAAGCTTTGTTGATCGTGGAAAAAAAAATGTTCTGTTTCTAAATCCAACATCTGAAAATGTTTCAAAAGGCAAGAATATTGTCTTTTGACAGTAGCTGCACAGAGGAGCTTTTTTTGTGTTTCTTTCTGAAGAGGAAATTTTAGAAGCCTTTGGGAGAATAGGTATCCCTTTGCTTTCCCAAAGAAACAGAGGTGCTCTGAGGTGCATCTCAGAAAGCTGCTTTGTTAGCAATTGTGGTCAAATGCTCGTTGATTTGAACTTTGGTTCAAGGCAATGGATGGACATTGTACACTGGGATCGAAATGATTAGTGGTGGAAGGATGATTAGTGGCTCAGGAGGATGGTGAGGGCTCCTTGTAGCCAGTTCTTGTCATCCAGCTTCACATTTTGGGGGAGGAGGTGCTGAGAAGACACCACTCCTCACAAAGGCTCCCCCCATAAGATCACATGGTCAGTGCAAATACGTTTCTATTCTAGCCATGTGTCCCTGGAGGTGTTCAAGGTGAGGAACCCCATCTATGCCAGGGATCTTGTGGGGGCCCTGACAAAGACAACTGGCCACACCCCAAGTCTCCCAGACTCATCGTCCATAGTCTTTGGAGGGTCCAACTTTCTGGGATGGAGAAGGGCAGCTGTCACAGATGGTCAGGTGCTTCTATCCACTTCCTGGTAATTCTTATTTATATGTTTTTGAGATAAAATTGACATATCACATCAGTTTCAGGTACACCATGTAGTGATTTAATATTTGCATATATTGTGAAATGATCACCATAATAAGTCTAGTTGCCAACTATCACTTCACAGTTATATCACATCACTCTTGTGATAAGGACATGTAAGATCTACTTGCTTAGTCACTTTTAAATATACAATCCAGTATTGTTGACTATAGTCACCATGCTGAACCTTATATCATCATGATTTATTTATTTTCAAACTGAGAGTTTGTCCCTTTACCCATTTTGCCCACCCCTTACTCCCTTACCTCCTTCCTGGCAGTGTCTATGAGGGCAGGCATTTGTTTATTTTTTTAGATTCCACATATAAGGGAGACCACACAGCATTTATCTTTTCGTGTCAGACTTATTTCACTTAGAATAATGCCCTCAAGTTTTATCCATGTAGTCAAAAAAGATGAGAGAGAGAGAGAAAAAAAAAAAAAGAGAGGGAGAGAGGAACTAGAGAAACCTGTGCTAAGACTCTATCACCAATAGTAGCACTGAGACCATGAAACAAAAGATGATGTAATATGATTAGGAAGAAAATCTGTAAGACTTGGAGACTGCTTGTGGGACAGAGGTCCAGGAAGAATGAGGATGAGTCCAGCCCTCACTTGGATTACTCTGTGTGTAGATGAAGTGGAAATATAGTATAAAGGGGCAGCTGGGGAAGAGATGGTGCCATGTTGGAGTGCTGTGTTGAAGAGCGTATGGATGTCCAAGTGGAAAAGACCTTTTGCTGTTGGGGCTGGAGCACAGGTGAGATTTGGGCTGACTGTGGATCTGGGAAAATGACAGCTGATAGGAGACACAGCCATAGGCATGGCTGACCTGGTTTGCCTTGTTTTGAGGTATGGGCACAATTAAAAGCAAAGGCCCCACTGTGTGATGTGCCTGGCATAGAAATTTGTGATAAATGGCAGCCATTGTGATTATATCACATTGTCTGTTTTCTTGAGGGTCTTTTGTTTTGTTTGCATCTGTCAGTATATTCACTTTATTTCATTCTTCCTCTCAGTTTTCCTCTATTTATTGAATATTAAAATTTATTAAACTTCTAATGGGAGAGAAAACTAGAAATGGCAAATCAGATGGAAAAATAGAGCTATTTTCACAGTAAATTGAGCTTAGGAAGAGGGCAGGGGTGTGATGAATCAGAGCTTACGTAGTCACCGGGGACACTGAAATGACTTAAGTACCTGGAAGTATAGAACGTGTGGAAGATTCATGGAGGAAAATCACCAGGGAGGTTAGGGGACTGTCTGGAAAGCTCTAAGAGGGAGAAGCTTTAGTTTCAGTTTCAGGAAAGGGTAGTGAGTGGTCCATACCTTTTCTTTCTTCCAGATAATTACAGACTTTTCCCCTTTCTAGACTTCTCATACTCCAGTAAGTTAGGTCAGAAGGCACTTGAGAGATGGGATGAAGCACTGGTCCAGCTGCCTAAGCAACTGATGTGCCAGCCTCAGGCTGGAGAGGACACAGCAGGGCGGTGACCAGCTGCCTTCAGGGCTGGACTGGGCTCCTCAGCCCCACCCTGGTAAGTTCTCAGCCTGCTGTCTATATCCTTTGGGAACCTTTCTGAAGTGGTTTTCTACAGGCTTGTCAGCCAAAGTTTTCATTAAGTAATAGAGAAAGAAAGCACACAGGGAAAGGCTAACAGGTACCTCATGCCTGGTACCCTAGCATCTCAGCAAAGGTGTGTGCCAGTGGGCTGTCCCCTTAGGGGAGTCTGAGGAAGGACTGCAGTGCATGTGGTAGCCTTGCACACGGTAGCCAGGGATTGATGGAAAACAAAAGGGCACCTGGCTTCAGTTCCAGATGAGATGGGAAGCCTGGATTATTCATTTTTATTTACATCTTTCCAACAGGTTGAGGAAGCTTAGTTAACAGAGGAATGAAGAGAAGGAAAATGGACTCCACTGACATCAGGCAGAGAAAAAGGCCAGTGCCATTTGAGTTCTGAATCATTTCATTGTCTTTATTCTTGTGTGTTGGGTTGTTTTTTTTTTAAAGATTTATTCATTTATGCATAAAAGAATTGGGGTACAGGCCAGAGATGCAGGGGGTGAAAGGATTCACCAGAGACAGAGCAGGGAACAGAACAGGCAGAGTTACCGAAGTACACTGCTGAGAGGAGCAGCGGGTGAGACAGGAGAGGTCTGCCTTGCCATGTGGGTAGCTCCCTGGCTGGCCTGGGCTTGAACTCGTGCTGCAGAGGCTGTGGATTGCTTAATAGTGCGGTCCTTAACCCCTTGCGCCACCAGGGAGGCCCTGTGTTGGTTGTTTTTGACTAATCATAGCGCTCATAAGTTAGCTCTATATAAGACAGACTTGAAAAACTTATAATAAAAAAAATGGAAGCCAAAGGTTATAAAAGAAGAATTTGTTCAGAAGACAGTGATGTTTTACAATAGTGGGTGATGATGAATAATTTTAGTGAAAACCCTCAAAGATTAGATAGATGATGATGGGCTGGATGCTCTTCTTGTTGACTACCAAATTCTAGTGATTTTAAAACAGTTGGAATAAGAGGATCATGTTATATAACTGGGTGATGAAGTTAGAATGCCAGAGAGAGCCTAATGTCTGTGAAACCATATTCATTACCAATGTAGGTGGAAACCAGTTGTTCAATATTCTTGTGCTTTATCACAGATCCACCAGGGAAAAAGAGCAGAGTCATCTTCCTATGCCAGGCTGCACACTTGACCTTCAGTAACCTGAAATAACCTGTCCTGCCTTTGTATTGCACACCTGACCAGTTTCAAATTAAAGAGGTGAACTTGGGTATGTGAATGGATGGTGGATAAGTCTTTATTGGCATTGGTAGGAAGATTAGAAACCATCCCAGGTGAAAGGCTTCCTGTGTCTGGCATTTTATTTGAATGATTCTTTAGAAATTCTTTAGGCATTTTTCTCTTAGGCAAAGATTTGTGCAGATGTCATCACATAGCTCGCCTTTATCCAAAGAAGTTGAGATTGGAAATCTGAAAGTTTCTAGTAGAAATGAAGAAATTGAATATTATGTATTATAATTTTTATAGTAGGAAGTAGTGGGGGCTGGACGGACTTCTATTTGAGGACTTTTGATGAAATTTTGGGCAGGAAGGGTGAATTGATGCTCCTGGGATTGAGTCCCTGGAGAAAGGCTTTACTTGGTCAGGTACAGCTTGGCTGGGGTGGGGATGGGGGGCAGTATGTGAGAAACAGAAAAGAAGATTTCAAATGATGATACCTTTATCTTCCAGCCAATCACACTGAGAACATCACATTGGTCACTCTCTTTCCTTCCTGCCATCCCACAAAAAATCCCAACCAACCAACCAACCAACCAACCAACAAGCCAGCCAGCTAGCCAGTCAGCCAACCAAACAGAAAGCAACATGCAAACAGAGCCGTCAGCTCTTAGAAGCAGCAGCATCTTCTCCAGAGGTAGATTCCTTTTCTCCTAACACCTGCAGTGCCTCTTTCAGCCTGCCACCCACACCTTCCTAGGGAGTGCATTTTGGCTTGTAGCCAGGCCTGTGGGTAAGCTGGAAGGTCTGGGCTGTTCCAGGGACATATTGTTTACACTTTTCATACCTTGTCCATCCCTTTAACTGGATCATGGCACCATCCCCCACCTGTTGTGTGTGTTGTCTGGCCACAACCAACAATACTAAAATGGCATCTGTCCCCAGGTAGGGTCAACCCCATGCCAGGATTCATGCTGTGGGATCCCAACTGATCTGTAGAATTTAGATCCTGCTCTGCCATTCCCCCTGCCCTGCTGTGCTTCCCTCCCTCTATTTTCTGTTATCCCTTCCTCAAATCATGGCTTGATTTCCTTCCCACCTCTGCTTCAGTGACACCTGATACAAGAGAGGCATTCAGCCCCTTATTCTCCACACCTCGCATGTCTGTCCCTGTTCTTTTCCCTTCCTCTCTCCCCCAGGGATCTCACACTTGGATTAGTCAAGTGCCCCTAGCTCCTTTCATATCTTCTGGGACCTGACACTCTCCTCCCATTTAATGCAATTTATAGAAGCTGCCAGACTGAGCTTCCCAAAATGCAGCAGCCTCATACACATTATTGCTCCTAAATGTCTACATTTGGTTCTCAAACTGTATATATTGTGCAACCACAGGCAAAAACATTGCACAAAGGGCCTGCATCAAATGAACATCCAGTATCATCTCTGACATCTCAAGCCTGTCAATTTAATAAGTCCCTCTTATTCAGGTGAAGACGAAAAAATAATAGTCACCACTAAATAGAGGGGGAAAATGTTTATTCTTGGAAGTCAAAAATGAGGATTAAGGGCCTCCCTGGTGGCACAAGGGGTTAAGATGCAACCTATGAAGCTATCTGCAGCCACTGCAGCACGAGTTCGATCCCCGGCCAGGGAGCAACCCACATGGTGCAGCAGACCTCTCCTGACTCACCCGCTGCTCCCCTCAGCAGTGTATTTCGTCAGTCTGACTGTTCTGTTCCTCACTCGTCTCTGGTGAATCCTCTCACCCCCACACCTCTGGCTGTACCCCAGCTCTTGTATGCATAAATAAACAAATAAATCTTTAGCAAAATGAGGATTAACTTCGTGGGAGAGATTGGAGGGAAAGGGGTCCCAGTGAGTTGCTTTATTGACACCCCCCCGCAACGGTAGGATTTGGTTTTAAAGTGTTGAGATAGGCTAGGGGGTGGGGATGGGGATTGCCAGAAAAAGAGAAGTTGCATTTTTGACATGGCAGTGACAAAGAATTAATTTAAGTGGGCATCGATCTGTGTGTGTGTGACTGTGTATGTACGTACGTTAATTTCCAGACCAGACAATATGCGTAAATGTTGGATATCTTACATTGCTTTTCTCTGGTAGGCAATTTATGTGTGAGAAAGTCAATGATTTAGGAGATAAAGGAGTTTTTCTTGAGGACAGGCCTGACTGGTGCATGGCTGTGGTTGCTTCCAGGTAGCCCTGCCTGCTGATTCCTGCCGATGGGCGACTCCAGGGCTTATTGTAATGCTTTTCCCAGCAGGTCTCTTTGATCTGTTGACTCTGCTGCTGCAAATTTATTTTATTTGCACAAAATCATTGATGCTTTTTCACACGAGAGATCTAGACTTTGAGAAATAGGCTTTATATGACACCGATTCTTCCCCATGTTCTATTAGAGTTCTGGCCTTGTTGAGTTCTCCTTCCTCAGGAGCATCTTCAGGAGATGATGTGAAATGATGTGCAATCCTTTCATCTTTAGGGAAGATAACCCGGCCTTTGAGAACAGTACCCCCAAGACCTATATTTTTGCTAAAGGGAGAAATGAAAAGATGAAAAGAGATCAAGTCAAGTAAGGGGGCACCTTGCATTTCAGCTTGGTGGACTTGTCTGTGTCCTTGAACTGTGTGTGTGAGACTGCTAAGGGTGGAGCATAGGCGTGCAGAAGACAGTGAGCTGCATAGATTGTCTGGATGGAGAAATTCTCCCAACTTCAGTCTTTGGGTGTGGCAACAAAGAATGAATCCAAATGTACCGTGGAGCCAAGAATGGTATTTCAGTTTTTTAGATAAAGTTCTTCATCTAGGCAGTCATTTCAGCACTCGGCGACCCAATCTTTTTAGATGATGGCAGATGAACATGTCGGTGTATGTGACAAGGCAGCAAAAGAGAGGGTATGCATCAGATGCAAAGAAACCAGCCCAGGTACATTTAATTTTTAAACTCATAGAACCCATTGATAGCTTTTGCAGCATTAAGTCCCAGTGTGGTTTCATGTGTTATGAGCTGAGTCTTGGAGGAAGAAGACTGAAAAGATGAGTTTGGGCCTGTCAAGATGCGATAGGCAAGAACTGAGCAGGAACCACTGCTGGGTGGGGACGGAAGATGCCTTGGAGGGAATGTGACACAAGGTAACCACAAGGCCTCCCAACTTGGTTTGGGAGGGAGGACCGGTTTTAATGTATGAAAGACTGTTGTTGGGTGACCCACGGGACAGGGGGAGGAGGATGGCTCACTCTGTGGGGGTGTGGAACACAGGCTCTGAAAAACAGAGGTCAACCTATGATCCTGACCTTGATTAAGATGCAAAGGAGCAATGATTGGGAGCTCGATGGCCATGTGGGTGTGGGGCAGAGCATCCAGGGTGGCCCAGGGGACTTAGGGGACCTGGATGACTTTCCAATTGGGTCTCAGCTATTAACAAGTGCAGGAGTCCTACTCGGGGCCCACTGCCTCCCCAAAGAAGAGGAGAAGGACACAGTGGTGAGGGAGGCAAGCACACATGGCTGCAGCTTACCCTCACCCTGCACTATGCTCTTTCCAAAGCTGGGATTCTGCTCTGTTCTTAAAGCCTTCACTTGTTGCTTAGGAACAAACCCTGTAGTTTGGAAATCAGATCAGATGATATTTTATTTTAAAGGACTTTTGAAAATGACTGCAAACTCATCATTATGCACTGTCAGGATTCATGACTGACAGCAGTTCTTAAATTGTGGAGGGTTTTTTTTTGAAAGGCAAATTGATGCTTCGAACAGAAAACTGTTTTCTGAGATTCTGAGTTAAAGCTGTCTTTGCTGTCTTAAATAATCACTACTTCCATCTGTGTGTGGTTTTATATAAAGTTTATAGAAATCGTCACAATGGCTCTGTAAGGTGGATTTTAAGATTATCTGCATTTCACAGGTGAGGAAACCAAGGTTGAGAAGACAAAGCATTCATTTGCGTGGGCTATTAATCTGCTAGGCTGTCATAACAAAGTATTATGGACGGAGTGACTTAAACATGAACTTATTTTTCAATATTCTGGAGGTGGAAATTTCGGGTTTGAAGTGTCAGCGGGTTGATTTCTTCCAAAGTTTCTCTCCTTGGCTTGTAGCTGGCATCTTCTCCCTGTTTCCTCACATGGCCTTCTCTCTGCGTGTGTCCATGTCACAGTCTCCTCTTCTTTCCTTTTTATAAACTTGTTTTTCTCTAGTGTGTTTGAAATCTACTGTTTTTCTCAATACCCTTACTAATACTTATATTATCTTGGTATTTTAAATGATAACCATTCTAACAAATGTAAGGGAATATCTCATTGTGGTTTAGATTTACATTGCCCTAATGATTAGTGATGTTGAACACCTTTTCATGTACCTGCTGAACATTTGTGTGTCTTCTTTAAAAAATATCTATTCAACTCCTCTGACCATTTTTTAGTGGACTGTTTCCTATTCAGTTCTGTGTGTTTTACACACACACACACTGTCACACCCATGTACACATATGTGTGTGTATGTATATATATATGTGTGTGTGTGTATGTATGTATTTGGTATTGTCCCCTTATTATCTGATTTACACATATTTTCTCCCATTCTATAGGGTGTCTTTCATTTTGTTCTATCTTTTCTGTGCAGAAGATTTCTACTTTGATGTAATCTCACTTACTAATTTTTTTGTTGTTTGTGCTTTTGGTGTCGAAACCAAAAAATCACCACAAAGACCTATGTAAAGGAGATTTCACCTTGTGTTTTCTACTATGTTTTGTGGTTTCAGTTCTTATGTTTAAAATTTTGGTTCTTTTTGAGTTACTTTTTGTGACTGGTAAAAGATAGGGTCCTCTTTCATTCTTCTGCATGTGATTATCCATGCAGATTTATAGGGTTTGTTAATGTTTTGGTTTTATCTCACCCTTTGATCTGATCCTCACATAAGTGACAACATTAGGTGTTTGTCGAAAGGGTGAGTTTTTATATGAGATCAATATCATATTGTTATCAGAGTAAAATAGACTGTTACATGTATAAGCTGCTTTTTTTTAAAAAAGATTCATTTATTTATGCAAACAAGAACTGGGGTGCAGGCCAGAGGTGCAGGGGGGTGAGAAGATTTACCAGAGAGAGAGTGGGGAGCAGAACAGGCAGATCTACTGAAATACACTGCTGAGGGGAGCAGTGGGCAAGACAGGAGAGGTCAGCTGTGCCATGTAGGTAGCTCCCTGGCTGGGGATCGAACTCTTGCTGCAGAGGCTGTGGATAGCTTCACAGTGCTGAGACTAAACCCCTTGCGCCACCAGGGAGGCCCCTGTATAAGCTGCTTTATGCAAGTGTCATGGTAACCACAAAGCACAAACCGACAGTAAAGTCATAAGACATAAAGAAAAGGGAATCAAAGCAGTCTACTACAGATAATCATTTCACGTAGGAAGGCAACAAGAGAGGAAGAAAGGAATATAAAATAGCCAGAAACAATGAATAAGATAACCTTTGTCACACAGCTGCAGAGGCCTGGACGGTGTGGCTCCCAGGCTTTGGTGAGGGCAGGAAGGGCAGGAGTTGGGAAGGCTCAGGCTGCTAGTATCAGAGAAAGAGAATATCTGTGAGCAAAGCTGGTGAATTTTATAGAAGCTTCAGAGTGACTGTGTGACTATGTAACAGTTCCTTCAGTGGCAAAGTCTCCTGGGTTTATCTGCGGAGCAGGTCCCTGTGAATCATGGTGGCTCCCACAGGTGCCTGCTTTTGGTAGCTCCTACTTTTCTAGCAGGTCCTAACCTTCTCTATTTGCTCAGTGTTGCCAGTCTGGGTGGGGTGAAGCAAAGTGGGACATCTGTGCAGTACCCTGAAAGCCAGGGAAAAACTGGTCCCTTACCTGGTTCTTCCTTTCTGGGTGGAAACCTTTCTAGCTGAAAAATTCCCGCTTGGTCCTGAGCAATGCCACCTTGGGGGAGGGTAGCATAGCTAGGGGTATAAGATCACACCCTTCAGGTCTGTTTTACTACATCACCCCCACTGCTAAAGCACCCATAGTCCTCCACCATTGTCCTCCACCTTGGGGGAAGTGGACAGAGGTTGGGGTGTCCTATGATGCCATTTTGGTGACTTCATACACCATCTTCTAAACTCCTCTACTTATAAGAACACCAGTTATATTGGATTAATGCACACCTCATTGATGTCATTTTAACTAATTGTCTTACCTCTTTAACGGCCTTATTTCCAAGTATAGTCACATTCCGAGGTAAGTCGCATTCTGTGGGTTAGGGCTATGACTTTGAGTTTTGGGGGACACAATTTAGTCCATAATATGTGCCTTGTGAGCATAGCATTCTGGCTTTGTGGAAGAAAAATTCTAGTTGAAAAGCATCTCACTCCTGTAGTACCAGCTGGTCACATAGTGAGTCTGCTGGCCATGACATCTTGTGTCAAACTCACAAAGCTCGAAACTGCTTTCCTAGACTCCTTCTTCATGGCCCCAGGTCAGTGACTCGAAGGAGGAAGTTGTCTGAGATCCATGAGGTGGATGCAAGTTACCATGGGCTCTTGAGAGTGGTTGAGGGGGAGATGGAGTTAGACAGGAGTGGAAAATTCCACTGTCCCAGCTTGGCCCAGCCTCCTCTGCTCAGCACATCCTCCTGATACCCTCCTGCTGACCAGCAGCCACTCAGGAGTGAGCCAAGTGCCACCAAGGGGAGACCTGGCAGAACCAGGCCTCTGTATCAACATTTACTAACCTCCTCATGATCCCCTCAGGGCCCTCCATAACTCCCCCGCAGCCTCCCTGTGGCCTCCCCATTCCTCCTATGAAGCTCCATGAGCACTCATAGCCTTCTCCTGAATCCCCATAACCTCCACACAACCTCCCTAGACCCCCACTACAATACCTATACCCACTATCTGACCCCCCTCACCCCTCAACTTCCTCATAGACAGATGAAGGGACCTGTCTCACCCGTATTGTCTTGGGGATCCCTATTGAAGAGGGTTTAATCATGTTATTGACCACTTGTTCCCCCCAGACAGGAGGTGCTGCTTTTTTGCATAAGCCAATTATACCATAGCCTCGAATATTCAAAGTCAAGGGGATGCCACATATTTCACAAAAACATTATTTAAAAATAATTGTACAAATTAAACTCTATTAAAAATTTAATTTTGGGCCTCCCCTGGTGGTGCAGCGGTTGAGCACCAGGCTGCGAGGCTGTCCGCAGCCTCTGCAGCGCTGGTTTGTACCCCGGCCGCTGGCGAGGGTCCCACAAAAAAAAATTTAATTTCAATTAAAAATCTAAAATTATTTAAAGATAACATATTACATCATATTAGTAGAGTGGTCAAACTCTTTGCTAACTGTGTTCATTTGAAGGAAATATGAGACAGGATGACTGATGGATTCCGCTCCCCTGCCCCATTCCTAAGTATAAGAAGTGAATAATAAACAGCAAAGTTCTTTGAGCTGGGAACTTGGGACTGCCGCTCTGCCCTTTTGCTGAAAAGGAGAAAACAAAACTTTGAGCACCACTGCAGTCTGAAGCACCAGTGCAGGTCTCTGTTTCTGGGGTAGATGCTGGAACCTGGGGCAGAGACCTCATGGAAAGGTCCTCAGATGGCACTAAGGTGGGGGAGTGCGCAGGGTCATAGGGTCCAGACAAGCAGGCCGCTGGAAGCTGGAACTTGTTGTTCTGCTTCCCAGAACAAATCCCCTTCCCACAGTGTTGTCAGGAAATGACCTTACTGAGGCTCTCTGGACCTTAAGAAGCCCACTGCCACCCATTTCCCTCCAATCCATCCCAGGAGGAGCCCCTCCCCCCACATCCTGCCCCCTGACCCTTTTCACCTCTGGTCTTTCCTCTTTCTGGGCCTCCCAGTGACTGGCCCCTCTGTGGCTCGCCAGGTCTGTGATGGATGACAGTTTCCCTCACTCCCACTATAGTGGTGCTGCAGCATGGGAGGAGGGATGCTTTCAAGGTGCCGGCACAGTTCTGACTTGCGGTCCATCTGGCTGGCTGGTTCCCCTGGGTAGGGGGTCTTGAGGTGAGAGCAGTTGCAGGAGGCTCATCAGGGAGTCTGTGTGAGCAGGCAGTGGAGAAGCAGGCCTGTGTCCTTCATCTCCATGAGGCCTTAGATGGCCCTGGAGAGAGCTCTGGGACACCCTGGTTCTGAGTTGGCCAGTTGGAGTGAGGGTACAGCTGTTTTGGAGGAGAGCATGAGCTTGGTGTGGGGATTCTCCCACTGAGGCAGTTCCTGGGGAGGGCTTAATGTCACTGCCCTTGAAAGACCTCTGGTCCTCCCCACTGAGACAGCTCCCCACCTCCCCATCCCGTTCTGCCAGTGTCTGGTGTTTCTCATGGACTGAGAACAGAGCTGGCATACAACTGTAAATACTTGTTGAATTCTTGAACCAAAAAAAAAGCTATTCCCAGCTAGGGGGTCCTAGCTTTTTCAGGGGGTGGGAGGCAAAACTTTAAATAGTAAAACCTTGGCTTTCAGGAAACGTGGAGAGTCAGGATGCCTGGAACAGATCACGGTGGGGCCTGGGTTCTTTTTTCCTGCTTGCCAATGGGAATGTTGAAGCTGGATCCTTTAGGGGTCAGTTCTCATTGCACAGCCTAAGAAAGATCATTTAGATTCCCCCCCCCCCCATGAAATATTTAGTTCTTCTGAGTTGTCACTTGTGATTCTCAAGGGGGTTGACTCTTTTACGCCTTTGAGGACATTTGTGAGTGTCTGAGACATCTTCAGTTGTCCAGCTATGGGTGGGGAGCTACTGGCATCTAGTGGGTAGAGGTCAGGAATTCTGCTAAATGTCCCTATGTGCACACAGCACCCCCACACAAAAAAGTGTTACCCACCTTCAAATGTCATTAGTGCTGAGGTTGAATAATTGTTCAACAAATCTTGTGAAATAGCAGAATTCAAATTATATTTGGGTATTGGATTCCAAATTCTGCAAGGCTCTTCAAGTTCAGGGGAAGTGAAAGGACTGCGTTTTTCTTCCAGCCTGGTCAGTCCTAAGTTATTTACAGGTCTCCATTGATAGATCAATAACAAAACAAGCACTTAGTAAGATGTGTACTTGCTTACTGGTTAGTTTTACATGATAGATCATTGATAGATCAATGATAGATAGATCAATGATAGATAGATCAATAACAAAACAAGCACTTAGTAAGATGTGTACTTGCTTACTGGTTAGTTTTACATGTATTTCTTTCTTTCCCACCTTGACCCCCGTGCACATCTCACTCCCCACCCTTGTCACCAAATTTTTGCATGTTTACTGTACTTTTCTAACAATGAGTGAGTGAGTGAGTGAGTGAGTGAGTGAGTGAATGAATGAATGAATGAAATACATATAGGAAAGATGACAACGTGGAGTCATGAAGGGCCCTAGGACAAGGTGGTTGTCCTTGGGCAGAGAGAACTACACAGAGTGGGATTCAGCTGTTTAAGCCTGGGCTGCTGGGGGATGAAAGGGTGTCTGGGATCACACAGCACCCACCCCATGTTGGCTTATTTAATTGGCGTTCCTTTCTCCAGTTTTATGGGGAAAATCCAAATGTGAGTCATTCCCAATTAAACTCATACATCAGCTGCTTTTTCATCTTCAAAGATGAATGAGTAAAAGATCTGTGATGGTCTGAAATTTTTGACTACTTCGATTCTGACAATCAGTTGGAATCAAGATTTACAAAACAGAAGCTGGTAGGGGAAGAAGGAAGGCTAGGATTCCTTTGGGCTGACTTGATTCAGCACTCTTGGTAACCACCCCTTGAGTAGCACCATTTGCTGTGATTTGATTTTCATTTATACCCTCTTAGGAAGCTAACTCCTGGGCATTTGTGATAGAATATTTCATCCTGTCTGCCTTCTAGAGTGTAAATCACTCCACAGCACTTTACAAGTCAGAATGTCTGAAATAAGCAGATTCTGTGTATGACAGAGCTGGAGAGGGCCCTCACCTGAAGACAGCCCAGCTCTGCTCCATCATCCTATAGTATGGGATGGGGTGTGGTGTCCCTGTGACAGTTCCTTTCCCAAGAGCCAGGTGGCTTGTGAACAGCAGATGACAGGGAGTAGCCACAGAGAGGATGCAGGGCACGGTGGGTGGAGGGCATGCTGGCAGTTGCTAAGAGCCTGTCCCATGGGCCAATGTAGGGTTGGCCACTCTGTGTGGTGCAATATTGAAGCCATTTTATCAGCATGTTGGTGTAATTTGTAATCTAAGAGTTTTGAAGCCTGGAGACGCTGCGACAGGGTAGACAGGAACTAGAGCCCCGCTATTTCAGAACTGCTGTGGGACTTAGGAACCTTGGTGTCAAGTTCATAGGGACACGTGTGGGTTTAACAGATGCTCAGGAAACAGAGTATCCTGCTCTGCAACCCTGGCCATGATCCCAAGAAAGCTGAAGTCAGAGCACCAAGAGGCTGGAGTGTCTGCTGCTGAATAGATTAAGACAGGCTGAGCCTTCAAAGTCTTCAGAACAACTGCTTCCTTAGCTGGAAGGAAGTGAGGCCTGAAGTTGTTTGTTGTCATTCCCATCTCCTGAATCCCAGAGGAGTGTTCTTCCCTGAGACCAGACTTTGCCAACCAGGTGGCTTTAGGTCTGCAAGATGCTCCCTCCTGCTACAGAAGTCTGGAAAACACTGAGGGAGGCCAGAAGGGTTGGGGGGTGGGGTGGGGCCTCTGGATCTTTCTGATCTCTGGCGACTGACTGTTCTTGTTCATCCCTCATGGCTCAGTAAACTGGGAAGGTTTTCTGGGGCCTTTGGGCAGTATCAGGTGGTCCCAGAAGAGCATGTAAGATGGTGGTTTTCAAACTGCCTGTCAATTCTGACAGCTCTGCTATCTTTCCACTTTACTTCCTTTTTTGCCTATATTAACCATCATCAGATTCTGTTGCTTGCAGTCCAGACCTCTGTCTCTACCTACTGGTAGGTGTGATCCTGGGAATCTGGGGGATGTGTGGTAAGTTGTGTGTGGGAACATGCAGGTATGGTCTCCACCAGATTGGGGCCTGGGCTGGAAGACATGGGAATCTCACCAAGTAACCATGGACACAGATGAAAGGGATGCCCACTCTTCATATCTTGCCAGGATCTTGTCAAGTACAGTGTGCATGCTTCATTGGGGGTTGATGTCCCTGAGTGTGCAGGGTGAGGAGGGTGCCTGGGAGGGAGCACAGAGGTAGGAAGGGATGCTGCTTCTTGCCTGGCTCATACTGCCCTTCCTTTCCAGGTGAGTGTGCAGTGAGGAAGGGTTGTGTTTGGGCTGATCAGATACCTGGTTCATCTCTTGAGCAATTTTTCCTATGGACCAAGCCTGGAAGCAGAGTGTGAAAGTGCTGGACTCCAGAGGACAGTTCTACAGAGGCAGGGGGTTATTGTCCACCAAGAACAACCTGTTCGTTTGAGTCAACCTGGGTCCGCCAGAGCCTTGGGTGACCCCATTCTGCACAGAAGTGAATAATCAGAACTTCTGGATAAAGTGAGGCCAAGAAAACACTATTTCTCATAGATGTGTCACTGAATGAGCATCTGACACATGCTGACACATACTGCCTGGATCAAATGCACCTTTGGGTGGGAAAGTGCCTCAGGTGAAGGTGAGGGGATGCTCTGTGGGTCACCGCCTCAGGAGTTTGAAGGAAACATGCTAATAAGCCCATGAGACATGCAGCAGAGGTGCAGATGTGACATTGGGCTAGGTTCCCCTCCCAGCTGTAGCAACCAGTCTCCATGGGCATTAGGAACATCTTGGGGGTACCTCTGCCTTCCTGTAAGCCTTTAGCAGGACTCCATGTGCTCCCAATCTGAGGCATGATGGTGCTCTTCTTGGCCTGTTGATAGATGGTTATAAGGGTTCCAGCAAACCTCAGTGAATCCACCTCTTTGTGTTATTCACTTCTGGGGCTGGGCCCGTTTCTACTCCCCCTCAATCTAGTCTGGTCCTGTGAATTGCTTTGACTGATCGAACATGGAAGAAGTGACACTAGGCAAGTTCTGGAGGCTTAGGAGTTTTGGCAGCTCCCACGGTCACTCTCTTGGGACGCTGGGACCTCCATGGCCAGTGGAAGTCAAGTTCAGCCTGCTAGAGAATGAGAGCCATGTCAGAGACTCAGGTGCCCAGCCAACAGGCAGCGCCAGCTGCCAGAAGAAGTGTGAGTGAGGCCACCATGGACCATGCAGGCCAGTCTTAGCTGAATGGAGCCACAAGAGTGAGCCCAGAAGAGCATCAGAAAATGACCCAGACAGCCCAAGGAAGTGAGAAATAATAAATTATTGTTATTTTAAGCTATGAAGTACCGGATTGGTTTGTTATGCAGCAGAGACAATGGAAATGCACACACACATGACTGTCTTTCCAGAGAATGACTGCAAGGCACTATGTGGCCATTTTTGTACTTTGAAAGTAGCATCAATTGCTTTATTATGCAGTGTGGGTAAGTAAATGATAGTTTAAATTTACTTGGAATACTCAATTCATGAAATTCATTCTTCATATTAAAACTTGAAAGATGGTTTTTCTTTTTTAAAAACTTGAAAGCCCTGGACCAAAAATCTAATTTCTTTCACAGATGCTTTCTGAGTGAAAAATTATTAAATTATTTTTTCAGACATAACCCTGAGTCTTCCAGAATCAATTTCATGCCAACTATTTAGGGAATGACATATCATGATGTCTGGGGTTTGCTTTACATATTTAGCAATAATCTCTCTCTCTCTCTCTCTCTATATATATATATATATATATACACACACACACAAATATATATACACACATATACACACAAATGCACTCTATATTCTAAAGTTAAAATCATAGTCACAGTCATTAAAATAATTTTTTCAAGAGTTTATTGTATCTGCAAAACATGATGGGAAGTTCTGAAATTGTTATTTTCATACCCACACTCCTCCGATGTCCTCTCTACCTTCTACAGCCTACATGCCACAGGCTAGATTTTAAGAGGAGAGGAAAAATGTTGGGAAGATCCTCCCACCAATAGCTATATTTGGAGCCCCCATTAAGCTCGACACAAAGGTAGTCTTGGACTTCAAGGACAGCTTGGTGTGGCATCTGGGGCACCCAATAGCATCTTCATCATTGCACTCTCAACACTTGTCCTGGGTCCTGCCTGTGATTCTTCCCAACGATGCTCAAGGTGGAAAGAGCTTTCCATCTTTGGGAAGATGGGCCATAACAATAAGTAGAAACTTATCTTAGTTTTATGAAAAAAAGATCAGCGACTCTCTGGCCTCTGAGTCCCTATAAGAGGTGAGGGTTCCTGGCACTAATCATTCTCTTGCCTGGTCTTCCTGTGGGAAGAGATCTTCATTTAACAGCACCAAGTGTCAACTGTGGAGCCAAAAGTATGGCTCGGTTACTTATCCCCTCTCCACTCACCCTGATATCCTGAAGTTCCACCCAAATGAAACCCGCCACTCGTCCCTCCTCTACCCTTCCTGCTCTAAATCTAAATCTCCTGGGAATCTGGCCACACCTCACGGCAACACTGTTGCTGCCATGTCCTGCTGTTTTAGGATTGTTTATTTTTCTGACTTCTTTATAAACTGGGGCATTCTTGTGTGTTAGTCACTCCTGCTTCTTGTCCTGCAATTTATTGTTTGGTCCAAGATGAGTGCTTGATGTGGGTTTTTGAATAAATGAACAAACAAGGTTTTCTTTGGGAAAACAATCTGGTCATCTGTCTAATAGAATGTGGGGCTGTGAAATAACCTGCATTTGCCATTTTTCCTATTTCTAAAAATGAAAGGTAGTTAAGTCTATATCCCTTTTTCAAAGGATCAATTTGGGAACCTGAGAATATTTGGTAGAGAATTTTCTGATTTCTCTCTCCCTATATGTGGTAAAGGCAAAGGAAAAACGATTGACTTCCCTGAATTTCATTAGCCTAAGCAACAAAATAACATGCTACTAGCTCAAAACCTTGATGACCAAGTTCACATGCTTGCAATTAATTTAATGACACCTGTGGTGGTCATACCACCAGTGGCTGAAGCTTCCAGTGGGGGAGCTGCAGGTTTTCTTCCTGCCTCATTATTTCTCCCAGGAAGAAAGTCTCATCTTCGATGGTGAATAAAAAGCTGGTCACAGCCCCAATGGGTGCTGTTCCAGCTCTTTATCGAGAAGTCTCAGGGTGTACAAATCATCCTGAGCCCATGGAGCTAGGGCAGCTCTCTTCTTTTGATTAAGTTACTCTGATTTTTCATTCTGTTTATCCATGTTCCTGAGAGGGCACACTCCAGAAAATATTAGTAGATAGCAAAACTTTGCAACATTTCTCCTTTTGTAAGACTAAGGATTACAAATGAAAGCCTGTGATGTTCTTGGCGTTGTACCAAGATACATATTCATTCAACACATATTAACTGAGGGTGAACTTTGTGCCATTTGAGATATAGCAATAAGTGCCATGGCCCTGCCCCCCCCCCCCCCCCCCCCGCCAAGAGAAAATGACAAAGAAGTTTGGGATACTTGTGTGCTATGAAGGAAAAAACAAAACAAAACAGGTGATTGAGATAGAACCTAGAACCCTGCTTGACTTCAGAGAGGAGAAAACCTCTTTATAAGTAAATGTTTAAGTTAAGTTCTTAAGATGAGGAAGGAAAGATCATTTTAGGCAAAGGAAACAGGTAATGCAAAGACCCTGAGGTGGATAAAATTTAGGAATGTTCAAGGAGCAAAAGGGTGATCTGATGACTGGTGCACAATGCTGGGGGGGGTAGCATGGGGTAAAGTGGCTGGAAGGGTCTCTGGAGACAGATCAAACAGTCTCAGATGCTAAGGAACAGAGAGCAGTTTGGATCATACCCAGTGGGAAGCCAACAGAAAATCTTAGGTATGGCAACGATGTAATCCATGTACATTGAAGAGCATGATCCTATTGTCCACGGGAAATGGGTTGGGGAGCAGGAGTGGGAGATTGCTGGGTGGGCATGGCAGTGGTTGTGGTTGTGGTGATGGGGGTGATGGTGATGGAGGTGGTGGTTGTGGTGGTGATGGTGGTGGGGGATGAGGATGGTACAGGTGGTAAGGGGGTGGTGGGTCTGCTGGTGGTGGGGGTGATGAAGTTAGACTCAGGTGTGGTTGAAGGTCACGGGTGAAGGTGTTCCCAATGAGTGATTTCTTTCTCCATCTGCTTACCTCAATGCAATGAAGCAACATGGAGAAGGAAGGAGTGCCGGGGACCAGCCTCCGGCAAAATGTCGTGTCAGGGTTCCTGAAAGGATGAGACGGCGTCGGCAAATACGAATGATCTGAAACTTAGGGACTGGGGGAAGGGGATGAGGTAGAATGAGGAGACACTGACACTTGGTGAGGTGCTAGTATCTTCTGCCCGCAAGGCTCAGCAGATTTTTTATTTATACGTTTTTTGCAAGCATTGAGATTACATTATCAAGTTCATAGAAACAAAGCAGAAACAATTAGCGCATCTCTTTTTTGTGCTCTCAGTAAGAAGGCAATAAAAAACTAAGTCTTACACTAAAATTCATTGTTTCAGCTAAACAATAACCTAACACAATTGATAGTCACCAGAACATTTCCATCAGCTAAAGCTTAAGCAAAGAAAGAACTTTTCTTATTCTCATGGCCTTCACACCAGGGGCCGGCTGCTACTCAGCTATCAGAACTTTCTCTACCTAGAAACTTCTTAACTCAAATAGTTTCATTTAAAAACTTTTCCAAGAAACTGCAAGGGAAGGCAAAAAAGAACTTACAATAATAGTTGTATTGTAATGCTTGTCAGGCATGTTTAATAAACCATCTCCCATCGTCAAGTGGGCCAAATTGTTTAATAATTAGTTTTTAAGAGATAATTTTCTGTGCCGTTTATTTACTGTATATTGATGTATATAATGTAGTGCCTGATGTGCCTTTTGGGAAATTTTTCTCCTTTTATGACCAAGAACAAAAAGTGAAGGGATGTTAGATCTTCAGCCCCACGGTGTGAGGCCCTTTCTCTTAGCTGCTTGTCAGTATCCTATCTGGCTGGGGCAACAAGACCTCCTGCAGCAAAGGAGGGAGGCAGCGACTCCTTTGCTGCTTTGCCAACAGGGAAGTCACATTCACAGCGTCCTTTGCTCCTGGTTTGAGGTCTCAGGAGCCCAGTTCAGGTGAGGGAACATAGACCCTCTCTGGGTGGAGATGTGGTGTGTCACCACAGCGAGCCCACAGAACCTTGGAAACTGTGGAAGCACAGTGCGTGTGGCTTTCATTGGTTATTGACCTACTTTTCCTCTCAGAGTTCCATAGAGTTCTGAAATGGAAGAAACGCTGTGGACACCATTGGACTGACTGGGGAGAGGTTACTGTTGGGGGATTATAGGGTTAAAAGCTCAATCTCTGTGGGATTTTCTTTTCTTTTTTTAAAAAAATTAATTTTTTCTTACACCACTGTAGCCCCACAGTTCTTCCCCCACCCTTGACTTGCAGGCAGGGATGGCAAGTTTTGAGCAGATAGAGGAACTAAAGAGTTACCCTGGGGACTGGGCCGGAAACCTTGGACAGATAAAGAAACCAAAGGATTGTTCTAGAAACAGGGCCATCACGCCCACCTGTGACCATTAAAGGCTGACGTAAATTCTAAAATATGCAGGGGCTAATCACAGCCTGACATTTGACTGGACAGCAGCCAGCACAGACCTGAGTGCTAAATTTTAGAAAGCCCCTGAGTTCAGACTATAAAAAGTGCTTCAAACTTCCCTCACTGCTCAGACACTCTCTTCTCGCCCCCTGTTTCTCTGGCTGGGTAATCAGTAAATCTGCCTTTTCTACCTTCCATGCTGCTTTGGTGAATTCTTTCACCCCCGTGACTCTGGTGTCCCTTCATGGCCGTTTGCTGTTTCTCTTATAGCAGTTACCTCTGTGTTCAGGGAGAAGGGGTCTTGGGACATTGTTTGGGCAGAAATATAAGCTCTTCATTTAGTAGAAAGAGAGTGTGTGGGGTCTTGTTAGGGAGCAGGGCTGAACTGAGGAAAGCACAGGCCTAGCGGGGAGCGGGAGGTCTGGCTCAGAAAGATTGTTGTCTCCAGCACATCCTGGCTTACTTGTTGGCAGCCAGGCCTCGGATTCTCTCTGTTCTCGGCTCTCTTCCTCGCTTTTGTAAAAACAATACTGTGCAGACTTAGACAATGAGATAAAGCAGGTAAGTGTGTGTGGCAGTGATGATGGTGGCTGCATGTGCCAAATAAAAACACATCCTCTCAGTAAGTAGAGGCTTTTTTGGCAAAGATTATGGCAGAGGAGAAAGGCCAGTCTCCAAGGTCTCTGAGGGACGATGTGTTTGTGGTGTGTGGTGGGTCAGGGAAACCTGGATTTCCATTCCACCTGGTGCTCGGCTCTCCGCAAACAGATGTTGCCTTCAGGGTGGGATGAGATAATCCATTTGAGGTGGTTTTTCCTTTTGCAGCAGATTTGTGTCTGCAAAAGAAAACTGCCAGATAATGACATTAAAAATCAAAGCCATCCATCATTTTTCAAGAATTTTGGAAATATTATTATATATTAATAGTTTCAGAATAAAAAGCTTGCTGTCACTCTAAGCCCCAATTCTCCAAGTAAGAATTGCATAGTCTGGGATGCTGTCCTTCTGACTTCACCCAGTGGGTAAGGGGTTGTCCTGTATTTGCATCCCATATCATGGCTCTCTGGCTTTCATTTGATCAAGTAATGACTTTGTGTTTGGATCAGTGCATCAGTAAAACTGCTACCAGATAGAAATAGAGCTTTATGCATCACTTGGTCATCCTGTTTACAATGCAGTCATTAAGCAATCAACTCCCTTGAATAAATTTGGAATTTTTAATGTTTCATGTATTTGCTACATCATAATTCAGTGATGGTGGAATTTCCTCAGACTCTGGCTCCGATTTCTGAGCATTGCATGTGTATGTGTGCAGTGACTTGTGTGATCTCTAGGGACCCACCAGCTTGGCTCGGGAAAGGCCGTGGCAGTTGGAAACTGGTTTTAACCACAAATAGTCTGTGGAATGAGGTGGACTTGGGCAGCCTCTGACTTCTGGAACTAGCAGCTGTCAACAAGATGTACAGGGAGTTGGTAAATACTTTCAGTGGGCCAAGGGTTTCCACCCACAAAGCAGTGTGTGTAGAGGGAGATGACTTCAGGTCCCGTCTATGGCACACCCTCCTGGAAGCTGTGCCTGATTCAGTTGACGGCATGTGGGACCCCCGAGAGGAGTGGAACATGAAAACCTGGAGGAATGTGATGGGTGGAGATTCTGATGCTTCATGATGAGGCTGTAGAGTAAGCCCAGGGGGATGGGAGAAAATGCCAAAGTAAATACGAGGCAGAACTGTAAAAGTAATATTGGGGGAAATCAAAGGTAGGATACAAAATGAGAATAGCAGCAAAGGAGATACCCCAAACCTATCAGTGGTTACAAAGGAAGGGATACTGTATTTGGTGAGGGCTGCTGATCTTTGTCCCTCTGGACACATCCTCCACTATCCCTGCCCTGCCTGGAGTCCCTGTGAATTACATCCCCCTCCCCCAGTGTCTGTATTTCGGGTTTGGTGAAAAGGAAGCTGAAAGAAAGTTAGGTTGTGACTCTTAATCCTTGGCAGCAGATCTCACAGGGACTGCACCCTGTAAGGCTCCGGTCCCACCAGAGGGCAGGAACACAGAACTCCTCACCCCTTCAGCGTGTAGACGGCTTCTATGTGAACCACCTGAGTGAAATCTGTTTTCTAACAGCATGCAGATGATACAGGAAGAGCTTATTAATTACATCAATGAACAGAACAGGCTTCTTTGGGAGTTTCTTGCCTTTGGAGGTGCTTGAAGCAAATTTAGACTGTGTCAGTTCAAGAAGCTGATGCCAAGATGAAATATGACATGCAGATTTATTGAGGAGCACCTTGTCTATAAAAGAGGAAGGTTTGAGGGGGCACACGCGGTGCAGCACTGATACTTGTGCAAGGAGAGAGGGAAGGACCGGACTGGGGTGCCCCGACCCGCGGGATTCGGAGGCACGGAAAGAGAAGGGCTGAGGATTGAAATGAGGGGCTTGACAAATTGACGCTAGCGTTTGCTTCTTTATTTTTCCTTTTTCCTTTTCCTACTTTTACATGTTTTTTCCTTTCCCTGTCCTACTACCTTCCCTGGCCTTCTCTATGCTCCTCTCTCAGTACGTTTCTCAGTATCCTCTCTCAAAGTCTCTACACAGTATCCTTTCCACAGTCTCCCTCTCGAGGTCTCCTCACCTCATCCTCTACGCAGTCTCCCTCCTTCTCCTCCACGCAGTCTCTCCCTATCCTCTGCGCAGTCTCTCTCCTTCTCCTCCACGCAGTCTCTCTCCCTATCCTCCACGCAGTCTCTCCCTATCCTCTGCGCAGTCTCTCTCCTTCTCCTCCACGCAGTCTCTCTCCCTATCCTCTATGCAGTCTCTCCCGTGGTTCCTTTCCTATCCCCCCTCGCTCCTCTCCTCGTACCTCCCAGTCCCACGTGATTTTCCGGAAGCGCAGTGGTTTCTCCAAAGGCGAAACAGAAACGGAAACCTAACTTGCGCGCATGCGCAACACGGCGCATGCTCCATGCGGCTCCGGACACTGGGGAAGGGGGATTCTGAGAAGTCCTAGACAGACTGGTGGAACCTTCGTACAAGGTCATCCACAAGAAGGGCCCCACGTGGGCGGGACAGCCTAGCTCTCATAGATGGTGCCATGCTTGGTCATAGGCTGGGAGCAGCCCAGGACATCGAGACCTTGGTGGGAGCGCCATGGTAGATCCGAGGTGTGTCAGCTTGGGGCTGTCCATAGCCTTCTCTTGGAGAGATCTAGCGAGACACTTCAGGGGCCACCACCTCTTGGCAATATCTTGGAGGCCAAGGGAGCCTGAACTGGTTGACCTCCAAGATCTCTGCATGTGTTTCTGGGCTTACCCAAGGTTGGGCTGCCCCTGTGGCAGCCTCCTGGGCCAGACTGGTCCAGAGGCACTTCCCCATCATACTTACCACTTGCTTTGTCAGGAACCACCATCCCCAGTGTGAGCCCTGGAAGTGAGTCCTCTGAGGAGACATCCCCAGTCCAATCCTCCTACAGGATCTGTCATGGAATGTTTTATGCCAACGGAATACCAGCCCATTGTGTAGGTGGCCTGGAACATGCAGTGTGTAATTTTGAGAATTCACCTTCAAAAGTGTTTGGGAATATGGATGCTCAGCTGCTGGGTGTTCCATGGTGCAGGTGTTGCAGGTGACAGAGAGATGGCCTGAGGAGTGGACCTTGGTTTCTCAGATTTCCTGCCTCACTGCGCCCAAGGTTTTAATCCTTTCCACCCCTATTTATTTTCTAGATGTTTTCAGATATATGCATTATATTCAATTAATTGCCCCCTGGATGCTCAGCTTTAGAATATAGCATGAAGTCTCAGAATCATTGGAAATAATAATTAACTACTATTTATTGAATAGTTAATCAGTTCCAGGCCCTGGGAAGGGTTCTTGGGATCTTTTTATTCTCGTAAGGATTCTATGAGATACATTGTTATCCTTATTCCTGCTGTCAAATGAGCAAGACTTGAGAAGGGGAAAGTTAGTTCAATGTTACATGTTTTATAAGTGGAGGATCTGGGATCTGAATCCTTTCTATGACTTTCCAAACATGTGCATTGACCAGAAAATCCATGAGCAAAAGGCAGAGCACACCAGCATACTGGATCTTACCCAAGGTCGTTGCTGCGACATTGAAGAGAAGGGATGTAAGTGACTCCTTCTTGTGGCTTGCCTTGCAGTTCTGGAACCTGTTAAGCACAGCACATATGCAGCTCCTCCTCACATATCAGATAAGGAATCAGAGGCCCTCCAGGAGTGTGATCCAGCCACTACTGGCCTCTGCCCCAGTGGTTAATCAGTCCCCAGGAGGACTCCTTGTTCAGGTCTGTTTGCAGGGAGAGAGGGGCCATCAGTATCTGTTGGAAGGCTGAGCCCTGGAGTCAGGTCCTGAGCAGTGCAGGTTGTCACACCAGTACTTTATCTCCAGGAAAGCTGGATCTGATGTGGAAGCACCCCACATTTTAGGCCAGGCCAGGTTGGTGGCGTGGTTTGAGTAAGCAAATGGGTGAGCAATGCTAAGTCCCTTCTCCTTCTTCACCCCCTCCCACTTTCTGTAACGAAGCCAAGAGCAAGCAGGATCCACAATTGAGCAAGACATCCAGATCCAAGGAAGGACCCTGGGAACAGCAATTTGGGGCTGTTTCTGTTGTACAAATCCTTGATACATGTCTCTGCTGTTGAGATTTCTGTTTTACTATTTCTGTGGTTCATTACTGATTAATGATATTTCCAAGTGGGTGTATTTTAGATCATTAAGTTGCTTCTACTGCAGTTTATGTTGCTGGGTCTTTTCCCTAAAAGAACTTCCCCTGTTTCTCTCTGCTCAAGGGTCAGCCCCTTTTCGAGCCCACCTGTGGGAGACTTCCCTCATGGTGGAAGTTGAGTCTTATGGTATCCTCTGACCTCTCTTTCTGTTGCTTTCTGCCAGTGATGACCGTACTTCACAGCACGAATACACAAGGATCGGAAAGTTCTTTTGTTGAAAGCTTGGTTGATTAAAAGGGACTGAATGTTCTTTGCTGCTCTTTCTGAAGAGAGGTGGTATCTTAGGGACAAATTGGACCCACAAAATGCACCAGAATTGCTGTTACAGGCCTTCCAAGGCACGGAGAGAAGTCTCAGTTTTCCACCCTGCTCTCTTGGGCTGACTCATTCTCGGGACATTTCTGCTGGACATTCACTGTCACCACCCAGCATCATGTTTTGAGAAGCTCCTATTGCCTGGGCAGGCACCAGGCAGGCTCATGTCAGTGGCACAGCTGAGTGCCCAGCATCCCCTGGCTGCTGTGTGAGCGAGCCAGTGTGCTAGCTGGCTGCACAGACCGGGCCCTTCAAACCACAGAAACTTACTGTCTCTCTTTTGGAGGCTGGAAGTCTGAGATCAAGGTGGCTGTAGAGTTGGTTCCTTCTAAGGCTGTGAGGGGGACACTATTCCTTGCCTCTCTCTTGTTGGTTGTCTTTGGCCTTCCTTCCACATCATCCTGACTCTGTCCACATCCTCACATGGTGGTCTCCCTGTGTGTGTCTGTCTCTTTGTCCAAATCCCCCCTCTTTATAAGCACACCCGTCATTGGAATAAGACCCCACCATGCTCCAGAGTGACCTCATTATAATTTAGCTAATTACATCTGCAATGACCAAATTTTCAAATAAGGCCATATTCTGAGGTGCTGGGGTGAACACTTCAATATATGCATTTTGGGGTCATGATTCACTCTATGATAACCATTTTGTGTTTAGCCTGGTTGAACCTCCAGACGATTCCAGCCACAGCCACAATCTCACCGAAGCCTCCTGGGAGACCCTGAATGACAACCAGCCAGCTGGCCCCAGTCAACTCAGAACCACGAGTGAACGTTAATAAGTTGTTGTTTTGAGTTACTGAGTTTAGGGTGGTGTTTACACAGCAGAAGATGACTGTGATCTCAGAGAAAGATTAAGTGTTAGACTGGAAACATTGACTTTTAAAGATGCTAAGGTTCAGAGTGGATCAACCTTCATGCATTTTTTGGGATGATGCCTAATGTATACTGGCTACATAAGAGTCAAAACAAAATTCCTGTAACTGGATGATTTAACTTGTTATTTCATTTTTTTATGTCGTCGTATATTGGTTTATAAAACTGTGAAGTTTTAAGAGTACAAATTCATACCTCCTCAAAGGATGATGCCACATCGCACTCTCCACCACAGCTCTAATAACCCTCCAACAATATCCAGTCCACTCCCGCACCCTGTTCCTCCTCGCCCTCACTTCCCCTCTGATGACCACTGTTTTGTTGTGAAAGTCTGAGAGCTGCTTTTGGTTTTGTCTGGCTGTTTGCTTTGTTTTTTTATATTCCACATATGAGTGCATCATCGGTGTTTGTCTTTCTCTGACTTATTGCACCTTCCATAATCACTTCAAATTGCATCCATGTTGCAAATATCAAGATTTCATTTTTTTAAAATAACTGGTGCTATTTCATTGTGTATACAAACACACACACAAGGTATATATACACACACACATATACAATGTATATGCACACACACATGTGTATACACACACATCTTCCTTATCACCATAGGTTGTTTTTAGGACTTGGCAATTGTAAAGAATGTGGCAATGAACTTGGGGATGTATGTATCTTCAAATTAGTGGTTTCATATTTTTCAAATAGATAGCTCAATGTGAAATTGCTGGATCATATGATAGTTCTATTTTTAACTTTTTAATTTTTAAAAATTTTTTGTTTTTTTTAAAGATTTATTTATTTATGCATACAAGAGCTGGGGTGCAGGCCAGAGATGTGGGAGGTGAGAGGGTCCACCAGAGACAGAGTGGGGAACAGAACAGGCAGACTGACTGAAACACACTGCTGAGGGGAGCAGTGGGCAAGACAGGAGAGGTCTGCCTCACCATGTGGGTTTCTCCGTGGCCGGCCATGATCAAACTCATGCTGCAGAGGCTCTGGATTGCTTCATAATGTGGTGCTTAACCCCTTGAACCACCAGGGAGGCCCAACTTTTTTATTTTAACAACAGCAGCACCATCCACTTTGTTGGTAGCTTCTTGCCTTTATCCCAGTCTGATCACCAGCCCCTGAGCCACCCATGAGGTCTGGCAGACCCTGCAGGCAAGTGGACATCCTTCCAGGCCTGGGGCTCTGCCTGGAAGTCATTCCTTGTTCTCTCAACCCTTTCATCACCATCACCAGCTGCATAATCATCGCTGTCAGCAGAAGCAGCAGTTTTGCTGCTATTTACATGGTTCTGGGACAGTCAGCAGGATTTGGCTTTGTGACCAGGATCAGGCAGCAGGTTGGTATTGCTCTTTGGTCTTCACCGATGTAGACACTAGGGTTGTGTAGCTGCTGAGGCCATGAAGCTGACAGCGGAAACTATCAGTTTCAGCTGATAGCTGAAACTCCGACCAGCCTCACCCTGCTGTAGGAGGGACCTGGAAACAAAATAGGGGGTATTTTGGGGACTGTGGTGAGCTTGGAACAAAGGATTCATGTTCTCCAGACTTCTCTGGGATGACATCATGAGGGCTGTTGTTAGATGGGCAGGCACAGGGCGCCTCCTGGAAATGTTGGTGGGTGAGGTCCACCTGGTAATCTGGTATTGGTGTTTAGATAACAGCAACAATGCATCATTTTTCTAAGTGGTTCTCATCCTTCAAGGCCAGGGAGTAGCTTGTCTGGCCCCTCCCCAGTCTTTTCAGGATCCCTAATTGATTCATCTCAGTTCTTGCCCAGACATCCAGGCCTCTGGTGATACTTGTCCAATTCCACGCCCAGCTCATGCCCTTTTCACGTTGGGCTGGGGACTCGAAGAGGAAGTGCTCTGGGACCCTTACTCATGTGCATATGGTCCAGAAGAATTTGCAGTGGCCTCTGTGCCTTTCCTCCAGCCACTATCAGCCCTGGAATGTGGTGGTCACATTTTCCTGTGGCCCTTAGGTGACCCCCAAGACCCCAGTACTAGATGATGTGGGAAGACTAATGGCGTGGTCAGTACCACTGAATCACCCCTTCAGGCACCCTGTGCACCAGAGCTGGCTGATTCATCATGTCCCTGTCCTGAGATGGGGCCGGGGACGAGTCCAGACCTGCTACTTGCGGCTTTGGGCTGGCATGTTGTCTCCCTGCAGTGTTTCTCTTTCCCATCATCATTGTCTTTTAAATTGTATACATGCCTTGTATGTTTTATATATGTTAAGTTATATATACATATTTATGTATGTGCACATATGTGTATAAATATGTTACCTTTTAAACTGAAAACTGGTCAAGATTTTAAATAACGTTTATTTGGGGCTTAAGGATTACAACTTGGAAGCACATTCAAGACACCCTTGAAGTGTGTTCTGGGGACCTGGCGAAAGAGGTAGGGTACAAAACCACAAGGAATTTCCAGTTATATCAGTTTGTTGTAATTATGATTGGCAAAGGCAATCATAATCTATACATGGTTGGTTATTAATCTAGTTTCTAGGTACCCTACCAGGAAGATAGTTGTTTTTTTTTTTTTTTTTAATTTTTGATTTTTTTTCCTTCCTTTTGGGATGGGGACTTGCTAAAAACTGCACTTCCTTAAATGGTCTCATGGCTCATTTATTTTTTATTTTTTTATTTTTTAAAAAGATTTATTCATGTATGCATACAAGAACTGGGGTACAGGCCAGAAGTGCGGGGGTGAGAGGATTCACCAGAGACATTGTGGGGAACAGAACAGGCGGATTGACAGAAATACACTGCTGAGGGGAGCAGCGGGTGAGTCAGGAGAGGTGTGCCCCGCCATGTGGGTATCTCCCTGGCCAGGGATCAAACTCATGCTACAGTGGCTGCAGATGGCTTCATAGGTTGTGTCTTAACCCCTTGCGCCATCAGGGAGGCCCTCATGTCTCATTTTAAATGCCCTTGTCAATAATGACTCCATTTTGGGATCTTTCCTCCCACTGTGTACGCACATGTATATACCACAGATATACTTACGTGTGTGTGTTAAAAACGGAACAAGCACATAAGAAGCACTCATGTGCTCTCTTAAATGAACCAATGCTAACGTTATGTCACATAATCTTTATTTTAAGTATATAGTATTGTACACTGTGTGTACTGGTGAATCCTCCCTTTTTCCCTTCATCTCAATCATTTCAGGATAGTGAGGGCAGAACACCTAACCCAGGGCCCAAAGAGGGAGATGGGTTCTTGTTTTACTTTGCATTTCCCTAAAGACCAGAAGGGTAGGCACATTCATACAGGTGCAAAGGGTGTCTAGGTTTTGTTGATCCAGCTTATATTAGGAAGCAATTCCTTGCTGGGGAACTGCAGGCCCAGCAACACAGCTGTAAAGGAGAGTTCTTTGCTTGGGGTCATCCCACAGATGACAGTTGTAGACTTGTAGACTGCTATCAAGGCAGACTTAGGACTCAAGTATGCTGTATATCTATGTTTATATCTATATAATCCCTCTCTCTATGTGTGTCTATGGCTAATCTATATCTAATCTATACCCATATCTATATCTAATCTGTAACTATATCTATACCTATATCTAATCTATACCTGTATCTATATCTGTATATTGAAATCCATACCTATACCTACACCTAACCCTAATCTATACCTATATCTGTATATTTGTATCTCTATATCTATATATGTTTAGCATAAGTGAGGTACAATTATCCATTTCCCATTCTTTAAATGAGAGGCAATTGGCACCCAAGACAGGTCTCTTGCCATGCCATGGAAACATGACAGAAAAAGTGACAGAAACCACTCAAATGGTATACACACACACACACACATACACATAAATACACATATAAAGATATATACACACACACCCGCTTTCTTTTAAATTATTGCAGTAACATTGGTTTGACATTAGGTGTACAACATTATAACCCAACATTTGTTTTTTTTTGTTTGTTTGTTTTTTGTGGGACCCTTGCCGGCGGCTGGGGAACGAACTGGCACTGCAGAGGCTGCGGGCAGCCTCCCAGCCCAGCGCTCAACTGCTACGCCACCAGGGGAGGCCCTATAAACCAACATTTGTATGTATTCCATCATAATCTCCATCGAAAGCAGTTTCCATCTACCACCGTACATTTGACCGTCTTGCCCATTTCACCTATCCCTAACCTCTTCCCCTTTGGTGACCGTCAATTTGTTCTTTGTATTTAATTGTTTGGTTGGTGTACTTTGTTTCTTTATATTCCACATATGAATGCAATCATACAATACTTGTCTTTCATCATCTGACTTATTTCACTCAGCATAATACCCTCTAGGTCCATGTTGTTGCAAATGCAAGATTTCCTTTCTTATTGTTGAGTAGTTGTAGGGCAGGATGGGCCACTAAGCAGGTTATCTATGATCTGGCAGATGGGGTAAAGGAGAGTCCTGGAGCCCTCGGTGGCTTTATCAGGCTTTTATTGAGCTTTACATGTAGTGTGGCAAACAGGTACATGGCAGGCAGGGCCCCAGGCATGTCTTCACGCAGGACTTCTCTGGCTTCTTTCTCCCCTTCTCTCTCCTGCCTCTTCTGCTTCTGCTTCTCTTGGTGACTATCTCAATACTCCTCCCATGGTCCACAGAAGTAATAACCACAACAATGTAACAACTGCAGGTGCCCCATCAGGCAGGGCAATCCTAATGGTGGGAGGGCAGAAAAGCCTGAAAACCATCTACCCTACAGTAGTATTCCTGTGTATGTGTGTGTGTACGCGCGCGCACGCGCGTGTATCTGTCTATCCATCTGTCTAATCATTCATCAATAGACACTTAGTTTGTCTTCATACCTTTGCTGTTGAAGATAATACTGCAATGAACACAGGCATATATTATATTTTCAGATTCATATTATCTAAAATATCCAAAGTGGAATTACTTGATCATATGGTATTAAATTTTTTTTTGAGAGCTCCGTACTACTTTCCATCATGGCTGCACCAACTTACATTCCCACCAGTTTGTACAAGGGTTTCCTTCTCTCCACATCCTCTCTCATGCTGTTGTTTATTGTCTTTTGGATAATAGCCATTCTCAAAGGTCTGAGGTCTTGTATTTCCCTAATAATAAGAGATGATTAACATCTTTTCATGTGCCTGCTGACCATCTCTATGTCTTCTTTGGAGAACTGTCTATTCAGATCCTCTGGGCAGATGTCTTTAATTCAGAGAAACGTGGCTACACAGCTTCTTCAATGTAAAACCCTTCTCTGTCATCCAGCATGTCACCAGACACTTGCCATTTAACAGGACATTGGGGTCATTCCACAGAAGAGAGAATGGGTATCGCTCTGGAGTCATCCTGGTTACATGGTAACTGCTCATGGAACCTCTGTATCCCCAGGGTTGCTCGTCAGCATGTGGGTTGAGAGGGACCAGCTCTAAACCCTCCTCATCTGGTTAGCAACTAAAGAGAGTTCTGTGTGGCACTTAAAGATGTCTTTTCTCTCAGGGAGCTATAAAGTAAGTATTGTTGTAAATTATGCTCCCCACATCCTGAATATATTCCCGAAAGCTACCTGTTCATGAAGGAAGAAATTGTTACTCAGTCTGACTGGCCCCTGGATGCTGGCACCACCATGTCCATCTAGTGCCAAGAGAGCTCACCTCTGTGTTGGTGCCCCACCAGCTGGATCCTCTCTGTGGGTCTCAGGGTTCCACCCTTTCCTCCCTGGCCCCCTGCACTGAAGCTGGGAATGATGCAACATCTCCTGGGTGGAAACTGCCTAGACTAAGGTCTGGGTGTGGCCAGCCTGCCTGCCCTCTGAGGCCCCTTGGCTCCCGCTCTCTCCCAGAACAAAGCACCCTTCCCTTCTGCTGCCATCACTTCCCAGTGTCACTGCGACCACACCCCACGTCTACCCGGGCAACACCCCACCCTGAATCATTGCTGGTGAGTTTCTCTGAGGGGTGAGGCTGTGGGCGAGCGGGAAGGAAGGCAGCAGAACCTTTGTGACCCCACCTACAGACCCAGTCTCACTGGAACAAAAACCCTAACTCAAGGGCAGAGTTTTTAGAGAATTCAAGTCAAAGTGTCATGGGGCAGCTGCAGAGAGGAGCACCCGCAGCGAGAGGCACCCATGTGTGGAGAAGGCTGGTTTATTTAGGGTGCAGGTCCCCTGACTGTGTGGCCCACGTGAAATGACAGTACCTTGGTGCTCTGAGCTTTCTCTGACAAAACCCACATGACTAAGCTGACTTATCTAGTGAGGCCCAAATAGAGCAGCTCTGGGTGACCCACCTGGCAGTATGTGTGTGTGTGTGTGTGTGTGTATGTGTGTGTGTAGGTTTCCTTGCACAAGGGTCTGGCCACGACTTCAAACTACAGCTCTTCAGTGGCAAATGAGAGCAGTCTTCAGGTCCCCTCATCCTTGCCTCAGGGCTCCATTCTCTGTAGGTCAGGTCCTTTCCCACAGAGAACAGAGGAGGAGGGAAGGGCCCCAAGTCTGCCATTTTTTTTAGGAGGGAGCGGTTTTGGAGGGAAAGATGGGAAGTGCTGGGGAATGAGCTCTTGTTTTGTAGCACGGCTTTCGGAGAAGCTCCTGTGTCCTGAGCCTGAGAGAGAAGCATCTGTCCCGCTGCCTTGTTTGGATGGCATCCCCGCTTCCTGAACCGGGCCAAACACACCTCAAAAGGTGAGGGAGTGCTGTGGGGTCAGAGAGTCAACTGGACATGTCAGGAAGACTGGCTGAGAAGTCTTCCTGGGAACAGGGAATTGTGTTGTCCTCAGAGGGTGGGCCCTTGCATCTGAGGACCTCTTTTGCAGTTGCCCGCAGGAGCATAGCTGTGGCAGGGTTGGTGGTGGTGAGGGAACTAGCATTTAGAGGGTATCTGCTCTGTGCCTCAAGGCTTTGACCAGAAAGTTTTCCTTTGTAGTTGGCATTAGAATCCCTGTGTGGGAGGAAGAGGAAATGTTTGGGTCAAGGCTGAAATCACCTTCGCCTCCCTCCCCCATGGGCTCACGGGACCGCTGGTCCTCAGTTCTCTGAGTCAGGGAAAGAAGTTTGGGAAGGAAGGGTGAAAGATAGAGGGAGGGTGTAGTGAGGAGGGCTCAAATCATGGAAGCTGGCCACGCTAACCTCAGTCTGGAAACTTTTCATAGACCTTTAAACATGTTTCCAAAGAATGCGGGACTGGTCTATAAGCACATGAAGAGGTGGCCAGTCTCCTTAGGCATCAGGGAAATACGGGTTTAAATCACAATGGAGTTCTACCACAAACCCACTGGAATGGCTACACTGAAGCGGACTGGCCATGGCAGCTTTTGCAGAGACCAGGGGGCTGGATTCTTGCTCATTGCAGAGGGGATGTGAGGTGGCAGAGCCACTTTGGAAAACTCTTTAATAGTTTCTCGAAAAATTGGGCATATCATTATGGAAAGCAATTTGGATTTACCTTAAAAAATTAAAAACAGAAATACCCTACAACCCAACAATCCCATTCTTGGGCATTTATTCAAGAACATGATACTATCAAGTCAAAAAACAACATGCTCTGCAGTAGTTATTAAAACATGACAATACCTAGGACATGGAAGGAACTTAAAATTGGATCAAGAGGCATGGTGTAGGTACACTAAGGAATACTACTCAGTCACGAGGAAAGATGAAATGCAATAATGTTCAGCAAAATGGAGAGAATTTGAGGGAATTATTTGTAGTAAAGGAAGTCAGAATGACAAAAACAAAAAGTGGACATCTACATAGGGGACAATTTGATAAAGTAAAACACAAAAACTTGTAGATGTTAATAAACACCGTGAGGGTTCTGAGGTTAAAAGGGAGGGAAAGGGAGAAAGGACAAGGGGAAGATGGTGGGAAAACAAAAACACAGAAGCTGGGCATTTGTCTACCTTATGACGAAGTAATTCCACTCCTAGGTATTTATCCAAGAAAAATGAAAACATATGCCCACAATAAGACTTATACATACTTACATACATACATACATGCATACATACATACATACATTTATATGTGTTCATTGGAACTTTATTCATAGTAACTCCAAATTACGAATAGCCTGATTGTCCATTAGAAAAATGTATAAAGAACTGTCATATATTCAAACAGCATGGTGGGTGCTGGAGGGAAAAGAGGTGGTGGGTAGAACAGCAGAGGGATGGATTAGATGGTGATGTGTGATAACTAGATCTTTGCTGATGGGCACAATGTAGCATATGTATTTGTGGAGGGAGAAATGTACTCCTGAAACTTGTGCAGTGCTGTAAATCAATGTTACCTCATTAAAACAATGTAGCACACATACCCAATTGAATGTGAATCAGTCACAAAATAAGGACATCCTGCCATCTGCACAAACATGGATGACACTTAAGGGTATTCTGCTGGCGAAATAAGTCAGAGAAAGACAAGAACTTTATAATCTCACTTAAATGCAGATTCTAAAAAAGTCAACTCATTGAAACAAGAGAAGATTGATGGTTAGTTGCCAGGGCTGGGAGTGGTGAAATGGGCAGATGTTGATCAAAGGGTATAGACTTCCAGTCATAAAATAAAGAAGTGGGATTTAATGCATTGCATGGTGACGACAGTTAGCAATACTTTGTTTTACACTTGAATTTGCCAAGTAGATCTTAAGTGTTCTTATGATACTTCTTTCCCAAAGACTCTCCTGTTGGACCTGCTTGGACATGAGAGCTTGTCACTCCCTCCCATTGGGAGCTGAAATGTCAAAACATGACTTTCTCTGCATCTTCTTTCTCCCTTGTGCCGCCAGGATGCTGCATGCCTGCATCACTTGTACCCAAGTAACTGCAGTAGTTTTCAGTTTTATTGAGGTACAGTTTGCATACAATGCAATAACCCTTTTCAGCTCTATAATTAAAGGGTATATATATATATATATATATATATATATATATATATGTTTGTGCAACTGCCACCCAAATACATAATTGTGCAGCTGTCATCAAAGTCAAGGCAAACATCTCCGAAAATTCCCTCATGCCCTTTTATAGTCAGTGCCCTTTACCTCTCAGTTGTTGGTAACCACTAATCTGCTGTCTGTACCATTAGCTTTCCTTTTCCAGAATTTTCTATGAGTGGAATCTTACAGTATTGGTTCCTTTTGAGTTTTACTTCTTTCATATCTATAAGGCATTTGAGATTTATTGTTGTCTGAACAAACATAGTCAAAACATCTCAACAGGCTATACCTTATAGTCTCGGCATGTAAAGCTGTAACATTTGCACAATGATGAAATAGGCTAATGATGCATTTCTCAGACAGTATTTCTATGTTAAGTGACACATGCCTGTAGTTAGTTCCTTTTTATTACTGAGTAATATTCCATTGTAAGGATGTATCACAGTTTATTCAATGGTTAATGGACATTTTGATTCTTTCCAACTTTGGGTGATCATGTATAAAGTTGCTTTAAACCTTCACAATGAGGTTATTGAGTGAACATATGTGTTCATTTCTTTATAGTAATTTTCAAAGAGAAGGACATCTGTGTCCTATGGTGTTTGCTTGATTTTTTAAAAAGATTTATTTATTTATGCATACAAGAGCTGGGGTAAAGGCCAGAGGTGTGGGGGTAGGGGTTAGACGATTCACCAGAGACAGAGTGGGGAACAGAACAGGCGGATTGACTGAAATACACTGCTGAGGGGAGCAGCGGGTGAGTCAGGAGAGGTCTGCTGCACCATGTGGGTAGCTCTTTGGCCTGGGATTGAACTCATGCTGCAGTGGCTACTGATAGCTTCACAGGTTGCGTCTTAACCCCTTGCACCACCAGGGAGGCCCCGTTTGCTTGATTTTTAAGAAACTCCCAAACTGTGTTCGCAGAGTGGCTATATATTTTGTGTTTCCACCAGCTCTGTCTGAGAATGCTAGCTGCTCTGCACTCTGCACCCTCGCCAGCTCTTGGGCCAGTTGTGTCAGTTGTTTTTCTTTGAGTCATTTTAATAGGTGTGGAGTAGGGTCTCACTGTGGTTTTCACTTACATTTCCCTAATAACTAATGACATTGAATGTCTTTTAATCTTATTTGCCATCTGTATGTCTTCTTTGGCAAAGTGCCTGTTCAAATCTTTGCCCACTATTATATGGGAATGTTTATTATTATTGAATTAGAATTCTTTCTATAGCCTGGTTATCATTTCTTTATCAGATATATGTTCTGCAAACATTTCCTCCCAGTCTGTGGCTTGTCTTTTTGTTTCCAGAACAGTATGTTTTGAACAATAGATATTTTTAATTATGATGAAATCCAATCTATTAATTTTTTATGCTTCTTACTCTTTTGTGTGCTAAGAAACCTTTGAGGGCCTCCCCTGGTAGTGCAGGCGGTTGAGCACTGAGCTGTGAAGCTGTCCACAGCCTCTGCAGCGCTGGTTCAATTCCGGCTGGCCGGCGAGGGTCCCACATGATGCGGCAGACCTCTCCTGTTCTCACCTGCTGCTCCCTTCAGCAGTGTATTTTGTCAGTCTGCCTGTTCTGTTCCCTGCTCTGTCTCTAGTGAATCCTCTTACCCTCCCGCACTTCTGGCCTGTACCTGGTTCTTGTATAAATAAATAAATAAATCTTTAAGAAAAACAAAGAAATCTTTGAGGTTCTCCTATCTTTTTTTTTTTTTTTGGTATGTAGCCCCTTTAATTCTAATATGTGCATATGTGCCTGTGCACCTGTGTACATGTTCAAGCCTGTGAGCAAGTGTGTGTACATAGGGTTGTCACTCTAGCCAGGGTCAGACCGCCTTGAGAGTCAGGCAGCTGAGCCCACCTCTTGCCTGCAGTGTGCCTCGGAACCCTGTAGGCGTTGACTCAATGTCAACCAGGTGGGAGGAACCAGGAATGAGGACAGGTGTGCTGGCTGCCCAGCCTTCTCAGCTGGGACTTGTGATTTGTATGGTTGCAGCTCACACCAACTTCTCTAAATTTACCTTAGAGCCAGACAACCTCCAAACCTAACTTTTCTTTCCCTCTCCAAAAGGAGAAGGCATTTCAGCTTCCTTATGTTCCTTATGTGCAAGTGTTCCAAGATTCTCAGAGGTATCCAGCTATACTGTCTTCTCCCATATCTAGTAACAAAGAGTGGGGAGTGTGGGAATCAGTTCATCTCTGCTTCATCCAACATGTGCCTATTTATCTGAGCATTTACAAGGATACGGGTTCAATAGCCCCCAAATTAAACCCTTTCATGCCATCAAGAGAAGTGGTATTCATCAAGAACATGGAGTCATGTGGGTCCTTTCTTCTTGCACATTCCTTATCTGGGGGACCCTTCATTCTTTTTTTTTGTTTTTTTAAATTAATTTTTTTACATCATTGTTCATTTTTAAACAATATTTGCTTCCCCTCACCCCCTCAGGTGTTGTCCCCATAGAATTTCCTTCACCAATGCATCCGTGCTCCATCACCTCAGTCCCCTGTGCTCCTCCCTCCCTCCCTCTGATCCCTCTCCCTCCTCCTCCCCTGCAGGATGTCTCTGATTTATAATTGTGTGTTTTTGCTTTGTTGTGTTTTGTACTGTTATTATTTTTTACACTGATGTCTTATTTGGTTCCCCTATATTCCTGCTATAAGTGAAACCATCCAATATTTTTCGTTTTCCTTCTAGCTTATTTCACTGAGCATAATTCCTTCTAGTTCCATCCATGTTGCTGTGAATGGCACGAGTTTATCTTTTTTGATTTCTGAATAATATTCCATGGTGTATATGTACCACATCTTCTTGATCCAGTCATCTATTTTTGGGCATTTGGGTGGTTTCCAGGCTTTACCTATTGTAAACAGTGCTGCAATAAACATAGGGGTACAGATGTTCTTTTGAATCAATGTTTTTGTGTCCTTTGGGTAGATTCCTAGGAGTGGAATTGCCGGGGACCCTTCATTCTTTTGGAAAGTAAAACACTTAGCTCTCATCTAAAGTCAAACAGAAGCGGGCCTCCCCGGTGGCACAGCGGTTGAGCACCGGGTTGCGAAGCTGCCCGCGGCCTCTGCGGCGCCGGTTCAATCCCCGGCTGCTCCCAGGCCACCGGAGGAGGGTCCCACATGGCGCCAGACCTCTCCTGATGCCCGCTGCTCCCCTCAGCAGTGTACTTCGGTCCTTCTGCCTGCTCTGCTCCCTGCTGTGGCTCTGGTGAATTCTCTCACCCTCCCGTGCTTCTGACTGTACCCAGTGCATGTATAAACAAAACAAACAAACAAAGAAAGAGCCTCTATAAAAAAAAAATAAAGTCAAACAGAAGCTAAAACATGAGTGATGTTGCAGGATGTACTTGCGGTTCTCTGGAAGCAGGAACTTGGGTGCTTCCAATGGTTTTCAAGGCCAGGCTTGTGCCTTGAGTGCCGGCATTTTTATTTCCCTGAGACTGGCCCCCCATGCTTGTTCATGCCCCAATTCTCCTTTGTTCTATGACAGCCAAAGCTGCACTATCTGCATCTGGATGAAAGTTTTCTACTCTGACCTGCATTTTCTTGGTGATGGACTCCAAACAAGAGTCTGGTCTTGGGGGAGCCCCTCAAAGGTAAACCATTTCACCTGAGGTTAAGAAGGTTAAGAAGGAGCTAAGACCTTGTGTGGTGAATAATGATAGTGATGTTAAGCGGCAAAAATAATTCATGAGGTCCCATGTCCTCAGTAGACACATGTGTATGGCCTGGGGAACTGACCTACATCTTATGGGAAGCATGTGCCAGTAACCATCTAAAGGACCTCTCCACATTTGTGGCAGCTTTGCTTAAAGGCATATTTGGGGTGGTCTGGTTGGGTACTACCATCATTATTCTGAGGGATGCAGGATAGGCAATCATCTGGTTCACTGGGTGTGGGATGTCTGCTTATATGGGTGGTGCTCCATGGCACAGGATCATACCTTATCTCACGTGTGTCTGCCTGAACTATTTTGTGTTTTGAACCACATGTCACCTACTCATGAGTCCCTCGAGAATTGAATAAAAGTCCTCAGTGTCCCCTGGGGAGACACACAGCTTTACAGGTCTGGGCCTGGAGTTCTGGGCCTGAGAAAGAATGTTTGTGCTTGTGGCTAAGAGTTGGTCCCTAGAGGTCTTTGAGGGTTTGCTAACAAGGGAAGCAGTCTTATTCCTGGTTTGCTCAGGGCAGACCTACAGATTCCTGTTTCATTACAGTGATCAGGGCAGGACTGCAGTCAGGCAAGAGAAACTTGCACCCTAGAGAGGGAGAGCCTGCTTAAATTTTCACTTTTGATGTTCTCTGGCTTCACCCTAGTCCCAACCCCAACAGCAACTTTGAATAGCACCCTTATCTCTCAGAATGTCCCAGTTTTGAAGACAAATTACATAGGCATGCTAATCAAAGTGGAACTGTGGTGCTGGTGACCCTGGTGGCTCCAGGATACCTGCATGCTAGGACATGGAAGAGTGGCTGTGCCCTGAGCTGGGTAAGAGGCAGTTGAAGTGCAGTGCTTAAGGTGCCTTTGGGTGATGAAGAAGTCAGGCTATGCTGGACTGAAGACAGGAGCCCCTCCATATTCCCTCAGTATGAGAAGAAACCCCCTGGTTATCCTGTGACCCTGGGGTGGTTGGTGACCAATGAAATGATCATTGAATAAGATGAGGAATTGTAAATTTGTAAATATTTGTAAATTTTTAAATATTTGCAAAAATAAAGGTAATGTTGTGGGTTGTATCTGAATAGAAATACCTAGGTGTATTAGACAAAACACACAAAAAAAGTCAGGGTACCCTTGTTTCTTCCATGGAAGGTAACTGCACTTGGGAGCTAGAGAAAGTTCCACCTATATCTTTGATTGTTATACCATTGTAATACATCACCTGCTCAAAGATAAATGAAATTAATGTTAAATGGACAACAAAGAAAGAAGATTGTTTTCACATCCATGTTTCTGGCAGTAAGATGCAAACCAAATCACAGCTTCTACTCCCAAGCTGCTGAATGAGGCCACACAAACCACTGAGGAAACCCTCTCCTTTTCCCCTTTTGTATTTGCTCTACTTGACACTGTGCCTGTCACATGACAAGCAGTTTTCAATTAATAGTGTGGGAGCTTGAAAAGCCCCACTTTAAGATGAGGCAATATTTTTCTTTATTTTAAAGAAATAATATTTTAAAAAGGAAAATCATGCTACCTTTGTGAATTCTGTGCATAGAATCCAGTATCTCTCATCTCCTGGGGGCAGCCATCCTTGCACCTGGGAAGCCACAGTGGAACCGCCTGATTGATGGCCCCTGCTCCGCAGGTGCTGCTCTAGTGCCAGGTACAGTCATTGGCACGATTGCCAGAGCCCTCCCTCTGGAAGCTCACGTTTAATGGAGGGGGTGTGGTGGGAAGGACAGACAGCAAAGACATAGCTGTATTCCAGCTGGCAAGTGATGAGGGCCAGGGAGAAAAGTGTGTGGCTGATGTGGGGGTCGGGGGTTGCGGTTTTACATGAGATGGTCAGGAGGTGACCCGGAGCAGAGGCCTGCTGTGTGAGTATCCAGGGAGAGACTGCAGGGGAAGGGGACAGACTGGGTAATGATGTGGGAGTGGGGGGAGGGAGAGGAGAGAGCAAGGAGAGGAGGACTGACAGCCACTGGGATCCCACGTCCTCGAAGGAATGGTGCTTCTGTTAGAGGGACAACAAGTTGGCTGCAAGGCCTCTACTATTTCCTAGGAAAACAAAGAGTTTCCATAGGATGAGGGGCATTTCCATTCATTTAGTTTGTTTTCTTTAGAAAAGTGTTCTATTACTTTGGAGAAGTGTCCTATTACTTTCTGACATGTTCAGACATGAAGGGCCTAAATTGTGACCCCTGTTCTAGAGACACAATTGAGCATTACAAAATCATAAGGGAGTGAGGGTGCCACCTCTGGACAGGAGGCATGCTGCACCTCTGGGGAGCAGCTCACCAGGGAAGGGCGGGGCTCTGGAGGAGGCCCCAAGGAGAAGCCCCTGTTCTGTTTGTAGAAGGTGCTCTTTAGGCATCCATGCACGGGACACTGGGACACACTCCTTGGCTACCTTCCCCCTCTCTCACTCATTTCTTCCTCCCCTCCCCCATTCCCTGGACACTGGCCAAAGAACCGTCTCTTACCAGCTTTTTTATTTTTTCAAATCACAGCTAACTATCTGTGCATTGGAAACAAGTTCTATGTGGGAAAAACATGCTGAAAATGCAATAAAAGATCTTGACAAGCATTTTGCTCTCAGGCTTCAGAAGACAGGAGGTCAAGTAGGTGGTGAAAGTCACGTGTTTCCAGTGAGGTCCTGGTTGTTTGGATGGGCTCTATCTTACTTTATGTTAGTGCTGGTTCACCAGAGTTAGCAACAGATGGTTTCCTTCTCTAAACAATGGTTTGCAGCAGGTTTTAGCAAGCGCCACTCTTTCTTGCCAAGAACTTTCTGGAAGTGGGTGAACTGTGCACATAAGGCCACGTGACACTGATCCTCTCTTCCCAGCCCAATATATTCTGGGCAAGAGAGACAGGTGCAGGGGCTTTTTTTTTTTTTTTTTGGCTTTTGGTTGTTCACTTCCTGCCTTTTCTAAGTTCCTGGCAGCACTCATTCAGAAGAGGTAGGACTGAGGGAAATGAATGACACTGATTGCTCTCTGTCTGTGGAGAGAGAAACTACCTGGAAATGAAGAAACTTCTGGTATGGGAGTTACCAGATCTTCCTGGATCGGGGTCCATGTCGGTGAATTCCTCTGCTGAGAAGAGCTCCTACATCCACATAAAACTCCTAGACTCTCAGTGAACCAGTAATAAAATGCGAAGGAGTTATGTTCCTTATTAGTACAGTCCTAGATTAATTTAAAGCCAGTCAATTTAAAAAAAAATGAAAATTAGATGAAGTGAAAGAACATATGTCCATCCCTGGCTCAGGGCCCTCCTCCCTGTTACCATAAACATTGTGAAAAGTAAAATAAAACATTCCCAAACTTAGAAACGAAGTCCACCCTTAGCCCTATGTTTTCTGAAACAATAACCTGCTAATTGAACCATTATTGTTTGATAATCAAGATATCAGGGAAATGTATTTTTGAGTTCCCAAAGCAATTCTAACAACATTTTCACAATTTTTTTTTTTTTTATAAAGAGCATTGGTTAACTAGAATCAAATTTTTCACAGCCTCCTGGATTATGGAGGAAGTTTTACTATGTTTCCCCAAAGCAGCCCCTCTGCCCACTTATCAACATTGGACAACTGCAGAGCAGAATCAGCAGTTTCCCAAAAAAGCTGTATGTAAATATATTTGGCTTTGCAGGTCAGATGGTCTTGTTATAATCACCCAGCGCTGCTGTTGCAGAGCTTTCACAGGCTGTAAGGCGAGGCAGGGCTGATTCCACAAAGAGGCTCTGTCCGCCATGGGCCACAGTTTTCCAACAGAAAATACAAGATTACAAGAGCCTCTTGTAATTTTTCTGTTTTTTAGTAACCACATTAAAGGAAAGCACAAATAAAGAGGTGAAAAAACTAATTTATCCTTTTAAACCCTGCACCTAAAATATTTTTGTTTCAACATGCAAACAATAAAAATGATACATTTTGAAGCAACAGGCCTTCAACATTCAGAGTGTGTTATAAACACAACACATCTCACTTCCCACAGCTTCTATTGCAGGCGCCTGTGTCCAGTAGGACTTTGCGGCTCTAGGGAATGTGTTTCACAAACTCTGCTTAATGCATCTTTGCTGGCTAAGTCTCCAGTTAGCTTTCTGTTTCCTTCCTCTTTGGAAGCAGCTTGCTTGGGTCTTCTCTATATGAAGAGGCAAGAGGTGTGGTACGGTAGGGTTTTATGTGTGTATTTATGTGGTGTCTGTGTACCTGTGCAAATATACACACACGTACATATCTATGCAATCATGTGTATATGCATGTGCATTATATGTAATAGGTGCATTTATGTGACCATTCATGTCTATAAATGCATGCAGGCATATATGGATGTGCATAACTGTGTGTATGTGTATGTGCATGTGTGCTTCTGGGAATGTATTTAGCTACCTTATCCTCCATGGGAGGCAAGATTATGAGGACGCAATCCCTGTGCCCAGGGAGCTAGCAGAATAGAAAGCAGGATGAAAGGAATACCAAAAAGACACAATCAGAGGCATGGAGCTAACAGGGAGGGTGGGCAAATGTGCAGGGAGCCCTCATAAGTGAAAAAGAACATTCCATGAGGGAGGTCAGAAGAAGGTAGGTTTTTTGTCATGCAGCAAGGTTGCTAAATGCATCTTTGTTGGCTAAGTCTCCAATTAGCTTTTGGTGGTAAGGGCCCAACCTTGCTGCCTCTGGGAAGGCTGGTGGGTTCTGGGTACATCTGGAGAAGTGGGCGTGCTCTGTTGAAAGTCAGTGGGGAGAAGCTTTGCTTGAGTAGGGTGTTAGAGAACAGTCTACCTGGAAGCAACTGTAGGAAGAAACTGAGGCTGAGGTTAGGAGACCATGTGGAAGGCTCACACTGCAGCCCAGCTGGCCCTGGGTGGTAGAGAGCATGAGAAGATGGAGCAAGCAGGGTGTTGAGGGCAGGGCGCAGCAGTGGGTGGGATGTCGGAGGAGGAGGGGGGAGGGGGTGGGAGACAGGTGCATGGGAGACCAGGGGTGATTTCCCAGGAGTGTTGGAGGTGGGAGGAAAGGGGATGGGTTTGGGTTGGGCCCCATGGAGAGTGATTCAATCTGCACAGATGTTTGGCTTTCTCTGGATATGTAATTCATTCTAGGTTCAGAAAGGATGAAGGGAGATGTCCTCATGCTCTGTCATTAAGGGGTAGGGGCAGAAGGTGTGGGCGGGGGGAAACTTATAATGAATTCCTTTTCTTAATGATATGGCATTGATTTAGTTTAAAGGTCACTTCATCATCCTATTAATGAATGAAGATTTATTCTCTTTACTTAATATCCTGACCCTTGTTATCAAGCTCTTCCTCTGACATTTTCTAAGGCCAGAGGAATTTCTAATCTATCTTGGATGCTAATGAGGACTTCAAAGGCTTTTCAAGATATGCATGTGTTCCTATCCTCCCTCTCCTCACTCTGCACTGCAATTTCCATAAAATTGTATAATCGTGTTGCAGAGTATTTTATTTTTTAAGTCCACAATGGGGGATGATGTCATCCACTCTGCTGTCCTTTAAAACACTCTACATACAGGTCAGTCCTGGAGCACAGATGTCATCTGGAATGGTTGCTGGCCTGCCCTGCTGGTGAGAAGCTGTGTGACCTCCAGGAGTCTCTAGCTGTCCCAGTCTTTCCCAAGTGTGTCAAACAGGGACTGGATGTAGACCCTGCCATTGGATTACCCGTGTGCTCCAGAGACATAGAGGGTTGACTGTCCCCCACTTCTCTTTTAAAACAGAGAAGCACCCAGTTTTCAGTTCTCTGCAAAATTTTGTTTGGGGAAAAAACAAAGGTTCTACATGATGCTACATGTTCCATGTGCTCATGACATCTGATTCCCTTTCCTCTTTTTTCTTGGTGAGGGAACATGGATGTGGGTGGGAGTCTGTCTAGGAGGTTGCAACCCAGCTTGACACCATGGACACCATGGAGCCAGTGTCAGTGGACATGGTAGAGCCACCAAACACTCCCCCTGAAGTGCTGGGTCAGCACGTGGGGCACAGTGCCAGGGGAATCAAATGTGAGCAGGAAATAAATGCCTCAGCGTTAAGCCTCTGAGATTTGGGGGCTTGTTTGTTTCTGGGGCATGATTTAGCCCATCCTACTGTTCGTGCCTTTAAGAACATCTTAACCTAGACTAGAATCCTTTCTGGCTCTATGAGCCAATGACTTTCTAATGTTCTTTCCAATGTACAGGTGGTGCTACTCTTTGGTTTCAGAGGAAGAGACAGACTAGGGCAGTGCAGGTATGAACTGGTGCTGATTAGAGGGAGCAGACCAAGAAACCAGGGCGATTTGCAAGGCCTGGGGGGTAACTGGAATCAGTCTAGCTAAACATCAACTGGGGTGGCACAGGGGTGAGGGTTTGTGTCCTGCTGACAGTGGGTAGCCAGCCTGGGCATGAAGATGAGTATGCAGCAGCTCTTGCTAGAACCCAGAGATGCCAGTGCAATCATCCAACATTGGTGACTCGGCCTTGCACAAGGGCCTCTCAAGGATTCACTTTCATAATGGCATTTCTTGCAGGCTGGATGCCTTAAATTACTATCTCTGTTACCACATCCCTGTAAAGGAGGGGAATTATTTCTATTTTGCTCCCAAGAGAAAGGCAGCTTGAAGCATTTACTCAGTTAGTTTAGTACAGGTCTGATGCCAAGGACACTGTCCTTCCCCCACACCAAGCTGCTTTTCCAAGGAGGCTCTCCCAAACAAGCTTGGGGCTGGAGGTCTGTTGGCAGCAAGAGGGAGTCAAGGGTGAGTCAGCTAAGTGTCCTGCCAACAGGTCTTAAATTCTAGGATACTGGGACATTGGGCCAGGAGCTTGTTCTCTCCTCAGTCTCTCGGGACTGAGTCTGACTCTGGGAGGGCTTCCTTCTTTGTTATCAGTTTCTTATTGCTTAGTGGCTTTGTCGGGAGAAGAGTCAATTAACTTGACTTCTGATATGGTTTAAACATCTCCTTTGGAATCAGGGTGTACCTACTGGAAGAAGTGCTAGACCCAACAGATCCCCATGGCCCCTTCACGCCCTTCTGGGTGCCCAACTCATCAGTTGCTCTAGAAACAACTGTGGGCTTCTCAAGGTGCCTCTGAGAAGGGCTAGAGTTGCCCTGCGGGCCATGCATAGCTCATGTCTGGGCATTTCCGTCCCCTTTGTCCGTCCCTCCCCATGTGGTCCATGAGCCCCCAGGTCACACTCAGGGTATATGAAAGGTCAGCCTGTGCCTTGCATCAGTGCTCTGAGCTGGAGCTCACTCACAGTGCCCTGCGTTTCAGGCTGAAGCTAAGAGCTGGCATCTCGAGCTACCAAGCTCCCCTGCACTGCTTTTCCTATGCCTTTGCTATTCTACATGAAAGGCCTTTAATAATCACTGCCTATCCTTCTCTGCCTCAGGAGCAGCTTCTGGAAAACTTAACCTAAATCATACATCCCTAACTCATTCTGTTATTTCTACTCTTGACAAGAAAACTGTTGTTTGAGGAAAGGATTGAGATAAATGGGATCGATGTGAGAGGGAGGCAAATAAGTTGGTATCTCTTTAAAATGGCATTCTATTTTTTTAAACTACCTCTCCATAATTTCCTGCCTCCAACTCCCAATTCCTGGTCCAGTAAATCTTTTTCTACTTTCTTTTTCTTCGAGTACAGCTTTTTTAGATTGCATATGTAAGTGATACCATGTAGTACTTATCTCTCTTTGCCTGACTTATTTTACTTAGCACATTGCCCTCAAGTTTCATATGTGTTGTTGCAAATGCAGGATTTCCTTCTTTATTATGACTGAATAATATTCCATTGTGCATATATACCACATCTTTATCTACTCCTCCATGATGAATACTTAGGTTGTTTCCATGTCTTTCCTGTTTTGAATGAGGCTGCAGTGAATATGGAGGTGCAGATAACTCTTCAAGATCCTATTTTCATTTCCAATAGGTTAAATCCAGCTTTGGGATTGCTGGGTCATATGGAAGCACCATTTTAAATTTTTTGAGAAAACTCCATTCTGTTTTTCATAGTAGTTGCACCAATTTACACCCCCATAAAAGGGCATTCTTTAATGTTTGTGGGGCATTTATTTCAAGGGGTGGGAGGGTGAAAGGAAACCAATTTCTCAATAACAAAACTGCACCAGGAAACAGATTCACCAGTGAAGAGGCAACCCTCTGTAATAACCCTGCATGCACGACGCATTTTTTTTTTTGTCTCTTCAGCTGTTTTCACAACTCCGTAAGCCAGATAGCCTCTCAGGAGGTGTGTTTCAGGGATTAAATATAGTTGGTAAAATCAATCACTATTTTCTAATATATAATATTAATTGGGCTTAATCTATAATCAGAAATTCAGTGATGGCAGATGCAATATATACACAAGATGGTGGCAGAATGAAGCTGCCAGGCTTATCTCCTCCAGATACTCACTAGATTGTGGTGGAAAAAGCCAAAATCTTGAAGAAAAAAAATAGATGACCACAGCACAAGGCCCAGAGGTATGTGGCAGGAAGAACTTTACATGGATTTGTTTATAGCCATAATGGGATATACAATCCATGAGTGGGAGGGGTGGCTGCTGTACAGAACCCCATACCATGCTGAATCAGGGACACACACCAATATCAGGGACTCCTGAGACCTAGCACTGCAATAGGTAAGGGGGCATGCAGAATTGGCATCCAGGACAGAGGGTACACTCTTGGAGTGCTGCAGGGGTGGGGTCATTGAGGGTTATTAACTTGAGCATGAGGCTCTCAATATAGAACAGTTGCAGCCTGAATCAGCAGGGAGAAAGAGATCAGCTCACCTGTGTCTCCTCATAGGCAAAGCTACAATGCAAAGCTGAGGCTGGGGTATTTAAAACACCTGCCACTACCACCTCAACCCCAAATAGCAAATGAACAATAGAATAACTAGAATGCAAACATCTGTTAATAATAGGAGCAAACACCCCCACATAAGACTGTGCTGCAAAAGGAAACAACCCCAGCCTGTGACCCTTTATCAACTACAATTCCTGCTCAGCACTACGTCAAGTGCTCAAAGATAGTCTAGAGGTAGAAGCAGACATGAAACTGTAAGAGACACTAAGACCCAGGAGCTGGCCTAGAGGAGGGGTCACTGTGGATCCCACTACCCAAACTTAGTGCCCACAGAACAGCAGGAAGCTTGGATGCTTGCTGTTCATGGGAGGTGTCCACAGCTCCCTTTCTCTTTTATACCTACTATCTCTGGCCAGGATGCAATCTTTGATACTTCAGTGGGTACAAAGACAACTAGTCTGAAAGTCTATCCCTACTAAAACCCATAAAAACTAAAATCGAGGCAGAATAACATACACAAAATGCAGAACCAAAAAAATCCTGACAGAAGTGTCAATCCAGAACTGCAGACCATGACTGAAGAGTTGTTCAATTTAAGAGTTATAGAAATACCTACGGAACTAAAAAAAAAAAAAAAAAAAGGCAGATATAAAAGCATCAGTAGAATAATGATAGAGAAAATGAGAGACAGCTAGAACTAGAAGCAACAGAGCTGAGAAACAGTGTATACAAAATTAGAAATACAATTGAAGCCCTCAACAACAGAGGAAAAACAGAAGCAATGAGAAGACTCAGTGATCTGGAAAGCACAATGTCAGAGAAAACACAAATAGACCAACATAGACCAAAAAATTATCCTTTGGGATAACTTAGAGAGAAGTAACATTATACGCATACTCCCCCACTATCAACATCTCTCTCCTCACTGGAGTGGTACATTTGTTGCAATCAATGAACCTATAATGACACATCACTATCACCCAAAGTCCATGGTTTATGTTAGGGTGCATGCTTTGTGTTGTGCATACTGTGGGTTTTCACAAATATATGCCATGTGTCTACCTTTATAGTAAAATGAAGTAACATTCATATCATGGTAGTCTCAGAAAGATAAGATAAAGAGAAAGACATAGATAAATTTATTTAAAGAAATAACTGTGAAAACCATAACAATAGAGAACATGAACCATACACCATTATCTGAGAAGTGCAATCAATTCAAAATGTAACAATACCAGATTTATACCAAGACACTTAATAGTGAAGCTTTTGAAAGCCAACAACAAGGACCAATACTAACATCAATTGAAATAAAGGGTAACCTATAAGGGAACACCAATCAGATAGTCAGTGGACTTTTCAGTGGAGACATTACAAACACAAAGGGATTGGCAGGAGATATTTAAAGTACTTAAAGAAAAAGACATCCAGCCCAGAATTCATTACCCTGTAAGACTAACAAGACAGACGGAAGAGTAGGAACTTAATGAAAAGCAAAATGAATTTATTAACACCAAACTGCACATGAAGTTTTTTTTTGTATTTATTTTTTTCCCTTCCACCATCCCTTGTGTCCTGCTGTCCCTTTCCCTCCCTTAACCCCAACTTAATTTCAGCGCCTCAAGATGTTTACTGACTTCCACTGGGTTTTGAAAATGTCATATGTTGTCAAATTGTCAGCTACATGAATGTCCAATATTTGTTCTTGTTGTTCTGACTTTGCTGCACACAATTCTGTCAAATTCCCTCCATTTTGTTGAAAATGGCTGCATTTCACCATTTCTTATGGTAACATAATACTCCAAAGAAGATACATAAAAGGCCAAGCACATGAAAAGATATTCAATATCACTAATCATTAGGGCAATACAAATCAGAATCACAATGAGATACCACCCCATACCAATAAGGATGGCACTGTTTAAAAAAATATAAAAAAAGGAAAAGCACACAAAACAAGGACAGACAATAACAAGTGTTATGAGACTGTAGAGAAATTGGAACACTTGTTACAGTTGGTGGGAATGTAAAATGGTGCAAATTCTATGGAAAACAGTTTGGAGGCTCTTGAAAAAATTAGAAATATTATGTGATCCAGCAATTCCACTTCTGGATATATATGACAATGAAAAATAGTGACTCAAAAAGGTATTTTCACACCCACGTTTCTGGCAGCATTATTTACAATAGCCAAATGGTAGAAGCAACCCAAAAGGAAACTTTTTCTCCCATTTTAGTGCAGTGCTGTTTACTATAGCTAAACTATGGAAGCAACCTAAATGCCCCAGAACAGATGAATGGATCAAGTAAATGTATGGTATATATACAATGGAATACTACTCAGCAATTAAAAAAGATAAACTCATGCCATTTATGGCAACATGAATGCAGCTGGAAGGGATAATGCTAAGTGAAGTAAGTTCGAAGGAGAAATATAAATACTAGATGGTGTCACTAATATGTGGAATACAAAGTAACTAACAGTCAGACAAAGACAACTGAAAAACAAATACTTGATAGGTGACTACAGAACTGGAACAGCAAGAGGGGTAGTAGGGGAGGAGTAAGAACAAAGAGGGAAGGAACCATAAGGTCTATGATGGTTGAATACGGGTGAGTTGGTGGTGGGTGGAAATACAGGGCTACCCCAACATTAACTCAGTTAAGAAAACTATTAAAAAATGGAAGAGTTTCAGTGTTGCAAAATGAAAAGATCTGGAAATGGATAGTGGTGGTGGTTGTGCAATACTCTGAATGTATTTGATACTACTGAACTATGCACTTAAAATGATGAAGATGAAATTTTTATCACAACAAAAAACTTGAGGAAAAAAAACCTTAAGAAGATAACTCAGTGAGGTGGGTCATTTTCCTCGATTCAATAGTATTTTCTAGTCCTGAAGAACTTTAAGAATATTTTTATGCGAATTATGCATAGGCAAATCCATTCTTGAGCCACGGCAAGAGTTAGAAAATGTGTATGTCTGTGTGTGTTTAGGTGTATCTGTGAGTATATATTTGTGTCTGTGCATGAGTGTATGGGAGTGTGTGATTGGTGTGTATGTATCTCTTTGTGAATGTATATGTGTGTTATGTCTGTGAGTGTGTTTCTGTGTGAGCTGGACATATGTGAGTATATGTATTATGTGATTGTGTGTGAATGTATGAGTCTGTGTGTGACTGTGTGAGAATATGTATGTGGGTGAGTGTATGTTTGAGTGTGTGTACAAGTGTATAAGTGAGTTTTATGTGAGTGTGTATGGTATGTGAGTATAACTTTGAGTGTATGTGAGAGTACATGTGTGTGTCTCTGTGGGTGTGAATATATGAATGTGTCTGTATATGAGTTTATGTGTGAGTGTATATATGAATGTGTGTTGTGTGTATCTGTGTGTATGTCATGAGTGTACATGATTAAGTGTGTATGTTTATAATGTGTATTACTGTGTATCCATGCGACTATGTGTGCGTATATGTTTGTGACTGTATGTGTGTGATTGAGTATTTGTATGTGAGTGGGTGAGTATGTATGTGTATAATTTTGTATGTGACTGTGGATGTGTATATTAGCGAGTGAGTGAGTGACTGTGTGTGTGTGTGTGTGTGTGTGTGTGTGTGTGGAGCAGCTTACATAGGAGGAGGATATCCATAGGGTAGACTTCACATGTAGTCTGGACCCTCAAGGGTCATGGAAGGACCTAGATCTATGTGGACGCCGGTGAGGGAGGTCTTAGGAAGCTGAGCTGGTAGCAGAGGTAGACTCTGATTTCACAGGCCAGGTGAATATTTGGTAGTTCAAAGCTGGCAGGATGTGCAGGCTCAGCAAGAAGCCAGGGAGGAGGTCCTTCATTGGCACCCGATTTCTAACCAAACCAGGGTTCTCATGACCAGTTAAAAGGGGGTAATTTTCCTTTATCTGGAAACTGGAACATATCACTTGGGAAACTGCATTTCATTGCCATTTCTAGCATTTACTTATTTGACTATTCTTTATACAAATGGATCAATTTTGATGGCTTCCTAGGAGTTAGACCTAATTTGGCGCTGTGTCAGCAGTTCAGGGTTTTGTTAAATTTTGAAAGATTTCCTTTTAGTTCAATGGCTAATTAATATAAAACATAATGATAGAAGAATTGAAGGTATTAGCAAAACTGCATTTAAATTGTCAGGCAATTTAATTTCATCTTGCAAATATATATATTTTTTAAAGATTTATTTATTTATACAAGCACTGGGTATAGTCAGAAGTGCGGGAGGGTGAGAGAATTCACCAGAGCCAGAGCGGGGAACAGAACAGGCAGAAGGACCAAAGTACACTGCTGAGGGGAGCAGCAGGCGGCAGGAGAGGTCTGCGTGCCATGCGGTACCCTCGCCCTGTGGCCGGGGATCGAACCAGTGCTGCAGAGGCTGTGGGCAGCTTCGCAGCCCAATGTCCCCTGCATTTGAGATTTGTCTCAACTCTAACTAAAAAATTTAAAAAGCAAAATATAGCAAAGCAAATATATTACTGAAATATAAGTTGAATTTGAAAGAAAGCTTGTTCATGCAATTCAGTGAGTAAACATTTTATTGAGCTCATAAATCTTCCAGGTGCTGACAATGCACAGAATGTTGTTACAGAAGCTGCAAATGAGGAAATGAATTTTCCTCCTGCTTTTTCCCAGAGCTCTTCCCTCTCCCTCAAACCACCTCCTCTCTTTATACTACTCCTCTGTTAAACAAATAAAAAGATGAAATCCTGCATTTGAAACAACGTTGATGAAACTATAGGATATTTGTTTAATGAAATAAATCAGACAGAAAGGCAAACACCCTATGATTTCACTTATAGGTGGCATATAACTGAAACAAAACAAATGAGAAACAAAACAATGAACAAACTAAACAAAACAAACACCCTTTATAAAGACAAAGTAGTGGTTACAGAAAGGGGGGAAGAGGAGTGTGCAAATCGGGTAAAAGGGGTCAACTGTATGATGATGGATGAAACTGGAGCTCTGGTGGTGACTATAAGGCAACATATACAGATGTGGGTCTAAAAGGCTGTGCGCCTGAAGCCTGGAAAATGCTAGAAACCAAATGCGACTTCAATTGAAAACAAGAAAATACTTCTCTGTCTCATTAATTAGCTTTTTTTCTGAAAAACCTAGTGAGTCAGATTATTCAAAGATGTGGTAGACAATGTGGCAGTCACGAGGTAAAACTAGCCAGACAGACCTGCATCCTAATTTCTGCCCTTCCATGTACTAGTTCTCTGGTGAGAGACTCTGGTAAGAACCTTAACCTGCCTGGGTCTCAGCCTCCTGATTTGTAAAGTGGTGGTGACAGTGGTTACTCCTGGTTGACTGTGTGAGGGTTAAGTACCTGGCACATGGTGGGGATGCAGAGTACACTCCATCCTTCATTCCCCTCATTGCTGTGCTGCCACTTTGCAGAAGGTAGTGGTTTCCTACTTTAACCTGCAGGAGAGGAGGTACAAATGTCTGATGGGGTGAGAGGAGAGAGATATGGGGCCATCAGGACCAGCAGACACCCTCATATCACAGTCCATAGCCAACTCGCCTCCAGGTTGCAAGCAGGGCTGGCCTTTAATGCCAAATATGTGGAGTGTGTCTCAGGCAATATCGGTTGATGAGTCTGGACCCTGGTGAGGACTCAGGACCTCAGGCTAAATGAGGAGTGAGGGTGGCTGCTGGCTGTGCAGCGAATCAGCCAGGGAGACATATCTGTGGCCGGTGTAAACCAGGGCTTCCAGGCTGGGTTTATTAAATTTAAATATTTGGCCTTTTAGAAGGCAAAAAATCTTCATGCTTGAAAGCATGGAGGTTGTGTTGCTGCTGTCATTGAGGTTAATGTGAGCCCTTCCACTGCTGTTTGTGGAGTGACAAGACAAAGGAAGGGACTTAGGCTTCCAAGGTGGCAAACCGTGGGAAGGTAAACATACGGAAAATAATGGAGTAAGATCTGTTTGTGCAGGCTATCTTGGTGCCAAATTTCTGTCATCTTTGTGGCCATAGATCTTCCCAGGAGAGGGGAAACATGGCAGTCATCATTTCTTAGAAGTTTCTGTTTATATTCAGATAAGGGACCAAAGCCTCCTGGAGGCTTCCTCTGAATCTGTTGAGCTTCAAATGCCTTTAGCTGAAGATAATAATGCCAAAATGGCATATTCTGGAATGGCATACTCTCAACCTCCTCATTCTCCCATTGGAAACTTCAAGAAATTTGGTATATTCAAAACCCAGTTGATAGTACTACAGACAAACCTCTGTGAAGGGGAAGAGGCATTTTTCTTGCCCCTACTTACATGCAGTCACCTTGGATTACAATTCCCGACATGTCATGATCTGGACTTCCCAGGTTGGGGAACTGCTAGGAAACAGGAATGGATCAGCCGGGTGAACCTATATAATCTATAAAGCAGGCATGCTTGCTCTCTCTCGCTTTTCCAGTTTTGACTTGCAAGCTGGTACTGCTGGAAGGAAACACTTGGAGGAGATATACAGAAGGAGACGCATGGAGGAGAGACATGTAGAGAGACAGGAGAGGTGAGAGGCACGAGGGGAGGCTGCTTTTCGCCCTGGCTTCAGGTTGGATTAAGTGGTATATTTTGTATTTTCTCTCTTTCCTTCTGTCCCAGATGTCTGGGACCTGCCTAACCCCTTTCTTTTTTGTTTTTCATTTTTTTATTTTATATATTTTTTACATCATTTTTCATTTTTGCACAATGTATGCATTTTTATCTTGGTTAGAGTCTCCATACAATTCCCATCCCCTTGTTTTGATCCTACTCCTTTCTCTCCCCCCCCCATAGTGTGTCTCTGGTTTATTGTTGCTTGTTGATTTTGATTTTTACTTTATTATAATTAGCCTTTTTCCTGGTCCCTTATTTGGGTTTTCTAGATTCCTGCTATGAGTGAGACCATCCGGTATTTTTCTTTTTCTTTCTGGCTTATTTCACTGAGCATGATCCCTTCCAGCGCCATCCATGTTGCTGCAAATTGTGTAAGTTTATCTTTTTTGATTGCTGAGTAATATTCCATTGTGTATATGAACCACATCTTCTTGACCCAGTCATCTGGATTTGGGCATTTGGGTTGCTCCCATAGCTTAGCTATTGTAAATAGTGCTGCTATAAACATAGGCGTGCAGGTGCCCTTTTGAATTAATGTTTCTGTGTCCTTTGGGTAAATACCTAGGAGTGAAATTGCTGGATCATATGGAAGCTCCATCTTCAGCAGATTGAGGAGTCTCCACACAGCTCTCCATACCCCTTTCTTGTGGTTCTTTGCTACAAGATACCGTAAACCTGTGGCAAGCTTCCAGGTCTCAACCACCCCACTTCAGGCCAAGCCTGTTTGGGCATTTGCCCATGAGGAGATGGTTATTTTTCAGAGTTTGCTGTTATTTGAAAACCCTTTTTCCCCTCTTCTCTCTCTCTTTATGAATACCAATTATATAAACAATATTTCATACTAAGAGTCTGCCTCCTTTGCTTCTGTGCATGCAGATGGTCGAATGCCTTTTAGAGCATGCACCCCTTAACAGTTTGGAGTCCTTGTGTGCCCCTCATTTGTGTGTTAACAATAGCTGGGAGGGAGATTCAGGTTAGAAATTAGGAGACAACAGATATGTAAAGGGAGAGGAAAACAGATTGGAACAAGCAGACAAGAGCAAATCTGAGTACATTGCCTGTATCTCCGGGAGTCAGCCTCGCTGTGGAGAGAGGTCAGTGCAGTTAGGTGGTGCTGTCTCATTTGCGTGTCTCACTCTACACTCTTCATGACACTCCCATGGTGATGCTGTCTGGTAAGGTGGACACTGCTGAATGCATTGGTACCCAGAACAGCAGTAGTTCCCAGAGAGGCAGCGTGGCCAGGGAGCCCCCAGGACACTCCAGCTGGTGGTTCAGGAGACTTGTCTGGAATGGAGACATGATGTCACTTGGCCCTGCTGCATCACAGCAGTGTTTTGCCACTGATATGGGTGATTTTTGGTCTCATTATCAGAAAAGCATGTGATGCTTCAAAACAACCCCATGAATGAAGCCCTGGTGAGTTCACACTGACTTCAGTGTCTCTCTCCAAAGGGTTGGTGTATGGCAGAACCACACAATTTAGGAAACATCCGGGAAAGATCATGGCTTCCCAGCATGAAGCCCACGGGACCTAAAGCTATTCATCTCTGTACCCACAATCTTCTGTCTGGCATGCTTTGAGGTTGGTACATTTTGTTTTCCTAAATCTCCTATCTGTATTGGCCAAAGTTTGCAGGCCCAGAAATGGTGCAGAGTTGAGCAGAATAAAGGTTGCTCATATCAGCCCACTCTCAAACTAACCATAACCTCACAGTTCGAGGGTGGAAAAATGCTTTTTCAATCCCCCTTAGGAAGAAAAGACAGAGAAAAGATAAAAGGCTTTCCTTACACCAAAACACTGCCCCCCAAGGAGTCCCTGAGGCAGGTGGATCAGCACACCATGAGGCCTTGCTCTGCCAATCTGCCTGGGCGCCATCTCCCTGTCTCTCTGCGATCCTGCCATCCCATCCCCTGACTCACTTCCTATTCCTAGAGCTTCCAGTCATCCTTCTGTCCCATCACCAGGCTCTTGACTCTCCTTCCTAGTAAATGCTTTCCCAGCTCCATGAGGATTTCCTTTTCTGAAACAGGCTCCTGACTTTCACTTTCATGCAACACTCTTTTAAAAAGCCTCTTTTGTTCATGGTGTGAGGTAGTAGTCAAGCTTCATTCTTTTGCATGTAGTTACCAATTTTCCCAGTGCCATTTATTGAACAAAGTCTCTTTGTTCCATTTGCATAATTTTTGCTCCTTTGTCAAGGATTAGTTGACTGTAAATCTGTAAGTTTATTTCTGGATTTTTTGTTCGGTTCCATTGGTCTGTGTGTCTGTTCTTGTTCCAATACCAGGCAGTTTTGATTACTATAACTTTGTAGTATAGGCTGAAGTCTGGGAGTGTGATACCTCCATTCCCTTCTTTCTTTTTTTTCAGGAAAACTTTGCCTATCTGGGGTTTTTGGTGGCTCCACATGAATTTCATCAATATTTGTTCTATTTCTTTGAGGAATGTCATTGAAATTTTTATTGGAATAGCATTGAATCTGTAAACTGCTTTTGGTAGGATGGCCATTTTGATAATGTTAATTCTTCCAATCCATGAGCAGGGGATGTCTTTCCATTTCTTTGTGTCTTCTCCTATTTCTTTTAACAGTCTTTTATAGTTTTCTTTGCATAGGTCCTTTACCTCTTTTGTTAGGTTTATTCCCAAGTATTTGGTTTTTATTTGTTTCAATAATAAAAGGGATGGTTTTCTTGATTTCTTCTTCAGATTTATTGTTTGTGTGTAGGAATGCTACTGATTTTTGTGTGTTGATTTTGTATCCTGCTACTTTACTAAACTGATTGATTAGTATGATTAGTTTTTCTGTGGAGTTTTTGGGGTTCTTTATGTATATTATCATATCATCTGCAAATAGTGATAGTTTTACTTCTTCCCTCCTTATTTGGATTCTTTGTATGTCATTCTCTTGTCTTATTGATCTGGCTAGAACTTTCAGATTATATTGAAAGCCGTGGTGAGAGTGGACATCCTTGTCTTGTTCCAGATCTTAATGGAAATGCTTTCAACTTTTTACCATTGAGAATGATATTGGCTACTGTGCAGCAAAAGATACAGTAACCAAAACAAAGAGACACTGATTGGGAGAAAAATTTTGCACACAACACTAATGATAAAGGACCCATCACAAAAATCTACAAAGAGCTGATGAGACTCAACAAAATCAAAGTAAATAACCCAGTCAAAAAATGGGCAGAACAGCTAAAAAGAAACTTCTCCAAAGAGGAAATGCAAATGGCCAACAGGCACATGAAAAAATGTTCAACATCACTTGTAATCAGGGAAATGCAAATGAGATACCATCTTACACCAGTGAGAATGGCACATATTAAAAAAACTAGCAACAACTGGGCCTCCCCTGGTGGCGCAGAGGTTGAGTGCTGGGCTGAGAAGCTGCCCGCAGCCTCTGCAGTGCCAGTTCGATCCCCTGCCACCGGCAAGGGTCCCACATGGCGCGCAGACCTCTCTTGCTGCACCAGCTGCTCCCCTCAGCAATGTATTTCGTCAGTCTGCCTGTTCTGTTCCTGCTCTGGCTCTGGTGAATTCCCTCACCCTCCCTGCGCTTCTGACTGTACCCGGTGCTTGTATAAATAAATAAATAAATCTTAAAAAAAAAAAAAAACTAGCAACAACAAATGTTGGCGAGTATATGGAGAAAAGGAACTCTCTTGCACTGCTGGTGGGAGTGCAAACTGGTCCAACCACTATGGAGAGCTGTGTGGAGATTCGTCAAGCTGCTAAAGATGAAGCTTCCATATGATCCAGCAATTTCACTCCTAGGTATTTACTCAAAGGACACAGAATCATTAATTCAAAAGGGCACCTGCACCCCTGTGTTTATAGCAGCACTATTTACAATAGGTAAGCTATGGGAACAACCCAAATGCCCAAAACCAGATGACTGGATCAAGATGATGTGGTACATATACACAATGGAATATTACTCAGCAATCAAAAAAGATAAACTTACACAATTTGCAGCAACATGGATGGTGCTGGAAGGGATCATGCTCAGTGAAATAAGCCAGAAAGAAAAAGAAAAATGACGGATGGTCTCACTCATAGCAGGAATGTAGAAAACCTAAATAAGGGACCAGGAAAAAGGTTAATTATAATAAAGTAAAAATCAAAATCAACAAGCAACAATAAACCAGAGACACACTATGTAAAAATATATAAAATAAAAAAAAAGCCTCTTTCCATTCTCTTACCAACATTAAACAATAGGTTTTGAGAAAAACTGATTTTAAACTCAATCACCCCAGGGCCACAACTCCTTGCTCTGCATCTTGACCATTGTGTCAGGGACACTGGGGGCCCCTGTGAGGGACAGGTCAGGAGCCCCACTGGAGTGGCCCCTGGTGAGCTGCAGGGAGTCCTTCACCCCTTTACTGATGAAGGCCTCCCCAGAAAGCCCAGGGCAGGAGGGAGACTTGTGAGGACTCAAAGGAGAGGCTTGCCTGCACATGGCGCTCTCCCTGCTTGGCAGAATGTCCCCATCCCCAAATGGTTGTTTCTTTAGTTTTTCTGTATAACAAGGCTTTGAGGAGGATCATGATTGCTCTGAAAGGTTCTGAATGAGGAGCAATGGCATAGGACCCAGGCAAAGGCAGCCCTCTGCTCACTGCGGACATGGCTTTTGTGAGGGCTGGCAATTTATGTCACTGTGATGAGAGGGCCTTTGTGCTGCAGGACACTTTGCACTGACCACACCACAGTGGCTGCAGCCCCATCACCCCTCCACATTAATTTTCTGTATTTTACTCCACACTCTATATTTCTGTTCTATTTGACTCTTTGCTTATACATGGCCTTCCCATGTAAGAACCCAATGCCCAGAACAGTGCCCTGCACAGGGCCACTGTGGGGCACTTCTGGGTCAGTGCATGTGGACAGGGCCTTGGGGCTACAGTCCCACTCAGAGAAGGCTCAGTCTCTCTGAGAGAGTGGCGTGCTGGGGTTGATGGTGTGTGACACTGGCCTTGGGGCTACATAACTAGGACAATGTAAGAGACTGAGGGGAAATTGAGGATGTGGCCTCATGTTAGGTGACCTCACTTACCATGTCTTTGTTCTGTGGCAGCCGTCACCTCCCCCCTGGGTGAGGAAGCCAATGAAAATGTTGGACATACTGCCGTATGCCATGCACCCTCCAACAGGAATAAACCATTGTGCTCACATTGTGTTGTATCTGGAGAACTGAGGCCAATTCAAAACCATCACCTTTGTTATCACCTCTGTTATAACATTAGAGGAGTTAAATCCCCACCTTCAAAAAAAAAGTCAGTAAACAATGTCCAAGTCTGACAAATTAAGATGTAGCAACACAGTGTGTGATTTATTTAGCAAGAGGAAGATAAATTCAAAGGATATGGGCAAGTAATTGGGTGGGGGATGGGAGAGGAAGGACTGCCTAGGGGACCAGGCCTTGTAAAGCAAAATATATATATATATAACTATATATATATATATATATAGCTATATATATATATATGTGTGTGTGTGTATATATATATATATATATATATATATATGCTCATGAGGCTTAAGCTCTGGGAGCTTTTTATGTCTTCTGGTTTTCAGTGACTGTTTCACATAACCTGACGAACATTTATCACCATTAAGTGAGGAACCAAATAAATCATTTGTAGGTTTGAGAAGAAAAAAAAAAAGGAGATGGTTTTGCTAACACACTTCCTCTGCAGGCAAATGTTGCATACTAATTTCAAAGACTCTTTGTAATTAGATTCCTTCTTCTAAGCACAAATCTCATTCTGCAGCATGTTGAGACATATTTTTAAGATGACTTGATCTTTTTGATTAACATAATTATTTTAGAAAAAACTAAAGTTAACTCCTATTGCATGTGCACTGTGCTACTTTCTTGACTTAAATTATCTTTTTTTTTTTTAAGATTTTTTTTATTTATTTATACAAGCACTGGGTACAGTCAGAAGCGCGGGAGGGTGAGAGAATTCACCAGAGCCAGAGCAGGGAGCAGAGCAGGCAGAAGGACCGAAGTACACTGCTGAGGGGAGCAGCGAGAGGCAGGAGAGGTCTGTGCGCCATGTGGGACCCTCCTCTGGTGGCCGGGGAGCAGCGGGGATCGAACGGGCACTGCAGAGGCTGTGGGCAGCTTCGCAGCCCAGCGCTCAACCGCAGCGCCACCGGGGTGGCCCTTGACTTAAATTATCTTATGCAGATTTTAGCAACAGCCTGTTATTACCCTCATTTTACAAGGTCCAAAGGTGAAATCATCTGCACAGTGGTAGGAGCTAAGGGCAGCTGCCCAGGGACACACACCTTGCCCACCTACCTCTACCTTCAAGTTGTATTATTTTGGTAACAAACATTTAATCAGACTTGCAAAGAATGAATATGATCATCAGTAGTGTCATCCACACATGTTCACTGAGGTCAAATTATAATCCAGCACAGAGTTCATACTGTGAGGGTTTGAAAGTTTTAACTCGCTTGCCTACCTCTGAGGGGCTGAAGCTAGGAGTTTTAGGCAGCGCGTGACACCACAACAAAATGCCACAGCTGAGGGGCTTAAACAACCAAAATTTATTTCATCACACTTCCGGAGGCTAGAAGTGTGAGATCAAGAAGCAGGCTGGGTTGGTTTTTTCCGAGGCCGCTTTTCTTTTTTTGCAGACAGCCACCTTCTCCCGTGTTCTCACATGGTCATCTCTCTGTGTGTCTGTGTCCTAAGCTCTTCTTACAAGGATGCCAATCATATTGGATAGGGCTCACCCTTTTCCCCTCATTCTAACTTATTTGCTTCTTGAAAGATTCTATCTTCAAATACGGTCACTTTCTGGAGTACTGCAGGTTGGGGCTTCAGGTAGCAGAGGTTTCAGACCTGTGAGATGACTCAACTTAATGTGGTAAACCCATCAAAGTGGGGTTGCCTGACCAGCAGTGTTGAAAATGCCTGAGAACTTATAAGAAATGTCAATTCAGGGCCCCACTCCAGCCGCGTGAAACAGACACTGTTTGGAGTGGAGCACAGCTACCTGTGCCCAACAAGCCCTCCAGGGCATTCTGACAGCAGAAATTTGAGGGATGAGCATGCACTGGGAGAGGCTCAGAGAATCCAAATTCCCTTTCTCCTTTTCATTTGACTGTCCAGGACCATGGATGCCTTTACTAGTGGGACTTCTAAACATATGTCAGGGAGAGAACAAGGAGGAATATTTGTATGGCTTAATGCTAACAAAGCACAGAGAGATGGTATTTTATTTACTCCTAATGGTAAGCAAAAAGGAACTCGACTTTCAGGTCTCTGACCCTAAGATGTCCAGAAATGGTGTGTGACATGTCTCCTTGACCAAGAGGAAGTCATCAGTGATGTAATGCTGGACAGCATGCTGAATGCCTGAATGGGACACACTGCCTGACACCCGGGAGAATGAGTTTCCCTCTGGGCAGTTCCTGCTGTCAAATATTACAGATACTGGAGAACTTTCTTTTACACATGCTCTTGGTTAAGACAAGCACAAGCAATCTTGTGTCTTATGGTGGTGCTGGTTTTGAGATGAGCATGCAATTTAATATTTCTCTGATGACCCCATCTTTCCAATGTAGTTTTCACGGCAGCTATACTATTAGGAGAGACTCTGGGTTTTTTTTCTCAGAGAGGCCCTGGCCAGTCTATGTCTGACATTAACCTTCTACTTGCACAATATATTCTCCTTGCCTGCAGCATATAGAGGCACACATGATCCCACACTCCACTTGTCCTTCTTCTGTGCCCAGCTGTATTGCAGTTTTGGTAAAGGTCTTGCTCAGTGTTCATATTTTGTGACTATGTCACTATCATTGACAAATGAACTCTATAGTAGTATAGTATGATTGCTTTTTTCCCCCATGTGACTTTTGTTTTCACTGGAGTTCATAATTGTTTTGTTTTTTGTTTGTATTTTTTAAACTTAAGGTAATTTATCCTCTTCTCTAGTTACTTAAATTAAGATTTCATTGTCCAATTTTTTAAAATAGACTTTTTTTAAGAGAAGCAAAATTGTGTGGAAGGTACAGAGATTTCCTATATACCTCCTGCCTCTAATATGCCCAACCTCCCCCATTATCAATATCCCTCACTGAAGTGGAACATTTGTTGCAATCAGTGGACCTGTAACGGCATATCACTATCACCAAAGTCCATGGTTTTTGTTAGGGTGCATGCTTTGTGTTGTGCAAACTGTGAGTTTGCACAAATATATGATGTAATGTATCTCTTCCATTTTAGTATAATAGAGTTGCTTTTACTAACTTAAAAACCCTCTGTGATCTATTTATTCCCATCCTCCTCCCTAATCTCCAGCAACCACTGATCTAGATAATGTCTTCATAGTATCGTTTTACCCAAAATGTTATATAATTAGAGTCATAGAATATGTAGACTTTTAAGATTGGCTAGTTTTGCTTAGTAATACGCATTTTTTTCAGGTGTTTCATAACTTGATAGCTCATTCTTTTTTATTATGGAATAACATTCCATTGTCTAATGTACCATAGTTTATCCCTTTTAGATGCTCCTTTAGTTTCTTTCTTTTTGAGAAAGAAAGCCCCCACTCTTCCATGTAGACAGAACCTAGGCCAAGAACCCAGCTGCTAAGTCAGCACCTTCCTCTGGCATTTCTCCTAGGAACTCCTCTCCTCTCTTGTATTTACTTTTCCACCTTTTAGATTCCAGGTCTCCCTGCACTTTGGTTTACTACCTCAGTTGTTGTTTTTTTTTTTTTTTAAAGATTTATCTATTTATGCATACAAGAACTGGGGTGTAAGCCAGAGATGCGGGAGGTGAGAGGATTCACCAGAGACAGAGTGCGGAGCAGAACAGACAGATGCACTGAAATACACTGCTGAGGGGAGCAGCAGGTGAGACAGGAGAGGTCTGCTGTGCCGTGTAGGTTGCTCCCTGGCTGGCCGGGGATTGAACTCGTGCTGTAGTAGCTGGTAGTAGCTTGATATCGCTATCTTTAACCTCTGAGCCTACTACCCCAGTTTTGTGAAGCAAAACTATTATCACTTCCTGAGGTGGGGAGACAGAAAGGGAATTTTCTGAGATCTTACAGATTTGAACGTGTCTATGTTCTACCCTCATTATTGATTAATTGGCTAGATGTAAGTTGGACATTATTCACTTTCAGATCAAGAAGTCATTGGTTTACATCTTCTAGTGCCCCATGGGGCTATGTGCCTCTAGCCTTTGGCTCTCTGTTTAAACTTTCTTGTTTCTTGCTGGGACATGCAGGGAGTTGTGTGGGTCTGCTTTCATCCAATGTGTTGGTCTCTTGGAGGTTTCCTTAGTCTGGAAATGTCTGTCCTGTAGCCATTTCTTGGGCAGATTGGCAGCCTATGCTCCATGAGGGTGTGGATTACAGTGCAGCTGGCTGACTCCCTTGCTCCTGGCTGACTGAATTGTCCCCTTCCTGCTGTGATGGGCAGGGTCCAGGAGGAAGTTGAGTCACTTCCTGGTGCAAATCATAAATGTCAAAAATGCTGTGCTTGCAAGTGAATTTTCCACATATCTAAGTTATGTAGGTTTAACAGGAGCAAAAAACACCTAGGCTCCACTGACACTAGATTGTACTGGAAGAGAAATGTCCAACCCATTGTCAGCTACTGCAAGATGAGTAGACTGCTTAGAACTCTGCGCAGGGTTTGCCCAGATCATTTGGTATGAGTGAGTGGCTCAATGCGTATGTGGCTCAAGAGTGAGCAGTGATCACTAATATTAGGAGATTGACTAAATATGGTTCTGCCATCTGGCATTTTGGATGTACCAGTCCTCAAGCACTGAGGTTTCTCATACTCTGAGAATTTGTAAATTTAGGCCAATCTGTCACTGATGATGTGGTCCTTTCATCTCTAAAGTCCTTTGAGTGTTTTTTTTTTAAGATTTATTTATTTATTTATGCATACAAGAACTGGGGTACAGGTCAGAGGTGTGGGGGGTGAGAGGATTCACAAAGACAGAGTGGGAAACAGAATAGGCAGATTGACTGATATACACTGCTGAGGAGAGCAGCGGGTGAGTCAGGAGAGGTCTGCTGTGCCATGTGTGTTGCTCCCTGGCCAGGGATTGAACTTGTGCTGCAGTGACTGCAGACAGCCTCATAGGTTGCATCTTAACCCCTTGTGCCACCAGGGAGGTCCTCCTTTGAGTGTTTGATGGGGTCATGATGGTTGCTGTCATAGAGGAATGTGGCTTTGGGCTTTATACCTCTGCAGTGTGATAATAGGCAGGGGTTAAAAACTCCCCGACACAATAAAGAAACAACCTTGCCCAGAGCTGGAGTGGAGATGAGTCACATCAGATCTTTTTTTGATATTCAATTGGCCACCCAGCCACTTGGTTCTTTAATATAGACATATATTGCTGATACACAAGAAAAGTTATGGTGACCTATGTGGTGACCCCTGTGAGGTAAGCATGATGGTAGGGCCCTTCCCACCAAGTCATAGAGGATAGAAACTGCTCTTTTGTAGTATACGGTTGCTGTTCTACATCTCAGGTTTTCATCTGTAGTTTGGGGATGGAAATGCTGGCCTATCTAGGGTTGCAGGGCTGTGGGGGGAGAAGTGAGCTGTCTGATTAGCACTTTTAGAAACTTTGAGCACATTGCAGTTGCAATCCCTTGGAGCTGGCTGCATGGACATTAGCAACAGTTGTTCACATAAGTAGTTGGGTGGGTCTTCTGCCCACAGAAGTGACAGGCCTTTTGCTTTTGCTATTGTAAAGGTGTGACCCCCCCATTTCCCTGGGCTGACACTGAAATGATGGTAGAGTGGGAAAAATTATCTCTTGGATCCCAATGTGGAAGTGGAGCTTCTTCGTCCTGGTAGGTGTGGTGCCCGTTGCATATGGACCAGGAAGGAGGGCAGGGCCTGGAGGAAATGGGAGAGGCGAGGGCCATCTCCTCTGTGACCTTTGACTGGTTTTGCTGGTGACAGAGTCATCTGTTTCTGTGTCTATCAAGTCTGTTCTCCCAGGGTCAGCAATGCCTTCCATGTCTTATCAGTGATGAGTGACAATATGGGTTGGCCCTGGTGGGATGAGTGAGTCATTTGAAAGAGCAGGATGGAAATAGTTGGAATAAAGCTTCCAGGACTCAGCTTTCAAATTTATTTTCCCAAGTTGTTCTTGTTATTAATGGCAGATGCAGGATGATATGTACGGGGATGTGTGATTCCAGCTACTTTTATATGTGACCCTTCACTTTGCCTGTCCTAGATGGGATCATCAGAGTCATGGTGAATGGAGCACTCAAATGCTCATTGCCTATGTATTATAAATGGTGTCCCTAATTTAAGAAACAGATTTGGAGGGATTTAATAGCACTGACAGAGTTGGTTACCAAGTGGCAGGATTGGGATTGGGACCTGAGTGTGGGACCCAAGGGTGTTCAGTTTGAACTGGGGCCTCTTAGTCACCTCCTGCTGAGAACTATGACTTCTTGTGTTGACTCCTACTTGCTTGTCAGATGGAAGCTCCAGATTGTGCTGGGTTGAATAGCATCCTCCTCTAATGTCCACCAGATCCCACAGAATCTCAGATTGCCATCAAAGGTAATATCTGACCAAATTGTTGAAGGTGAAATTAGTTAAGATGAGGTGATATGGGAGTAAGGTGGGTCATGAATCCAGTGTAACAGATGTCCTCCTAAGATGAGAAAAGGCCCAGAGACAGACAGTGCAGAGAGAAGTTCCTGAGATGAGGAATAGAGATGGGATATAGCCAAATATCCCATAAGTAGCCACCAGCCCAGAGATCCTTGGGGTTGCTAGACACTGGAAGAGATAAAGAGATCTCTCCTGGAGCCTCTGGATAGATCATGGCCCTGCCTACACTTTGATTTTGGACTTTGAGAGAATAAATTTCTTTTGTTTGTGGTAATTTCTCACAGCAGCCCTAGGAAATAACCTTCAGAATGGTTCATTTGGGGAAGCTGAATCTGGAAGCCCAAGACTGGTTAGTCTCTTCCTCAACAGGATAGTGTGTCTGTGTGTTTGTTCGGGGGAGGAGTCACTGAGGCTGGGAAGAGCATTAGGAACCCTACACCCAAGATGGAGGTGAGGAAGGAGTGCAGATTCCTCATTTCAACCACCTCCAACACGTCATACAACTTGTGCTCCTGCTATATATAAACAGACAGGAAGAAGAAAAGGAGTGAAGAAAGGAAAGGAGTATACATATGAGCAGATCAGTGGCACAAATGACAGGCACTGGGCTCTCAACAAATGGAAATGACACTTGAAGAAACAGCAAATAACGTGACTTTAGCATATGCACAAATGATACAAACAAAAACAGCATAAGGGGAGAGTGGGTTTTCAGATATGTGTGGAATTTAGGTATATTGACAATGATACTTGGCTATATATTTGGAACAAAATTAGATCCCTCTTTTCTTTCATTAAATGTTTCTGGAATTTAATTTTGAGAAAGAAGTAAATATACAAACCAGCCTGCAGTTGATAAGCATATCATGTTGATGTAAATAAGACAAAACTCACAAAATTTATGGAAAAAAATTGAAAGTTTTGATTACATAAACATAATTTAAAAAATGTATGCTAAGTGGCACCACAAGGAAGTCATAAGACAAATAAAAATGAGAACCATAATATAATGTATATATGTATATATATATATATCATATAAAGATTTAATACCAGGCTATAGAAAGAAATTCTAAAATCACTTTAAAATACTCATGATTTAGCGTCCAGGGTATGACCAGGTTGTTCAGGAGAGAGAACTCACCAGCCAATGTAAACATCACTAGTGCTCAGGGAAATTCAAGCTAAAACAGCCATGACATAGTACCTCTTGTGTGCTAAGCCAGCAAACACTAAGATGTGTGATGCTCTCAAATGCTAGCAGGTGTGAGAAAACAATGTTCTAATCTGCAGAAAATAAATCAGCTATTTTGAGATCAATTTGACATGCTTATTAAAATAATACATACACCTTTTGACTCCACAATTCCACTTCTGGCTCATCTTTAGAGAAGCGAGTGTGTGCAGGGGCCCTTAGGATGTTCACCAAGGCACTGATTACTAGGATGTGAGCCCCCAGCCTGTAGGATGTGAATGAGCATAAGAGCTGATGGGATGGGCCCTGCTTATTTTCTATTATTTGTGTAATTGGTGGCTGAAGCCATAGACCGTTACAGGTGGTGCCCCCTGGAGGGAGTTGCTAGTGAGGATAGATAGCCCCAGGGAAAATGCTAAAAAAGTACTGCATTTTGGGAGTGGGAGACCAATAAGAAATATAAGGGACTGCAGAAGGGGGCTCAGTTTCATTCAGTCTTCAGAATTCAGCATTTTCAGATAGCCAGCATTTAGGGTCAGTGGTTTTCCGGCCCCACCACAAGGGGCTGTTGTGGGCTTCTGAAGGTGGAGACCTCCAGCAGCCAAGCTCAGACAGGAAAAGTTTGAAGGCTTTGCAAGTAGCTGAGCAACTGAAACTGTTCCAGGTTTCTTTGCTGTTACACCTTGGCAGAGAAGGCGAAGACCCGGAGGGAGCCAGGCGCCTCACAGAACTGCTTGAGTGGGGCCATTTGTCGGTCCTTCAACTGCTGCAACTGCTGTTTTGAGTGTCACTTGTCTGGTGCTGTGCTGGGCCATCCCGGCAGCTCTGAGAGTATCTTCTGTTGTCTTCGTGAATTGGAACCTGGCCTAGAGTCTGGCAGCCGCGTGCTCCAGAGGCAGGAAGAAGCCATCTTTGACATGTGGCCTATTGTTTAGGAGAGGAGTTCTACATCCTCAGTGGCAGGAAGGTAGAATCTTTGCTGCTTTTGTTTAGGACTGAAAAACACTGGACACTGCTTCAGGTGAGGTGAAGGCCATTTTTGGCTTCAGTAACTTTCTATTTTCCCCTGGTTTGTTAAATGAATCCCATTGTTGTTGTTCCCTGAGCCTAAGTAGTCTTGCAATTGTGTGAGTGGGTGGAGAACTTAGACAGTGACCGGTAACTATTTGGAAAGTGTCCTTGGCCAGTTCTAGTGTCCCTTGCTGCCGTGTATCATTTGCTTGAATCTTCTGAGTTTGTATGCAGGTACAGATTAAAAAAACTGAGTTGTTATGTGAGAGAAGTAGGTTACAGGAACTCATGAATGAACTCATTTTTTTGCAAAAACATGTATGCACAGGTACACGTAAGTACATAGTAAAAAGAAAAACATTGAAATATTCATAGTGTGAAGTGAGATCATAGATCATTTTAAAATTCTTTTGGTTTTGCTTCTCTTCAGTGTCTAATTTTTCTACAAAACATAGATTATCTCTGTAATATATACTTTAAAATGATGTCATGACCTAGGGATTGCCACAGCTTGGGTTGATTTCAGAGTCCCATGAGCCTGCGGGGTGGCCGTGTTCTGGGCAGACCTTAAGTCCTCGTCCACAAGGAAAGGCAGGGGCTGGGTCAATGAAGAGGGGACCTCATGGGACTCTGGGGGCCTGTGGAATATCCAGACCCACTGTCCCTGCCTGGAGGTGCCTGTCTGTTTCGAGGTCCAGGCATCCTCCTTATCTCTTTACCCTGAGCTGGGAGCATGTGCCTGGACCCCCTTCAGGTTCTATCAAGGTCCATTTTTTTGGAGTTTCCACATGACTCAGAGGGATCTTAATTGCAACAGGACCAAAATGCATTCATTAGGGTGCACATTCCTGAGGTTGACAAGGACCCAGGCAAGGGCCACAGGATGTGGGGTTTCAGAACAACGGACCACATCTGCCCCAGCGCCCCCTGTGGGACATCATCACCTGCCTCTCTTGCTCCATTCTCCCTCCCGGAGCTGCTGCAGAAACTTGGGTGTTTGTGTGCAGAAGCCACTCAGCAGTGATGGAGCAAGGGGAACTGACAAGAGTGTTTAAGTCATTGGGTGACTCACAAATCACTGTAAGAAGGAAACATTTCCCATGATGAACATGCTATTTGCTGAAAGTCTGGCCAAAACTTTCTGAGGAGCTTCCTGAACCCAGAGGGAACTTAAAGCCCGCGTCAGTCAGGTACTCCTCTGAGACACAAGCCTCCCAGTGCACCCACAATGGGCCAGTTGTGTTCCCCAAGAGGCGGGAAGCTGAGGTTCAGGAACCCTTTGTTCCTGGGGCTCAGCTTCCCGAGCACCCACTTCTGGGGATGGTAGAAGCCACCACCAAGGCAGCAATAAAACGACACATTCTGGGTGTTGAACTAGGTCTGGAACTGATAAGTATCATGTCATCAGAAGAGAGCCTGAGCACCTTGGTCCTCTGGGGGTGCTTGCTGTGTTAGGAATGTGGGTGCTGGCACGAGAATCTGCTATTTCCAGGAGTGAGGAGGTTTGATGAAAGCATGAAGCTTTTCTGTCTAATGGGGAGCAGAGGCTAATGCTGTCATTGACTGGATCACTGTGCCCGGTTTGGACCCGGAGAAGTGCTGCCATTAGTGAAAAGGAGCGCTCGTAGTGATTGAGAAAATAGGTTGAAATATAAGCCAGAGAGAAACTTCTCTCGTTAAATCTTAGAGCAACTTGAGGGGGGGGGATGCTGTGGCTAAATTTGAGGTGATATGGGTCCCTGAAATGTGCTGAATGTGCCACTGCTCACCTAGCCTCTGTGAGTCCCTGGAGAGAGTGATTGCAGCGTAAGCCGATCTTCCTGGAAAACACGGGGTTGGATGCAGAGTCCTGCCGAGTGGACCAGAGGTCACTTCCGTGGTCCCGTGCCAAAAGGTGGAGCCCCCAAATTCCAGAACAAGCTTAAGGTTCTGACCCTGGGCTAATTTTGCAAACAACAACCAAAGCTTCCTGACAGTGGAAGGACTGGAAGAGGTGGGAGTTTTAAGGAGTCCAAGTGCGTCTGTGCTGCGTGGAAGTGCCTTAAAGGGCCCAGCTATTTCTATAGTCCATGGGCAAAAGTTGGTCCAGCCTCCAGCCCTGACGTGGCCACACTGTGGGATGCTTGGCTCATTTGGGTGCTTCAGTCTCAGTGCAGGACCCTTCCCCTTTGTCCAGGCACTCTAGATAACGGTGATAATTTTGTTACATAAGAAGCCACCTTTGTGGTTTGTTCCTTTCTCACCATTTCTCCTCGGCAGATATCAGAGCAAGGTGTTAGGGGCTTGAGGAGAAACTTGCCAGGGATTCAGGCAAGTGCCTCTGCCCTCACCCACCCTCTATCTGGGTCTGTAAGTGGGATCACCACCCTCACCCCCAGGGTGTGTGTGGTGCCTGGAGGTGATGAGACATGTAGATCTCGTAGAACCTTATGTACTATTATTAATTTCATTATTTTAGAATTTCTCCTTTATGCAACTGTTGTATACATTTCATTGTTTTTCATTTGGTGAATTAAAACATGATTAGCGGGCCTCCCCGGTGGCGCAGCGGTTGAACGCTGGGTTGTGAAGCTGCCTGCGGCCTCTGCAGCGCTGGTTGGATCCCCGGCTGCTCCCCGGCCACCGGAGGAGGGTCCCACATGGTGCGCAGACCTCTCCTGCCGCCCGCTGCTCCCCTCAGCAGTGTACTTCGGTCCCTCTGCCTGCTCTGTTCCCCGCTCTGGCTCTGGTGAATTCTCTCACCCTCCCGTGCTTCTGACTGTACCCAGTGCTTGTATAAATAAATAAATAAATAAATAAATAAATAAATCTTTGAAAAATAAATAATTAAAACACGGTAAGCATTTGAGCAGCAACACCAGGAGTCTCTAAAGACACAGATATTCATAACCGACTAGCAGCCTGTTTTGGTTTACAACCAGGGTAGTGGTTTCAGACAGAGGGCAAGAGCCACTCTAAAGAGAGTAGGATGGTGCTCGCTTCGGCAGCACATATACTAAAATTGGAACGATATAGAGAAGATTAGCATGGCCCCTGCGCAAGGATGACACGCAAATTCGTGAAGCGTTCCATATTTTTTGTATAAATAAATAAATAAATCTTCAAATAAATAAATAGATAAATAAATAAAATATTAAAAAAAAGAGAGAGAGTAGGATGGAGAGAGTCAGTCCCAGAGAATAGGGGCCCACAGGCATCTCCCCAGCATAGAAGGCTGGTCACAGGACCAGCTGGGAAAAAGAGACACTTCACCACCTCTCATCCACAGAGACCAGAGGTGTCCTGATGTTAGTCTGAGGGTCAGAGCAGTCCTGGTGCCGGTTCCTGAGAACATTGGGACAGAGGTGAGCCAAGCAGGTGCCACATCTGCACTTTCAGCAGGTAAGTTTGGGTTAAAGCCAGTTCTTTGTCTGGGAGGTGAGGCCAGGAAGCACAGATAAGGAAGGGCAAGTGAGGTGGAAGAGGCAGCAAGTCAAGGGTGCCTTACCCTACAGGGCTTGTGGGTGACTAGGGCTCCTTCCTGTGAGGAGACACCCAGAACCAGTGTGTGCACACAAGACTCACACAGAGACACATACACACAGACAAACACATGTATGTGCCAGCTTCTAGCACATACATATGAAGTGTTCCTGGAGTGTGAGAGCTAAATGGAGGCCAAGACTGGCTGGGCAGGGTGGGCCCTGGGTGGGGACCACCTTGAAGAAGGAAGAGGGAGCTTGCCTTCTGCCTGAAGGGTGTCACAGACCCACCATGTTTAAGATGATTCTGGTCTCTGTTGAGCATGGAAAGGGACAGGGAGCGCCTATGTTAGTCTGGAGGAGGCTTCTCAGCAGCTTAGGTGGGACGGTGGTTTGGACTGGAACAGAGAAACAGAGTTCGGGACATATTTAGGAGTGAGAGGGATGGCTTATGAGTAGATTTGAGGTGGGAGATGGCAGCGAGGAAGACTGAGAGGGCTTTCCCTGTGATGAGGCACCCTCAGCTCAGGGTCACTCAGAATCTCACTTCTGTCCAGGACTCCTGGGACCAGCCTGTGCCTTAGTGACCCCCAGGTGCGGGTGGTCTTCTGCCTCCTCTAGGGTGCCACCACGGCAGTACCAATCTGGTGGGCCTCTTGCCTCCGGTCCTGTATGGGCAACTTCTTTATTGCTTCACTTTGAGCAAGTCCCTGAAGCTTACAACTCTTATTTTTGAAAGTTGTAAACAATGGTGCATTGTTTGAATAATCAATGCCAAGCTAAGCAAAATAAAGACTCAAAAAGATCAGAGTTTTCACTTCCATGGAAGTGCATTCTCTGAGAGAGATCATCACTGTGGTTGTGTCATTCTTGTCAATTCTCAAGAAAGAGCCTCATGTCCTGCGTTTATCTTCACTGTTGACACAGGTCAGCATGGCTCTATATAAATGTAACATAAAGGTTGATCCTCCACCTGTAGCTCTGTTACTGGGGACATTATGCTTCATTTTCACAAAAGTGTCACAGTGCTGCAGGGGAGAAATGGTTGCCAGGCTCTAGGAGGAGATCATTGGTTCTTTTGAGGAGGGAAAGCTTGTCTTTCTCTGTGTGAGGCCATAAGGCCCAAGGCAGAAGTGACATGTCAGGGGGGACATGTGGAAGTCTCTGGAAAACCATTCAGGCAGCAGGTACAAGACCCTGGGGCAAGGACAACACCTGGATGGGATCACTCTTGGCCACTCAATTAAGAGAAGATCAGACTGCAAAATAAAAGAATAAGATACAATTTGTCTCTTGGCAAAATGAAATCCATGACTTGGGGGCTGTGGTGGGGAATTGGGAATTTCCAGACACTACTGACGGGGATAGAAACATGTCTAACAGAAAGGCAGCCTCAGGGGGAGCAAGCTGGAGGCTGTGGTTGATGTGCAGGGACACAGGGCTGCAGCGGCAGAGGTAGCAATCATGCATTCCATTGCCTCCACCGGCTGCCCTGCCTGCTGCTCTCCACTGCTGCTGCAACCCCACCTGAGGCCTTACTGGAGCCCACATAAACTCCTGCTAATTGTCCCGCAGATGGCAAGGTCTCCCCATGTCCTGTTGCTGACCCAGTTCGAATCATCACCTACAGTGGAGCATAAATCCAGCCCAGAGGGGGACAAGAAGTGATTGAATATATGGTGTGTGTGTGTGAGTGTGTGTGTGTGTGTGTGTGTGTGTGAGAGAGAGAGAGAGAGAGAGAGAGAGAGAGAGAGACTGAGCTTGGCAATTGTGGTCACTCAGGGAAAGCAGGAGTTTGCATTCATGTGCCTGTCTGGGTGTAGACATCCAAGTGTTCTACTGAGTGTGTTAGAAGACAGAAAGGAAAGGCCTGTGGATGCGGGCACGGAGCAGAGGCAGAGTCTACCTGGGACTGTCTATCTGAAAATGGATAATAAGGGCACCTGCCTCATGGTGACTTTTTTCATGGTAAAATACACAAAATGTAAGGTTTAGACTTTTTAGATATTTTTCACGGCACTTGATTGGCATGAGGTATGCTCGTGCCATTGTGCAACAATACCCATTAGCCTCACCCCAAATGGAAACCCTCCTCCATTGATCAATGGTTCCATATTCTCCTCTTCTTGATACCATCTGTGCTTTAAGATTTATCCTTACTGAAAATGTACATTTAGCAAGTTGATTTTTTAAAAAGATTTTATTTTATTTATTTATACAAGCACTGGATACAGTCAGAAGCGCGGGAGGGTGAGAGAATTCACCAAAGGCAGAGCAGAGAGCAGAGCAGAGCAGAGCAGGCTGACTGATGAAGTACACTGCTGAGAGGAGCAGCGGGCGGCAGGAAAGGTCTGTGCGCCATGTGGGACTCTCTCCTGGTGGCCGGGGATCGAACCGGCATTGCAGAAGCTGCGGGCAGCTTCGCAACCCATTGCTCAACCACTGCGCCACCGGGGAGGCCCAGCAAGTTGATTTTAACTACTGTATAGTGTCACTGCATGAGGACATCACAAAATGGAATATTAATTCATTTTGATATTGGTGAATATTTAGATCATTTCAGATTTTACTTGTAACCAGTGCTAAAAACACACCGTGTTTATGTCTTATTGTGCACACATGCCAGATATGTCTATCTAGATGATCTGGAATTTCTGTTGCTGAGTTATGAGACAAGCCCCATTTCAACACTGCTGGATATTGCCAGTTAACTCTTTGAAGCTGTTCTTCAAATTTCTACTCCTGTCAGTAGTCTGAAAATTCATGATTCCCGCCTCCATCTCCAGCACCTGTTAGTTAAGTTGTAAAATATCATATTAACTAAGTTACTGAGTAATTTTGAATTTTTAATAGCCAACATAACTGTTGGCCAACATCAGAGCATTTTTGATTGCTCTGATGATCTATACTGTCCGCTTTCTCTCCACCTTTTTTTATAGGTGCTAGGAGATAACCTGATTTTTAAATTTTGCATATTTCATCATATTGATGTGTGTGTTTAGTGCAAACTGTCACAAACGCTTTGAATGATGAGATGGAGGTATAAAAACTAAAGGGAAAATGATCAGGATGATCAATGGGAGGAAGATTAAGTTTTTGTGTCAAGATCCATGTCCATAGAATCAGAGTCAGAAATTAAACCAAAGCATGATATATAACTCGAACACTCCAATGAAATTGGATTTGCTGTATAAATATTTGATTTATACTTGGTTTGGGGGGAATTCCCTCATTTTTAAAAAAATTGGTGACAAAGATGGGGTAGGAGTTGTGTTCTGCTAAAGGAATGATCATGTTATAATCCATCCAGATTCTTGGAAGTGCTTGATGACGCATTAAAAGAGGGAGAAAAAAACAAGAGGAAGTGTAAGGATGGGAAAGTGTGTCAGTTGGAATGCTTACCACCACAAACAAAGATCACTCAATTCAAGTGGGCTTGAATAACAGGACAAGTCCTTCCAGCAGCTCACCAAAGCCAATCACGTAAGCAAGTGTAATTAAGGGTCTATGTGTTTGCACAATAGCTGTTTTCACTCACAGGGTCTATTTCCTCTTAATAAACAGCTCTGATTTAGGGGATAATTAAAGTTTGTTGTTAAAGGAAAATTAATTGAAAAAGAGCTCTGGCTTTTGTCCAAACCAGCCTGAGGCAAAAGCTTGGCTCATTGCATGCTCTGCCTGTGTCCCCTGAGTCACCTTGAAGAATGGCTTCCTGAGAGGTGACAGAGATCTAAAGCAACCACTGGTTGCACTATTTAGCTATTGACTCCTGGCAGAGAATGTTCCACAGCTCATTTTACTGACTCATATTTATCTGGAAAAGTGAAGGGGGTAATATTCTCTTGCTGTTCCAGGTGGGGAGGCAGGTGGCTCAGTTGACAGCCAACCATGGGTTGGAATCTGGAGTTGCTGGCACCTCTGGGTATCTGTGAACAGGGAACCCACAGGTAGTTTCACACCTATTGAGTGGGAGATGGATACTATCCACCTCATAGGATTTGTTTTAAGGAATGAAGGAGATGGCATTACAAAGAGATAAATGAAAGAACAAATGACTTACTTGCAGCACAAAATCCAATACATCGTTGCAGTAATAAAAACAATAAGAGGAATAGGAGTGATGATGACTGACAGCTGGTTGTTTCCTTCTTCAAAATGTGTGTACAGGGGCCTCCTTACAGCCTGAGTTCGATCCCCGGCCAGGGAGCTGACCCATGTGGCACAGCAGACCTCTCTGTCTCGCCTGCTGATCCCCTCAGCAGTGTATTTCAGTAGATCTGCCTGTTCTGTTCCCTGTTCTGTGTCTGGTGAATCCTCTCACCCCCTGCACCTCTAGCCTACACCCCAGTTCTTTTATGCAAAAGAAAAGTTTAAAAAAATGTGTGGACAGGAACTAAACCCATGCCCATGCTTCTTCTTTGATCAGGAGCTGGCGTTCTTTAGGCAGGATGCGGTAGGCAGCCTCCACAGGTTTTTTCTCATTCCCTCTGGGTGTGTGTGAGCTGCTTCCTGAGGATCCAGCACGGCCCTAGCTTCTTGTGCGAGCCTCTTTTGTCCAGCACATTGAAATAACTTTCTCACATGGTGACCCCAAAGATCATCGACCTGTTTTGTGGGGAGGTGCTGGTCAACATGGTGACGTGGAGAATGCTAGCTGAGGCATAAACTCAGATCATTTTGCTCTTGTGTCTGCACTGACCCCCTTGGGCAAAGGCTGGCTTCTGGGGCATGTAGCCACCAGAGATCTGCTAACTGACATGGAAGATGCTGGGGCATGACCAGGTTAATCATAATGCATGAGCCCTCCTGCACTGATGAGTAATGGCAGGTAGCTCAGATTTTCTCCAGTTACCCCATGGGTAGTTCTTTCTGTCTGATGGACTTCCAGCTAAGAGATTGACTTTTTTTCTTCCTTCAGGTTGGAACCGAAACACCTGTCCCTGACTCTCAAGCCTCCCAGTTTATCCTGCAGATCTTGGGTCTTCTGAGTCTCCGTAATTACATGAACAATTTCTTACATTCAACCACTCTCTCTTTTACACACTCGCTCTTTCTCTCTCTCTCTCTTTCTCTCTCTCTCTCGGTTCTTTTTCTGCTCCTCTGAAGAGCCCTGACTAATACCACTCAAATTCATTAGAAGTATATAATTATATGATAAATAGGTCAACTTTGCTTCATAAACCACAGCACCATGTTCTTTGCCCTCCCCAGGGAGGAGCGTGTCTCTTCTCTTGCGAGCCTGTCTCTTCTCTTGCATCTGCTCAGTGCATTCCTACTAAATTGATCATCAAACTAAACTTTTGTAATCTGATGGATGAACAGACTCAGTTCTTACTAAGTTATCATGAGCTCCATGGCAAATGTATCATTTCCTGACTGAAGATGTTAAGTATGTTTCTCAAGTGTGTTCCTTGTTTTTCTTTTCTGGAATTAGGTAACAATATTTATGGAGCACCTACTTGTGTCAGATCCTGGAGTTGAAGTGTCTCACAAGTGGTGATAGTTCAGTGGAATTCTGAAGCTGCCTGAGGCCACAGATGATGCTGTCAATATTTAGTCTCAAGTCTACTAAAGGCAGACAAAGGGTTCTTGCACAGACTCCTGGGGCTCATAATCTATGCTCTGTATGATCTTTAAAATAGTAATTTATTACCTGGGGCATTTAATTAGAATGTCTTGGCTAGGCAATTTGTTGGAAGGAAGGTGGGAATAAGGAAGGTATTATCTTGAAAAACAGGAATTCCTGGGCTGACAGATTTTCCCATTGAATCAATAAGATTCCTGTCTGCACTGCCTCTATGCATAGCTCTTTTTTTTTAATTTTTATTTTATAGAGGCATGTTTTATTTATTTATTTATTTTATTTGTTTGTTTGTTTTGTTTATACATGCACTGGGTACAGTCAGAAGCGCGGGAGGGTGAGAGAATTCACCAGAGCCAGAGCGGGGAGCAGAACAGGCAGAAGGACCGACGTGCACTGCTGAGGGGAGCAGTGGGCGGCAGGAGAGGTCTGCGCACCATATGGGACCCTCCTCTGGTGGCCGGGGAGCAGCCGGGGATCGAACTGGCGCCGCAGAGGCCGCAGGCAGCTTCGCAACCCAGCGCTCAACCGCTGCGCCACCGGGGAGGCCCTATGCATAGCTCTTGATGGCTACATTTTGTGCACTGGTTTCCTCTCTATACTTGATGAATTATCTTGGGAGAGGTTGTATGACCTGGTATCAGCACCATTTATGGCCAAATATGGCCTTGCTCCACTCCTCCCTTTTTTCATTTTGAACAATTACAAAATTTGCTGTAGGTGGCAAACTTAGAGAAAACACATTATGTCCTGGACCAAGTGGAAAGAACTCCCTTCTGCCCCGGAGGCATCCCAGAGGCATGCCTCACCCTCAGCTGGTTTGCTCCTGACAGAAACAGAACCATACTGGAAATGGACTTTTGTGTTGAAGCAAACATTGTGGTTGGCACTTGAGACTACTGTTCTTGGCATGGTATGCCCTTGTCTTTATTTGTTCATGTCCTGTAGTTGCCATGTTCAGATAGAATTTACTCCAACAGTGTGTCTCATAAACTTATACACTTGGGAGACACTTGGGAGGGGGATTTCAATCTTGCAGAAAGGTTTAACACTGAAAAAACTGTTCACCCTCTCTGCATGTGATTTCCACCAGGTCAACTACCTGATAGGATCATTAAATTACCACACTGCATTTAACTCACTATGTTACTGGGCAGTCCCTGCTTATCCGAACTGTTCGGTGACAAAAGTGGACAGATTAGACTTGTTTGTTTGCTTATACTCCATCAACTGAACTTATGTATTTAGTCATTAAGAATTTTAAAAGCTGTGTTGATTGGAAAAAAGTACTGCTATAAAAGACACATAGGGACAACAGATGACAATTAAATATGGAGGATACATTAGTTAATAGTATTCTATCAATGTAAAACATTCTGATTTCGATAATAATGGAACAGCAGGCCCTTGAATAATGTCATTAGGTCAATGTAGTTATGCACTGTTTTGTTCTGTCATTTCTCTTAAAGTTGCAGTTTCCAAGGACCTCCCTGGTGGTGTAGGGGTTAAGTTTCAGTACTATCATTACACTCCCACTGCTCCCCTTAGAAGTGTAGTTCAGTAGATCCACCTGTTTTTCTCCCCACTCTGTCTCTGGTGAATCCTCTCACCCCCTGCACCTCTGGCCTACAACATGGTTCTTACATGCAGAAATAAATAAAAAAATAAATCTTTAAAAAATAGTTGCAGGGCCTCCCCTGGTGGCGCAGCGGTTGAGCGCTGGGCTGCGAGGCTGCCCGCAGCCTCTGCAGCGCAGGTTCGTTCCCCGGCCGCTGGCGAGGGTCCCCCACACACACACACACACACACACACACAAATAGTTGCAGTTTCTAGGAACCTAAATACAATGCTATGTGAGGATATTCTGTATAGGTACATAAGAAACTGTCCTTGTTCTTAGGAACTGTACATTGAATCAGTGATTAGGTCATTAGAGGACAGTTTCTCCTACTTACTCTTGAACAGCTCTCTCTCTCTGTCTCTCTCTCTCCCTACCTACCTACCTATTTTTCTATCTATCATTAATTATCATCTATTCCGAAGAATGACTGAGCAAACGGGGCAATATATCATTGATGAATCTAGGTAAATCTCACAAATTTTATTTAAGTTTGAAATTATGTTAAAGTAAAAAGTTACCAAAAAAGGGAAAGATGTTTTGTGGAGAAAGCGACTCTAAGATGTACATTTAAGAAGGACCTGCTCCCAGTAGGAGCAAGCGTGGACTTGGCTATTTTCAGCCACTACCTATTTACTGTCCTTGCCTGCCTTAATGCCATAAAGGAAAGTAAGGACGAATTGTTTTCCTTGAGTCACTCTGGAGTTTATAGACAAAAGAGCAGGGCATTTGTTCTCATTCCACACCTAGTGGAAGAAGACCAGTATCTCGTCAGGTCACATTGCCATTGCTTCCTGCTGCCACATGGTGTTGCTGCTGAAGACAATCTTACACACTCAGCTGTGCTTTGCTGACCCTGCAACCTGTCTGACTGCCTTGAGTTTGAAGGGAAAACGAATAAGTAAATACAAAGGTCCTGAAGAAAGAAAGTAGAGGCTGATGTCCATGGGCGATAGGGCAAGGCTTCATGATGTTTGCATAGTTCTGGCTTGGATTGTGGTTAGATTTGGTCAGGAGGAGGTAAATGGGGGAGGGACATGCAGAAGTACCTGTCACTTACAGAGTAATAGGTGTAGGACAAACCTCAAACATATGATGGTCAGGAGCAGAGAATGCTTATGGGGAGGCCAAGGGGCTACTTTTTGAGTCTCTGATAGTTTGGGTTCCTGAGGTTGTGTGCCTGTTAGGAGCTGAACCCATAGTAGGTGCTCAATAAATATGCAGTGAATTAAAGATTATGCAGTAAATTAAATATTTTGTAGCAGTTAGACATTTTCTGTGGTGTATTGCACAAATGGCCTGCTCCTCTACTCCTCCCCCTATCTGTGACCTTTGCAATATGACTTTGCAACTCTACCCATTTCCTCTCTCCCTGAATCCAAGAGGACATTTTTCTTCAGCTAATGGAACAAGCAGAAGTGATGTTGGACCAGATGTGGAACAAATGCCTCAGGAGGCCTTGTGGGCTTTATCACCCTCTTGGAATGCTGGCCAGTTGCCATGTAAATAAGCCCATCCGGGCCTGCTGGAGGGTGAGAGACCACTGCAATGAGATGAATTGTCCAAGTCAAGCCACCTTAAGTCAGCCAGCCCCAGCTGCCCCAGAAGATGACTCAGACTATGAGGGAATCTGCTGATCTGGGTTACTGATCTGCTGATCTGTTACTCTAAGTCACTGTGGTAGAAAGAATAACATCTTCCCTCTTACCCTCTTGAGCTCCCTCCTCCCTCCAAAAAGATATCCTCATCTTAATCCTGGGACCCCATGAATATGTTACCACACGTAGTAAAAGGGACTTTGTAAGTGTGACTAAGTCAAGTGTCCTGAGATAGGGAGATTATTTTGGATTCAGGTGGGTATAATTTAATCACAAGAGTTCTTATAAGGGAGTAATAGGAAGGTCAGACAGAAAACAGGACAACAGAAACAGAGATTACAGTGATGTAACCATAAGCCAAGGCATGCTGGAAGCTTCTAGAAGCTGAAAGTGACAGAGAATACATTCTCCTTGGAGCCTCTAGGAGTCAGGCCAGTTGACACCTTGACTTTAGATCCATGAGATTCATTGTGGACTTTGACTTGCAGAACTATAAAAGAATAAATATGTGGTGATTAAAGTCATTGAATTTGTGGAAATTTATTACACCAGCAATAGGAAACTTACTTAGCTACTAAGTTTTGGGGTGGTTTGTTGTACCACAAAAGTGAACTGATACAAATGTGCTCCTGTAGCCTCATGGAAATTTTGGGCCAAGACCAAAATGGGGGAAGGTATGCACTTTTAGGCACCAAGAAGTAAAATTTTACCAACCATTTTGATAAAAATGTTTTATAAGACAACTTTTTTATTATTATCTGATGATTATGTTAAAGTCATTCATTTTCTTGTGAATTTACTAATTACCAAGCATTTATGCACCATTGCTAGCGGCAAGGAAGTCAATGAAGGGTTCTCTGTGCCCTTCTAACAATCACAATTGTCTCACCACTAAAAACCGTCTCTGAAACTGCAGAGACCTGGTCAGGTGCGGGAATTTCCACCTAAGGAGCTTCACTTATTCCCTCAACACCTGGTCTCCCCTCTTCCACCTTGCTTCTCTTTGCACAGATGCCCTTCAAATCAACCTTTCTGGCCCTCCATAGATGACGCATTTCTCTCCCTCCTTTATGTTTGTCCAACAGCCTGGTCTCAGATTTTCCTGTCATCTTACCAACCTGAGTCTTTGTCTTTCCTCTTTCACTTGGCACAGACAGCGACAACTCCGGGGAAATGATTTTACTTTTACTTTCAATTCCTTAGGGTAGGCTTGGGGGGCAGTGCAATGTGGACTTTATACCTAGAAACCCTTTGTATTGTGTTGAGGAATTAATTCTATGGCATCAAAGAATTCACTGGGTGAAGAGTTAAGGGAACATGGATGTGAAGTTTGTGTGTTGACTGGGCAATGTGTGTCCAGATACTTTGGTTAGATATTATTTCTGAGTGTGTCTGTGAGAGTGTTTTTGGAGGAAATTAGCAATGAATTGGTGAATTCTGTAAAGCAGGATGCCCTCCCCATTGTGGGTGGGACTTATAAAACCTCTTGAGGGCCCAAACAGAACCAAAAATGGAGAGAGGTTGAATGTTCTCTCTGCCTGACTGTCAGAGCTGGGACATCTGTCTTCTGTCTTCAGAGCTCTTATTCTCTGGTCTTCTTTGCAAGTCAAGAGTCTATACCATGGCTCTGTGGTGGTCAGGTCTTTGAGCCAACCATACCACTGGCTTTCCTCATCTCCAGTTTACAGATGGCTGATTTGTCATCGGACTTTTGTAACTCATAGTGAGACAATACCTTGAAACAGATCTCTCATGTGTATATGACAACCCTGCTGCACAGGTCCACTTATATGTCAATTTTTCCTATCCACAGGTTCCATGTTCATGAATTTAACCAATCTTGGATGTCAGTTGAGTGAGTCTGCAAATATGAAACCAGTAGGTATGGGTATGGGGGGCTTACTATGAGGGACTTGAATATCACATATTTTGATATTTGCAGGCTACCCATGGGTCTACTAGGGTTAAACGGCTGCTTAAGCAGTCATTCTGGCTGTGAGTTTGGCCTTTCCAATTCAAAGCCCATTTGGCCCTGTCAATCAATTACCTAAACTTAAAGAATGCAAATTACTGACTTGCAAAGTTTCCTCTCAAGTAAAGTAAGAGCTGGATGCTTAATCCCCTGGGACAATGAGAATACATCACAAGCTGTTGACTGATATGTAACTGTGTGTCCCAGAGGCTAGTAAGTGGATGCTTAGCTAATAAGATCAGAACCACTTTGGAGGGGGTCAGAAGCTTGATTTCGATCATTTAAACACGGGACATAAAACTAAACCAGATCCACAGACTCATCTCCCCCAAAAGCCTAGATAACCTAAGCATATACTTGTTTCCTTCTAACTTTTTTCTCTTTGTTCTCTTGTCCTGAGTAACTGACTGTAAAATCATTCAATCAATCAAAAGGCCAGGTTTTGCCTTCTAGGCAGCATCCTGCCATAACAGCTTGCTCCACAACTCCTGTTTCTTTGACAGTGTGGTGTTGCCTGATGCAACAGTTGCCAAAGGTACAATGCCCTATGGATACCAAGGAGTCAATGTGGTTAAGTTTTAGGGAAGGGCAAAAGTTATGCTTGAATTTTCATCTGTGTAGGGCATTGGTGCCCCTAATTTCTGCATTTTCAAGGGTCAGCTGTGTCTATAATATCTATATCTGTTTAGATAGGTATTATTATAGATATCTGTGATATAGAGATATCTATATCCTTCTATCTATTTACTTACCTGCCTACCTACCTACATCCCTATTGGTTCTGTTTCTCTCAAGAACCCTGAATAAGACAATGGGGAAGGGAGAGACAGTTGTCTCCTGGGAGGGTGGGAAGGTTTCCTCAGAAAAAGCACACAGATGGGTTTTATAGGACAGGTAATATTTGAGCTGGAAACAGTGTTGTGGTCTGCAGGAATCACATGGACAAAAGTGCAGAGGCACAAAAGTACATGATATTGAATTATAATTCTGAAAATGTTGAAACATGATTTTCTTACAAATATTTTGGTGTCAAATATTTGTTTAGCTCGTTAATGAGGGGACCCATAGGATGTAAAGATAGTTCAAAGTTCTGAAAAACTGATAGAGACTGGGCATAGAGGAATGATGGAATAAGATGGAAACTCTAGATACAAAGCTAGTTAATGGCTTTTAGTATTAGTACATGACTGAGGGGCACTTAGCACCCTAAACTGTTAAGGGCTGCACACTTTGAAGGAATTCAATTATCTGCATGAACAAAGATAAAGGAAGCATACTCTTAGTGTGAAAATTATTTACTAAATAAATGTGTATATATATATGAAAGGATATTTGTAATAAAACTCTGAAAATCACCTATCCCCTTGTGGGAAAATGCCTAGCCAAAAAGTATTGGCCTGAAGCAGAGCTATTGAGACCTAAAAACTCACTACAAGTCTGAGGTACCTTCTGGTAGGGAACAGCAAGAAGGTTGTTAGGCAGGTCTTAGAGAGCCGGGACAAAAGGAGATACAACATCAAGGTAATGGCTGTCATCATCAGCATCCCCATGTGTCTCTCAACCACATCTCCACATGTCTCTTACACATGTCTCTTTTAAGTCCCCTTCCAGTAGTATCAGGGTGTATGTCAGAGCCCCAGAAACAAGATCCCAAGAGTTCACCTGCCTTCTGTATTATACAGCTTCACTGGCTGCTAAGTTCCACCCCAAGTCCCCAGTAGATCCCCTGCTCAGGAAGTCTGATTCATGGCATACTGGGCCTTGTAACCCAAGGTGGACACATGGAAGCGGGGCAGGGAAAATGGCACCTCCCCTTCTCAGAGGTGTGTTTTTGACAGTAGTGCTATCAAACCTGTATCTTTGAAGTTATCTACTCTGCCAAAATAATTTTTTTGCAATTTAACATCTGATCCTTAAGCAACAGTAGATATAACTCAAACAAAATTAGTCATTTAGTCTGTTTTTACAAATTATCCTTAGTTTAGCAGCCTAGAAGTGCAGATGCATCTTATCTTACAGATTCTGAGTGCCAGGAATTTGTAAGCAGCTTGGCTGACTTGTTCTGGCTCAGTCTCTGAGAAGATTGCAGTTAAGTTGTAAGCAGGAACTGCAGTCTTTGGAAGGTGCCAGAGGACATATTTAAAGCTTACTCAGATGGCTGTTGACAAAACGTTCCATTTCCTTGCCAAGAAATTACTCCATTGGGTTGCTCAAAAGACATAGTGGCTCTTAAGTTCCATCCCAAGACCCCAGTAGGTCCCCTGCTCAAGAAGTCTGACATCTGTGTGAGTAATGAGAGGCAAAGAAAAATGGAGAAACACAGAGAAGGGAGAAGGGCAGAGAGAGAAAAAGGAAGGGGAAGAGAAAAGTAGGGAGAGAGACCAAGGCAGAGATAGATTTATTGGGGAGATTTGTTGGAACATAGACCTTCATAGACATTTGCATCTGATCTCTACTTCAAACTGCAACCTGACTATTGCTCCTGCCTGTGACATCACCTGCATCACCATTAACCTGTGCCTGTTGTCTCTATAAGAGTTGTTTGCTGTTGTTTTATGCCAACAACTAAGTGCTGTAATGCTGGCATCTCTGGCACTGTCATCTGCTGACTGGTGCTGACCAGCATTGCTGACTTGTGTCTGGCCATCTCTAAGAGTGAACCACTGCTTCTGATCCTCTATCACTGTCTCCTGCTGCTGTTGCCTCTGGCACCATCCAGTACTGTGTCTCGCTTTCGGATAGGCATTGCTGGTCACCTTAGGAGCTCCACCTGTGATCACTTCCAGCTCCCACGATGAGCTGGATCCTGATCCACTACTTACCAGTGTCCAAAATTCCTAGGCTCTTATTGAAGGGACAATGCCATCTAGTATGAGCAACCTTTGGTTTGGACTACTGGACACCATGGACACTATCTGGGTGAAATAGCCAGCCATTTGTGGCCTTAGAAACTCTTTTCTTTTTCCCAATGTCCTCTTTGATATAAGCTGCTTTGTTACTCACCCTGAGCCTGAGTGGTGTCTTGTAATTGTGAGTGCATGAGTGAGAACCCACAAACAGTGACCTGTCCCCCAAGTCTTTGTGCTGTTTTAATTCATCTGTCTGAACTGTGTGCCTGCTTGGGCCTGTTACTGGGGATGCATCTGCATTTTGTTTTACTTTGTTCCTTCAAGAAATATTTAACTACTTTCACTTACCCTAATACCTAAAAGCTGTTCCTTTCAAGTTAGATTTAAAATTTTCAAGTTTCAAGTTTTCTTTTTCCTTTCATTCTGCCACTCCATCATACCACTGTCAATTTTCTGGGTAATTAGAATTATCATGTGGAATATCTGCTCACTGGATATAGACTTGTCAAGTGATGTGTGTGCACTGAGTGCACATGAATATAGGTGCATGAATGTCCATGTGATGTCTTTCTTGGTAGGGGAGAGAATGTGAGCGGTACAAAGGAGAAAATGAGGGGGACAAGCAGGAGTTGCTTCTTCTGCAAGCCCCCAGAGGAATAGGGCCCCTAGAACCCATCACAGGAATTCCTTTCCTCCTTACACAGATATGGGCACTGGTTTTCGTTGTCTGAGGTCCCATAATCCAACCTGGGTGCCATTTTCATTTTGATCCTTTTGTCAAAATATAACCTAAAGTATTCTGGGACCAGGTAGGAGCAGGTAAGGAATAGGTAGGCCAGTTCTTAGGTGAGTAGAAGGCTGGCAAGTGCAGCTGGACTTCATTGACTTGTGGATGGGGACAGATATCACGGTATGACTCCATGGGGCCTCCACTCAGTAGGACCATTCAGGCCACCGAGATCCCCCCAAATCTAAAAAGTCATCTCTGCATATAAATACATTACGTATTTGTATATACACAATCACACACACATATTCTATACTCCTGACTCTGAAGTAGTATGTGAATAATAATAGAATTGTGAATATGTGAATAATAATAGAATATACATCAAAATAAAAGGGTGAGATTAAACAACCATGAGATAAATCATATTTAAAATAATTTTATTGTACACTTTTTATTTTTAATAAATATTAGAATTACTAATATGATTGAACATGCTCCATTGGCTTATAAATGTTGGATCATGCTTTCTGATGAGGTAATTCAAGCTTCTAAGTTTGGGGTGCTTTTTGATTCTACAAGCTGCATGGGCTGGAGAGGACCCCTGTCCACATAGGAGGCTCCTGAAGGATATAGTGAGTGTCTATCAACCCTGATGCCTAAATCACACAATAGTCATTTCCTTAGTCCCATTCAGCAATAATACAAAAACTTATGTTGAAACATGGCTACTAAATGTCCACTTCATTTTGATGTCAAATAGTTTTTTTAAAAGATTTATTTATTTATGCATACAAGAGCTGGGATACAGGCCAGAGGTGTGGGAGGTGAGAGGATTCACCAGAGACAGAGTGGGGAGTAGAACAGGTGGATCTACTGAAATACACTGCTGAGGGGAGCAGCGGGCGAGAATGGAGAGGTCTGCTGTGCCACATGGGTCACGTCTCTAGGCAGGGATTGGACTCGAAGCTGCAGATTGGTTTATAGTAGCGATGCTTAACCCCTTGAGCTGCCAGAGAGGCCTGTAGTATTTTTTTTTTTTTTTTTAACAAGTCATGGCTTTTTATATTTTTAAACAAATAGCTTCAAAATTTTCTGGGCAATTTTAAAACAAGTTAGAAAATTCTATTTGCAAGTGTTTCAGCGTACAGATATGACAGTTTTTATAGGTGGCTTCCTTTTATTTTTTTCTGGTAACAAAATTGCAAATGAATGGAAAATCTTCCATGTTTTTCAGTCTCCATAGGATGAGTTTCTTTGAAAAGAAGTTCCTTTCTCATCCAGTGTTAAAACATCACCTTGACCTTGGAAAAAGACAGCTTTAATGTGTTTATTTTTTCAGAAACACTGTGAGCTTGCTCTTGCTGACTAGCCTTTATCCACAGAGAACAGTTCAGCCAAAGAAGTATTGTACCACAGTTTTTGTAAAAGAAAATTGCCCACCTCATCTCTACAATTGCTTGTGTGAGTGCATCAGATACACATGGAGCTGCTGGCACGCTCACGTCAAGGTATCTCAGTGTAAATACATACACTTGGCACAGATAAACTGCATGATAGACAGAAAGAGGTGGCTTGGCCAGCCTCTCCCTGCTCAAGAATTCCCACCCCTCCTTTAAGATAACTCATGGATTTGCATGGTGTGATTCTGGATTGTGCAGTATCAGTCCTTACACTAAGTATTAGGAGATACTCTTTGTCACTTTTGGGTGAGAAAAATGTAAAGAATACCCTCTGTGTCCTTCTCATGTCTCTCTGGATCATTTTGTTCCTGTGAGGGGGCACCTAGCTCAGGCTGCATACTCTCTATTGCTGGAGCCCACACCTGCAGTGGTTTCCTCTGAAAACTGGCCCAGACACTTGACCTGGGTCAAGCAGGTGTGGCCTCCATTGTCACACCAACTCTGGTACCTTCCCAACCCTGAATTGTCTGTCATGGGTGCGACTGGTGGCCGCCAGGTATCATGCTGGGAATTTCAGATGTGCTTTTTTTTTGATCCTTGTATCTTTATAAGACAGGTGCTTTATTCCCATTACATAGGTCATAGAACTGAGCCTTGTGGGGTTTAAGATCTCAGGGTAGAGAATGTTAAATGCAGAAGGTCAGACACAGGTTGGCTTCAAAACACCATACCCAGCCCATCAGTCCATCCTCTTCCACCTTCCCAGTTACACTTCTTTTTGGTAATAGGAGGGCATCCTGCCAAGATATAATTTTGTCTTGTCCCTTCCCACTCAAGGCCAGGGACCAAGGATCTGGTATTGCTGGGCAAAACCTTTGTTGGGGGCAGTGGGTCAAGCTTATTATTCATAGCCCTTCCTACTTTCAAGGAGCTGGTCTCTGGTTTGTGTCAACTTATGGCTTGTCAGAGAGGCATGAGTGTCAATGCATCTCCAGTAATTTGAAAATCCCTTCTCTTCTCATGGTGGATGCTGAATTTCCACACCATTGAAAACCCATGGAGCTTAAGTTCATAACTATTTGGTCAACGGAGACTTCCTGTTTTTAAATTGAGGGGGGTTTCTTTAAAAACATAAACAAATGGAAGTTGTTTTGAGCCTCAAGTAAATATTCCCTAAGAGCGTTCTGTGTGAAACATGAATAAGCAACATATGGGCTACATTTCCTTCAAAATACACACATTTCAGAGGAAAAAGGCTTAAAAAAAAACACATCCTGGACTGTGCTGAGTGGAAACATGTCTGGAAAAATTACTAGACCTGACTTTCGTATTTTATTTTTTTTAGTGGTAATTACAGTGTATAAATACAATTTGTGAGACAGGCATTTGTGGGATGTCCAGGTTGAAAAGCCAATCTCTGCCCCTTTCCTTATTTCCCCACAGAATTTGTTTGCTGCTGGCAAAACTTGGCATCAGTACTAACTCAAGCCTGTTAGAGCTGGTTGGAGGGTGAAAGTCACCTTTGGGATTTAAACTCTTTTTCTAGTTTTCTCCTGCTGGATCAGATTTTTTTTTTTTAACAGAAGTAACTTTTTTTCATTTTATTTTATTATTTATTTTATTTTAATTTTTAAAAAATATTTTATTTTATATAATTCTTACATCTTTTTCATCTTTGCACAATGTATGCATTTTCATTTTGGTTATATTCCCCATACAATTGCAACCCCCCTTATTTTGACCCCAAGCCCTCCTCTCCCCACCCCCTGTAGTGTGTCTCCGGTTTATAGTTGCTTGTTGATTTTGATTTTTACTTTGTATTACTTAGTCTTTTTCCTGGTCTCTGATTTAGGTTTTCTAAATTCCTGCTATGAGTGAGACCATGAAGTAACATTGTTTTGTATCACTATATTTTTAGGAGTACAAAGTCACTCTTCTTCAAAGGTATATCACCCCACCACACCCACCACCAAAGTATCAATATTCTCTACACACACAGTGAGTCACTATTCAGACATATATATTATAAAATATATATCAATAAAAGATGAACTCTTGACATTTGCTACAACATAGGTGGAAATTGAGGGGATTATGGTAGGTGAAATAAGACAAAAAGAAAGACAACTACTATATAGTTTCACTCATCTATGGAATATAAAGAAATCAAACGAGTGAACATACAAAACAAAACAAGAACAAACCTTTGGATTCTGATTTCCAAGACGAGACAAAGAAGCCTGGATCAGGTCTCTGACTTCGTTCTCTATGGGGAAGCTCCAACATGAACCATTCCCACAGCTTTTGCTGCTTATTAGCTATGATAGCAGAAAGGGAAGCACATCAAATATTTGAGGATATAAGAGTCTGCTAGAGTCTGCTTCTAGTTTCTGTGGGCAAAGAAATACAGAGAAACCCAGCTGAAATGGTAAAAGGAGAGTGCTGGAAAGATAATGAGGTTTCTCAAGGTATTCCAGAAGGGCCGAGCAGGCAGGATTGGGAACCTCACTTCTAGGCTACATCACTGACAGGACTCGACTCCCGACACTGAATTCACATTGCAGGTTTCTGGGATGTGATGCGTCCCCACCCCCCACATCCAACCTGTCTTCTCAGCAGAGCTTTGGAGTCCAGGATGCTCTGGCCCTTCCCCAGTTGCAGAAGACATTTGCCTTCTGCACTGTCAGCCTCAAGACATTGGGCACATCTTGTTCCTGGCCAGAATCTCAGGCCACTAGGTGTCTACAGCATCATTTCTGTCTAACATACAGCCCTCTCTCCCTTCCTCCTCTTCTCTCTTTGGAGAGAGATTTGGACAATGCAGCCAATCCAACAGTGATTAACCCACATGATCTGAGGACTTTCTATGTGCCATCTCATTTAATTTGCAAAAAACCTCTTGCTGCACTGCTATTGTCATTCTCTGTTATTATCACCATTTACAGCAAAGATATGACACACAAGGAAAAGACTTGGCCAGTTTGATTTCACACCTGTTCCCTGCTTGCCTCCTCTGGGTGAGCTCTATCAGGCTGGGTCATGGTTGGGTCCATCTTGCACCCCATACCCTGTGCAAAACCTGGGAGCAGTGAGGGGCTACAACCCAGTGTTGAATAACATTGACATCCCTGGGAGTATCTGGCCAGGAGAGGAAGGTAGGGTTTGATATGCACTGAGCTGGTTCAAAACAAAACTACTGCTGTTTCAGCAGACCCTAAGTCTCCCGTGCTGCCATGCCTTTTTGGGGCAAGCTCAGCCTGTGTCTGAAATGTTAGTTCCTATCTACTGGTCTTTGCCTGATCAGGAGCAGAGAGGTGCCTGGGGGCAAAGCAGCTGGTGCAGAGATCCTGCAATCAGGAAATCAGTCTCACTCACTCACAGTGGCCCTGATGGTTTATTGGCCCAGCAGGGGCCATTGGGCAAGTGCTTGCTTCACCAAGATGATGCAGGGAGCAGCCAGCAGGAGGGCTGGGGCTTGGGGCACAGAACCTTCACTAATAAAGGGAATGGGATAAGTTCTTGTATCTGTTTGGGGTTCAGAATGTACTGGAGGTTCTTTCTGAAGAGAGAGGGACCTGTAAGGGCCACTTGAATGCTTACATTTTTCCGAAATATTTCTGTTTAAGTTGAAAATGTGTGGAATTGTCCATATTTGTGGCTGAGTAGGGAGCACTGAGAATGGAGGAGGGGAAGGGAGCTGACTTTCTTCCTCCCTTCCCCCCTCTCTTACTCTTTATCACTCCCTGAATCTCCTTTCCTCTGTTTCCAAAAGTAATGCAAAATGGCGTAACCAAATCCATAAAACATGAATTGCTTGGTTTCTTACAGATACGCTGTTTTGCTTTGTGACTGAGCCACACCTTTCAAGGGAGTAGCACATGGCTGTCCTCCAACCCTGCAAGGCCCCTCCTGGGCACTGCTGCCTGCAGTCTCTGTAGAATGATGTGGTTGTTACAGGGCAGGGTGAGGGGTACCCCAAGACCCCCAAACCTGTCTGCTCTAAGGTTTGCCACATCAAGACAAAACATACTCTGGTGTGTAAGTCTTTTAATGGAAAGGAACATTAATACAGTTAATGTGCAATAAAAAGAAGATAAGAAAAAGACAAAGAACAGTTTCCAAATCAAACACACAGTCATGCACTAACAATTCACTTTTAAGACCTAATTCCTAGATCTAGAGTCACATTTCTGTGGGTCCTTTGAGAAAGTCCTTTATGGAGTCTGATTGGCTTTAATGCCTGTTTTCTTACAGAGGCATAAGAGGAAATTTCAGCCTCTGGAGGCTAAAGAGGAAAATAACATCCTGACTCCTTTTTCCTATAGGCTATTGTCAGGATGAAGTGTGTACCAGTTTGAGATGGAATGTAATCATGCTTATAAAAGGAAAATATTGTGAATTATTACCTACCTACTGATTCCCCAAACCTTTCACAATTTTCATCCTTTGTTCTTGTTTTTAAATTTGAACTTTCCTGACTTGGTTTGCATGGAGAAGTGCATGTTATCTGTTAAAAACAAAAACAAAAACAGAACCAAAGGGACTCTTTCATGCCAAGTGCCTCGAAGACTCAATAACTAAATTAACTGCAGTTTCAGCCTCTCCCAAAAGTGGAATTTTAAATCAATCAATCTAGGGTTTCTGCATTAGTGAAGAAGAGGCAATTTGCATAAGGCCCACCACATAACTCCCCTTGATGGAAAGTGACTTTGCTTAAAGTAATCCTTCCTTTCTTTTGCTAATGACCTTGTCCTATCTTCTGTTTGACTATAAAATGTTACATTTTAAACAATTTCTTGCAGTCTTCCTCCTTGCAAGGTGGCTGCTGCTGGATTCATGAATCATTTAATATAGTCAAATAGATCTTTAAAATGAACTCAGGTTTTGGTCAATTAACAGATTCAAGGATGTGAGCATTAGTTAGTAAAATTGCCACAATTGGGAAGTAATTTAGGCATAGAAAAAATGGTCATTGTAGAAATTCTGAAGTGTTCACATCCATAGAAACATAACCTGAACATTGTAATTTACTTTATAAAGTTCTCATACCTAACCAAATAGCAGTCAGCTTCTTGAGAAGGATATAAAAGATTTGTAGGCTCACCATTAGCAGACTAACCCAGACCAGAATCATCTAGAAGCAGCATCAGCATCCTCTGGAACTTGTTAGAAATGCACATTCTCAGGTTCCTCTTGAGACCCCGCAAGTCAGCAGCTCTGGCACTGAAGGGTGTTGGGACTCAGTCATATGTGTTTCAAGAAGTCTCATGAGACATCCTGAGTATGATGTGCATACTGACTCTGAGGACCTCTGGTTTTCATAATGAAGATGTATATTATCTTACATTGGACAGTAGGGGTTAGATGGCTCCAGTGTGGCCTGCCCAGAGTTTGCCTTCACATCATTGTTAATCCTGGCTATCTATTTTTACTTCATTGACTTTGTCCTTGGGACAGCTTTGCTCCTTGACAGAAGATGGCTATAAGATGAAATTCAGACACAGTGCTTCATTTTCCATAGCCAATAAGAGAGAGGATCTGTCTCCTAATCACGGAATAACTAGCTCTCCTTCCATTTGGATTGGGTAGCTTGGCTAGACCAATAACACCCCCAGGGAATAACACGCACTGATCGGCCAAAGCCCAGATTCAGGAACCAATCAATTGCAAGGTGAAGTGGGATTCTCTCCTGACTGGCCTGATCAGAACCAGCCTTAGGGGGAAAAGTGGAAGGCCTAGTAAAGGGTAGAGCCCTGCCAGAGCATATTGGAGTTCTGTCAAGAGGGAGGGCTAGTGGAATCCTGCAGAATGTGAACAAGTTTGTTTATTTCAGTGCCTGTATTTTTCCTTTTGTAGATTAATAATACCAGCAATTAGAGAATGAAAGAAGTGTTGGATCATTACACAGATGATGGTCATCATCCTGCACTGCTTAGAAAGGAAAGGTCAGCCAGGATTCCTGACATCTAAAAGCAGTGCTGATGAGAATATGGAATTCAGGCATGAAAGGGTGAAAATGGGTGAGGTGGGTCAGGAGAGCAGAGGGTTATGAATACAGGGCAGGCCTCTCTAGCTTCTCACTCAGGACACAGGGGGACACCATGATCCAACCATAGAAGGTACTCTCCACTAAGGTTAAGAAAATGTTTCAAGTTGTGGCAGGATAGAGGTTCATGGTAAGGCCACCACTATTCCCAATTATGTGTGGAGGGTAGAGACTTGCCAAACCCAGAAGCACCCTCCCCAAATTAGTTGAATTCCAAAGCAAAGAAATAAGGATACAGAAAAACAGAACAATAAATGGTAACATGAGTCCACAGGGGAAAACCACACAATAAAAAGAAAAACAATCTCCAAAACCTAATAATAAAAACATGGAATATCTGGTCTTCCTATCAGAATTAGAATTCAAAATTGCCATGATAAAGAAATTCAAATAAAAGGAAGAAAATTCAGAAAAAATGAATGCACTGACAATGAATAGAACAAATGAATAGAAGATAAAAATCAATGAATAGAAGATAGGAGTTAAAGCTCTAAATAAGGAAACAATAGCAACTCAGGATATAAAATGAGAAATAGAGGAAAGGAAAAATCAAGAGAAAATTATGGAAAGAGAATAGACCAAATGGAAGAATAAAGCAGTGCATATGAAGATGCAAATGAACAAAGAATCTAGGTAGAAAAAGAGAGGAATGAAATTAAAAAAATGAACAAACACTCCAAAGATCATCCGACTCCATGAAGAAAGGCAATACAAGAATATTGGGTATATCAGAGGGGAAAGAACAAGGGAAGGGAGAGAAAATATATTTAAAGAAATAATAGAGGAAAACTTACTGAACCTAGAGAAGGGACTAAATATACAAATTCAGGAAGCTAAAATAACCATGGGGTACAGAAACAAAATAAGACCTACACCAAGACATCTAGTAGTAAAACTTCCAAACTTCTATTTTTACTTCATTGACTTTTTGTCCTTGGGACAGCTTTGCTCCTTGACAGAAGATGGCTATAAGATGAAATTCAGACACAGTGCTTCATTTTCCATAGCCAATAAAAGAGAGGATCTGTCTCCTAATCATGGAATAACTAGCTCTCCTTCCATTTGGATTGGGTAGCTCGACTAGACCATCAAAGAAAGAATTTTGAAGCTGGCAAGGGGGAAGAAGCAGATAACTTTAAAGGTACCCCAATAATTATACTTTTAACATCACACTTCTCTGAAGAAACAATATAAGCATGGAGAAAGTAGAATTACTTGTTCCAAATACTTAAAGATAAAAACTGCTAGCCAAAATATCTTACTCTGTAAGGTTTTCCTTCAGCTATGAGGGCATAAAGGCCTTCCCAGATGAAGAGAAATGGAGGGAGTTTGAAAACATTAGATTGCACCCCCAAAAATATATTGAAAGGAGCTCCCATATCTAAACAAAAAAGAGGAACATACACAAAATACTTGAAAAGGAAATAGCTAGAACCACAAAAATTAAGGACAAAAATGGCAGAAACAGACTTCAATATATCAGTAATCACTCTAAATGTAAATGGATGATATGCTAATTAAGACACCATGTATCTAGATGTATTAGGAAACAGAATTCATCTTTCTGTTGTCTCCAGGAAACATGTCTGAGCTCCAAAATTAAATATAATTCATAAAAAGGGCTGGAAAACAATCCTACAAGCCAATAGGACCTAAAGTAAGTCAGGCACAGTCATATTAGACAAAACAGATTCCAAGCTAAAAAAAGATAATAAGACACAAAGATGGGCAGTATATAATGATTAAGGGAATGATACACCAGGAATATGTAACACTCATCAATGCATACTCACCAAAAGAAAGAGTCCAAATATATTAAGCAATTACAATTAACTGAAAATAGAGATTGGAAAAAAACACATTTGTGGTAGGAGCTTTAATACCCCACTCTCACTAATGGACAGATCAATGAGACAGAAAATAAGTGGGGACATAGTGGCCTTAAACAAATAATTATACAATGTGGTTTTAATAAATATTTATAGGCCACTGTGCCCCTCCCCCCAAAAGCTAAATGCACATTCTTTTCAAGTGTTCATGGGACATTGTCCATAACTGATCACATGTTGGGTTATAAGTTAAGTGTCAACAAATTCATGAAGAACAAAATCCTGCCAAACATCTCTTCTCACCATAAAGGTAACAAACTAGAAATAAATTACAAAAAAAGCAGGGATAACCTCCAAAACATGCATTGGAATAATACACTACTGAAAGGCTACTGGGTTAACAAGGAAATCAAAGAAGAAATAAAAAATATACCATGAGAGACAAATGACAATGAGAGGCCTTCCTGGTGGCTTAGTGGTCAAGTCTCAGAACTATCAATGCTATGGTCTGAGCTTGATCCCTGGCCAGGGAGCTATCCCACATATGGTACAGCAGATGCTCTTGGGCGAGTATCTCGCCCCATGCTCCCCTTAGCAGTGGATTTCAGTAAATCTCCTGGTTGTGCTCCCTACTCTGTCTCTGGTGAATCCTTTCACCCCCAGCCCCTCTGGCCTACGTCGAAGTTCTTCTACACACACACACACACACACACACACACACACACACACACACAAGTTTAAACAAAACAAAACAGTAAAACAAATGATGAGGGCACAATCTTCCAGAATTTATAGGACACAGTTAAATCAAGGAAGCATACAGTAATATGGGACCACATCAAGAAACAAGAAAGAACTCCAATAACCTAAAAATTTCTGCATAGCAAAATAAACTATAAGACAAAAAGATTGAATCGGGAAAAATATTAGCACACCATACATCTGACAAGTGAATGATTTCAAATATATATAAAGAACTCATACAACTCAACAAAATGAAAATAAATAACCTAATCAAAAATGACCAGATAAGATATGGAAACAACCAAATGCCCAAAAATAGATGACTGGATCAAGATGTGGTACATATACACAATAGAATATTACTCAGCAATCAAAAAAGATACTCATGCCACTTGCAGCAGCATGGATGGAGCTGGAAGGGATTATGCTCAGTGAAATAAGCCAGAAAGAAAAAGAAAAATATTGGATAGTTTCACTTTTGGAGGAATGTTGGGGAACCAAATAAGGGACGAGGAAAAAAATTATAATAAATTAAAAAACAAAATTAATAGGTAATTATAAATTAGAGACATTCTGCAGGGGAGGGGGAGAGAGAGGGATCAAAACAGGGGAGGCAAGAGCACTAGGTACACAGGTGAAATGGTGGTGGGAATTTTATGGGGACTATACCCAAGAGGAAAAAGCATGCATTGTACAAAAAAGAATGCTAAGGGGAGAAGCAGGCATGACACGAGAGGTTTGTTGCACCATAATGTGGCTTAAACTCAGGCCGTTGTGGTGGGTCTTATGGTGAGAGAGTTGAAACCTAACCTCCAGGTCACCAGGGAGGCCCCAAGATTTCTCAAAAGATTAAAAATAGATCTACAATGCGATCTAGCAAATCCACTCCTAAGTATCCCCTCAAAGAATACAACTACAATAATTGGAAGGGAAACATCATTCCCATGTTCACTGCAGCATTATTTACAATATCCAAACAATGGAAACAACCTAAATGACCCTAAACAGATGAGTGGATCAAGGAGATGTGGTATATATACACAATGGAATACTACTCAGCAATAAAAAGATAAACTCATGACATTCACAGCAGCAAGGATGGAACTAGAAGGGATTATGCTCAGTGAAATGAGTAAGAAGGAGAGAGACAAATACTGGATAGAATCACTTATAAGTGGAATATAGATAAACAAGACAAAGAGTCAGATAAAGCCAAACCCAAAAATTAACTTTTGAAAATAGACAATAGGACTAGGACATTCAGAGGGGAGAGGAAGGGGTAGGCCAGCACAGAATGGGGAGGGAGCACAATGGGCTATGTGGTGGACTTCTGGGTGCTTGGTGGTGGGAGAGCTATGATAATGGCACCAGCTATGATAATGTAAACAAATTAAAAAATGCTTCATAATCATTGGGATGATTTATGTGTTTGTTTTTAAAAGCTGTGTAAAGTGAAAAGAATGAGGAAGATCTGACACATCTGTGTGTGGTTCAAATCTTAAATGTGAAATTGGCTTTAGATTTGAGAGTTTGTGTTGGTAAGTATATGGAAATGTGATGAAGTTTGTAAATCAGCTCCACCACACTGAAGAGAACATTGATTTTCTACAGTTCTAAGGTTGATTTATTAAATTTAAGAGGGTTGTTTAAGTTTGTATTAGTTTCCCTGGCTTCTTTAGCAAATTACCACAGTCTTAATGGCTTAAGACAGAAGAAATGCATTAGCTTCCAAGTCCTTAGTTCAGATGACCGACACAGGCTGGAAGCAAGGTGTTAACAAGGTCATGTTCCTAGAGACTCTGGGTGAAAACCTGCATCTTACCTTTCCCAGCTTCTATAGGCCCTCTGCATTGCTTGTTTGGCAGCTCCTTACACCATCTTCAAAGCCAACAACCTAGCCTCCTGCTGGGCCTTGTGTTTTTTTCTCTCACTCTGCATCCATTGTCCAAATGGAAGGATGCTTTGAGTGTTTTGGGGCCACCTAGATAATGTAGGGTGTCACCCTACTTTATGGTCAGCTGTTTAGCAAATGTAATTCCATCTGTCACTGTAGGGTAAATGATGTCAGATTTTTTTGCCCTCCTGCCATTAGGATTGATGATAGATCCCTGTGGTCCTGAATGCATGCCTGATGGAGGGAACCTGGAGTAGGGTGTGGGCATGCATAGGTGGGATTCACCTGGGCTGAGATGAGGCTTATAAGCATGGCATCACGGGGATGCTCAGCAGAGCAGAACAGAACCACCAGCAGAGAAGCAGAGACCACGAGAGAATGCCAGAGAGTCCAGAAGAACGTGAATATTTGCAGGGGGCTAGGAGACCTGCCAGCCTCTTGCACCCCACCTCCCAGCATCCCTATCTGCTGTGTACCTAGCATAATTCCAATAAAACCCTGAAAAAGCCACTGAGGGCTCCAGGACTCTCCTTTACCCATCTGCATGGGATCACAGAAAACCTGACCCATTCCATCCCGCCACTACAGTCACCACCTTCCCTTTTTCTCATGTAACCTCATGCATTCTCAGGTTCTGGGCATTAAGATGTGGACTTTTTTTTGGGGGGGGGGTGAGTAGCAGGGATTCTTCATCTTTCACAAGAAAATATGCCTGTGAGGTTTGTAGTGATGTCTGAACAGGCACATGAAGTATGTTCCATTTAAGAATACAGTTTAAACTTTCTTTGCTCCAATGCATATTCTTTGCTCCTTTGTCAAAGATTAGTTGAATGTAAATCTGTGGGTTTATTTCTGGATTTTCTATTCGGTTCCATTGGTCCGTGTGACTGTTCTTGTTCCAATACCAGGCAGTTTTGATTATTATGGCTTTACAGTATAGCTTGAAGTCTGGGAGTGTGATACCTCCATTCCCCTCTTTTTTTTTTTTTTTTTTTTTTTTTTTAGGAGAGTTTTGGCTATTTGGGGTTTTTGGTGGCTCCATATGAATTTCATCAATATTTGTTCTATTTCTTTGAAGAATGTCATTGAAATTTTTATTGGAATAACATTGAATCTGTAAATTGCTTTTGGTAGGATGGCCATTTTAATAATGTTAATTCTTCCAATCCATGAGCAGGGGATGTCTTTCCATTTCTTTGTGTCTTCTATTTCTTTAAACAGTTTTTATAGTTTTCTTTGTATAGGTCCTTTACCTCCTTTGTTAGGTTTATTCCCAAGTATCTGATTTTTATTTGTTTCAATAATAAAAGGGATGGTTTTCTTGAGTTCTACTTCAGATTTATTGTTTGTGTATAGGAATGCTACTGATTTTTTTGTGTTGATTTTTTTTATCCTGCTACTTTACTAAACTGATTGATTAGTTTGATTGGTTTTTCTGTGGAGTTTTTGGGGTTCTCTATGTATATTATCATATCATCTGCAAATAGTGATAAGAGCAAAGAATATGCAATGGAGCAAAGGAAGTTTGTTCAATAAATGGTGCTGGGAAAACTGGGTCTCTACATGCTAACGAATGAAGCTTGACTACTACCTCACACCATGCACAAAAACCAACTCAAAATGGATTAAAGATCTAGACATTAGACCTGAACCATAAAATATATAAAAGGAAATATACGCAAAACACTACATGACATACACCTCAGTAATATCTTTAAAGACACATCACCCAAAGCAGTGATAATGAAGGCAAAGATAAACAGCTGGGACTGCATCAAATTAAAGAGCTTCTGTATAGCAAAAGAGACAGTAACCAAAACACAGAGATACCCCATAGATTGGGAGAAAATTTTTGCACACAACACTAATGAAAAAGGACTGATCACAAAAATCTACAAAGAGCTGACAAGACTCAAAAAAAAAAATAATAATCCAGTCAAAAATGGGCAGAAGAGCTAAAAAGAAACTTCTCCAAAGGGGAAATGCAAGTGGCCAACAGGCATATGAAAAACGTTCAATGTCACTTGCAATCAGGGAAATGCAAATCAAAACTACAATGATATACCATCTTACACCCATGAGAATGGCACATATTTAAAAAGCTAGCAACAGACAGCCTTAGCGGAGTGTTGCCGTGGTTTCCTGCTTCAACAGTACTTGGACGGAACCGGCGCTCGGTCCCCCACCTGCCGCCGGGCCGCTGCTCCCGCCCACAGCGCCGTTGGATCGCCCCCAGCCCTCGCCGCCGCCATGACGACCGTGTTCCCCTCGCAGGTGCGCCAGAACTACCACCAGGACTCGGAGGCCGCCATCAACCGCCAGATCAACCTGGAACTCTACGCCTCCTACGTCTACCTGTCCATGTCTTACTACTTTGACCGTGATGATGTGGCTTTGAAGAATTTTGCCAAATATTTTCTTCACCAATCTCATGAGGAGAGGGAACATGCTGAGAAACTGATGAAGCTGCAGAACCAAAGAGGTGGCCGCCGCATCTTCCTTCAGGACATCAAGAAACCTGACCGCGATGACTGGGAGAATGGGCTAAATGCAATGGAGTGCGCCTTACACTTGGAAAAGAGCGTGAATCAGTCACTACTGGAGCTGCACAAACTGGCTACTGACCAAAACGACCCCCATTTGTGTGACTTCCTGGAGACTCATTACCTGGATGAGCAGGTGAAATCCATCAAAGAACTGGGTGACCATGGAACCAACTTGCGCAAGATGGGGGCCCCTGAATCTGGCATGGCCGAGTATCTCTTTGACAAGCATACCCTGGGAGACAGTGACAAGAGCTAAGCTAAGCCTTAGGCTGGCTTCTCATAGCCAGGGGGTGACTTTCCTGGTCACCAAGGCTGTGCATGCATGTTGGGGTTACCTTTACCTTTTCTATAAATTGTACCAAAACTTCTACGTATAGCTTTCATTTGTACCATTCCTTCAAATAAAGCAATTTGGTACCCGTTAAAAAAAAAAAGCTAGCAACAACAAATGTTGACGAGGATGTGGAGAAAAATGAACTCTCCTGCACTGCTGGACTGCTGGTGGGAGTGCAAACTTGGTCCAACCACTATGGAGAGCTGTGTGGAGATTTCTTGACCTACTAAACATAGAGCTTCCATATGATCCAGCAATTCCACTCCTAGGTATTTACCCAAAGGACACAGAAACATCAATTCCAAAGAGCACCTGCACCCCTATGTTTATAGCAGCACTATTTGCAATAGGTAAGCTATGGAAACAATCCAAATGCTCAAAAATAGATGACTGGATAAAGAAGATGTGGTACATGTACCAAATGGAATATTACTGAGCAATCAAAAAAGATAAACTCATGCAATTTACAGCAACATGGATGGCGCTGGAAGGGATCATGCTCAGTGAATTAAGCCAGAAAGAAAAAGAAAAATACGGGAAGGTCTCACTCATAGCAGGAATCTAGAAAGCCTATATAAGAGACCAAAAATAAAGTAAAAATCAAAATCAACAAGCAACTGAAAATCAGAGCACATGGGGTGGGGGAGGGCGGGGGGGAGAAGGGAGTAGGATCAAAACAAGGGTGGTGGGAAAGCATGGGAACTGTAACCAAGATGAAAATGCATACATTGTGCAAAAATGAAAAATGATGTAAAAAATATATAAAATTAAAAAATTAAAAAAATACAGTTTAAAAGGTAGAAGGAATAGTAGTGTGGTAATTTTATATTAATAATCGGCCCCTTCCAATAAGTCACAAGTTTCTTTGTCCAAAGTCCTTTCCAATATAACATTTCTGCTCTACCATCAAGAGGTGAAGATGACAGTTGGCCACTTTGTTGAATTTGGGAGGAAATTCTGACTGGTTTCATCAGTAGGAGGTGCCTGGATCTTGGGCCCCACCCCCTTGAAATCTGAGCCCTGCATGTTGTGAAGAGACCCAGGCCAGTCTCCTGGAGGGTCCACATGGAGGGTGGAGCTGCCCCAGCCTACAGCCAATATTCACCACCGGCCAGCACCCCCAAGTTCTCAGGGGTGCAGGGTGCAGCTGTACATACCAACTCAGCAACAGAGCTGATTGGTCACTGAGATTGGGGTAGTTTGTTTTACAGAAACTGGTAATTGAAACAACTAAGTTTATTTAGGGGATTGGTTATTGAAAGGAACTGAAGTCCTTAATCCCTTATTACTTAAAAACTAAGCAGAAAGGAAATGAAAGTCAGCTTTTAGGTACACAAATTTAATCAGAAATACAAATAGAATAATAATTTGTAAATCAAACTTGAAATTTAGAGAAAAAAACTGAGGTTTTTAAAAAGTCTGCTGCTTTAACAAGTTGTATAGTATTTGAAATGAAATAGCAGAACATACTGTTTGCATTATTTGACAGCTTATTTTTGGGGGTCTGGGATTGTTCAAAAAATTTTTTATATCAATTAATGGTCAGTGTTCCCACACCCCCCAGATAACTTACCAAATGTTACCAGATGCTTTTGGATAGCTGTGGAATCTGGTACGATCAGGTATCTTCTCCTTTTACTTAGTAGGGCATGTTGGTGGAATCCCCTGTCCTGAACCCTAACTCTGATCCCATTCAGACTGGGTACACCACAGTCTGTTGCTGGCAGCATGGGCTACTATTGACTCACCGCTGTCCCCTCTCCAGAGACTGCCCTGCAAGCAGAATCCTTTCCCCAGATAGCCTGGGAGGAGGGCGCGGCCCACAGCCACTGGGCTGTAACAGTCAAAAAAGCCAGTCCCCTGATCTCCAGGTGGAAGTGTCTGGCACAATTCACTGGGTGACCAGGCCAAAGCTGTCTCCAAGAGAAATTTTTGTCTGCCCATCTGCTCCCTGTCCACTCCTGTCCCCGCTATAGCTTTCTCTTGAGAGCTCCCGTGACAAAGACCGGTGTGAAAATCTCTTTTTCAGCCTTTGCTTCCAGGGAATCCGACTGAAGTCAGACTTAAAGTGATGTGAGGGCCTCCCTGGCGGTGCAAGGGGTTAAGTCTCAGCACTATCAAGCTATCGGCAGTTCGGCAGCTGGAGTTCGATCCCCAACTAGGGAGCTAACCGACATGGCGCAGCAGACCTCTCCTGTCTTGCCCTCTGCTGCAGTGTATTTCAATCAATTCTCTGTTCTACTCCCCACTCTGTCTCTGGTGAATCCTCTCACTCTCCACCTCTGGCCTACACCCCAGCTCTTGTAGCACAGTAAATAAAATAAATCTTAAAAAAAAAATAAGGTGGTATGAACTGTCACTACTTTCCTGACATGGCTGGGCTTGTGTTCTGAGCATAAGTCCTCCTGGGAGGGGTTTATGTTTCTTACGTGTGTTCCTGGGCTCTGTTTGCTGGTATCTCATGATATTTCCATCAGTAACTGTAGAGATTCGCTTATTGTTTTCTTTTGTGCTTTCTCAGGATGTGGTAGCATATGTGCTGAATAAAAATAATTAGACTGTTGTTTTTGTTGACACTGAAACTTTAAGACTGTGGTGGACTTGCTTGTTACTTGAATCTGAAAGTTTCATCAAATTCCATAGACATTTGCTAAACCTTGGTGGAAAGGTTCAGATTTTTACAAATATTCTCAATAGTTCCATGGTAATTGATCTGTTTAGGATTTTATTTTTCTTTCTTTGAGGTCAGAAACATTTTTTTTCAAGATAAGGAAATGTACAGATGCTGTATATGTTTCTAGATTTACCATCCATTTTATTTTATTTACATGGAGCTGAAGAAAATAGCCTCTCAAAATTATCTTATTTTGTTCTGTTTTTATCATTGATTTTTCATTCTCATTTCCAATTATGGGTTTTGTGCTTCCTTATATATTCTCCTGCTATGAAAATAGTTTCATTGCTTTTGAGTGTGTAAGAAGTGCAAACACTATATAAAAATCACCCTAGATCAATCACTCCAAGATGGAACCTTTACTAACTAGTGGCCTTTTCTTATTTCATAATCCATTTATGTGGCTGGATTTGTCAGGTAAATGGAGTGGTCAGGCTTTTTTCTAGTTTCCCCACCCCTGGCTCTACAACTTCCACCTGCAACCTATGCAAAAAGTTCTTGCGAGCAGAGGCACAGGGCACACACACTGATGGTTATGGACACCTGTGTCCAGAGAGCACGGGCATGCGTGTGTGTAAATGTGCACGCCTGTGCCTAGAGGAGGGGGGAAAGAGTGGTGGCAGGGCCCTCCCTCGTGGCACAAGGGGTTGAGAAGCAGCTCCATGAAGCTGTCCATAGCTGCTGCAGTGCCAGTTCGATCCCCAGCGGGGAGGTGGCCCACCTGGTGTGGCAGACCTCTCCTGTATCATCCGCTGCTCCCCTCAGCAGTGCATTTCAATGGATCTGCTTGTTCTGCTCCCCGCTCTGTCTCTGGTAAGTCCTATCACACCCCCACCTCTCTGGACTGCGCCCTAGCTCTTGTATGCATAATAGGTAGATCTTTGAAAAAAAAAAAAAAAGTGGCAGCAGTGGCAGCAGGAGCACAGCAAGGAGGACCACTGTGAAACGAGGCCACAAGGCCACATGAGACAGACACCAGAGAGAGGCCAGAGAGAGGCTGGAGAAAGCACAAAAATTTGTGGGGTGCTAGGAGGCTCGGTTGCCTGCCTGCCTCCCAGCCCCCCTGCCTGGCATGGGCCTGCCTCCTTGCATACCAGTCACCCTACTTGGTGTGTCTGTGTGCCTGGTCCCCTGAGAGAGCCTCCTAGTCCCCCACAAATCCTTGTGCCCTTTCTCTGGCCTCTCTCCACCAGCTCTAAGACTCTCCTTATTTGTCTGCCCTAATCACAGTGCACCTGCCCTGTGCATGCTTGCACTAGCATCTACATGCACACTCATGCATACTTTCTAATGTTAAACCATCCTTAAGTTCCTGGAATATAACAATTTTGACATGGCTTTTTATATTTTCATATATATTGAATGAACTCAGTTTTCCAATATTTTGCTTAGGGTTTTTTTGTGTCTATGTTCATAAATGATTGTCCTGTGATTTTCACTTCTCTTATTAGCCTTGGATAGTTTTGTTTTCAGAACTTTTTCAAATGTTTCCTCCTTTTCTGTGATCTAGAAATGTACTTGGCATTGGCCATGTGTGGCTATTAAGCATGTAACATGTACCCAGTGATTACACTGTGATGTGCTTCAAAAACACTGATCTTTGAATATTTAAATCATGAAGATATAAGAAAACAATGATTTTATAATTTTCAGAATATTGAATGACAATATTTTATTTCAACTGGGTGAAATAAAATTTGTTACTAAATGAAAACCTATGCACATTCCACTGAAAACAACTTCTTTTGGACATTAAAAAGAAAAGAAAAGAAAAGAAAAGAAAAGAAAAGAAAAGAAAAGAAAAGAAAAGAAAAGAAAAGAAAAGAAAAGAAAAGAAAAGAAAAGAAAAGAAAAGAACAACAAAAACCCATTGGAGCCAAGAATGGATTGGAGCTGGGGAAGAAGGAAAAGTATAAAGCAGTTAACATGGGAAGGACTTGAGCAGGAAAGCCCAGGAGGGCCCTCAGCTTGCTGGAGGCTCCAGGAGTCCTTTCCTCAGTCGGTGAGCTCATGTGTACATATGGTTGTACTTCTTGTCTGATCTTGGTTATTAGGAATAAGAAGATGGTGTCCCCACCCTCAAAAAAGCCTGTACCTTGAGCTTAATCTTGGCTCTCAAATCTTCCAGTGAAGGAAGTTTTAGGTCACTAAATAGAAGGAAAACAATAAAAATTAGTGCAAAGCCTAGCAAACAACTCAGCTTCTCCCCAAGGTCTTGTGCCATAGTCCATGCCCTACTTTGGATCTGGAGGGTTTTCAACACTTGAAGAGGGAGGCAGGAGTGTGCATCAAACATCCCAAGATTTTTATGACCATGTTAAACCAATTAGTCATCTCACACTACAGAGAGCAAGCACAAGGGTGGGGAAAGCAAATAAAAGATTGTCCCTGCAGCTTCTAGAATAAACAGATCATTTTATTAGATATTTTATGGACAGCCATAAATTTCTGGTTGTATAATCAAATAATGAAGGGTTTTCTATTTGTCTTAACAGCACAGATTCTAAACAGACATCATTTTTTCAATGTAATTATGGTCATTCAATTCTCCATGGACTGTTCTACGCCAGTAAATAAATATATGAAACAATAAGGAAAGATTAAAATGGAACCCAGTTCCTGGAGTGACTGCTGCTTTGATTTCTTTGCACTTTTTGTGAGATGTCAATGGTGATGATTTTATCTCTTAAGAACTTAACTCTCCATATGGCAAAACTCACTGTTTCTTCACTCTAGAACTACAAGTGCCCAGAGTCAATAGCTTGCTCTCAAGGCCCCATTATGGAAGCCAAGAGTCCTCAAGCACCAACTGGGACCTACTGTAAGGTAAGGGAGAGCTGGAACCTTAGCCATGAGCACAGAGTTGGGTGTCAAGTCACAGACACTTCACTGCTCAGTTTAGCAACTCAATCTCTGACAGTTCCAAAGAGGGGACATTTTGTGGAGTGGTGTTGGGAAACACTGAAAGGTCTCTCTCCAAAACTCTCCAAGGAGGAGAAGGTGAATGTGTCAGAAATGCCCTAATTGCTTGCCAATCAAGATCCCCAACATCTGGAAAACTCACATGTCTGGGAGGGACCACCCTACTCACTGCCATGGTGTTTGAATCAAGAAGGCATCCCAGGACCTTCCGAGTGCTTTAAGAGGTGCTTGGGGTGATGGATAGTCTGTGGTGGGTCTTAGCCTTGGATGCCTGGTGTAGGGGTGGAATGGGGTGTCTCCCCTTCTCTCCTGCTCAGAGTCACTGCCCAACTCTTACTCTGCTGTGATTACAGCTTTCCTGAGGCTGCACAGAGGGAGATGATGTGGAGAGAAGAGAGGGAGGTAGATCAGAGAGGCAGTGAACTTGGATGACAGGCTCAGGAGTCCTTTTCAAAGAGGAGGTTCTGTGAAAGGTGAGGAGCCACCAGGTGAAAATATTGGGGGGCATCTTCCAACAGGCAGCACAGAGCCCAGGGTCTGGAAGCCCCTGTGGGGTCAGTGAGCAGGGATCTACATGGGACCTGAAAAACATCAAGAAGGATCTGGATTTTATAGTGAATCCAATAGGATGGATCCACTGGAATGTTCTCAGAGGAGTTTCATGATCTAGTTATGTTGATGAAGTATTTCTCTGGATGAAGGAGAGAGAAGGAGGAGGAGGTTGAGTGGGAAGAGTGGGGAGCAGAAAAAAATCCACAGAGGTGACTGAAATAGCCCCTGGCATGGGGAGAGGACTCAGGTGATCTCTTGGGAACATGGGGTTGTTTTTTTATAATGAGCCAGAGCTGTCTCCCTTCCTGGTGTCCTGTTTTCTCTGATGCTCAGAATTGCACTTTTCCAGTTGGGCCCCTCACATCCTCTTTTCTTTCCCAGTATAACCCTGGAAAACTCTATTAGTTCTTACAGTACTTTCTACTGATCAAATATCCCTCTCACACCCCACCAGGATGTGATGCATGATGAATATTGTTCTTTCAGTGGAGAAGACAGGCTCAGGACATTCCTTGTCCAACTTCACTAAACTACACTATGGCGGAGGTGACAATTACACATAGACCTTTCTGGTTCCAAAATCCTATCTTCTTTCCATGAGATGGTCTTAGTCTGGTGGGGGATTTGGGGTGGGGCTGCTTCAGAAAGAAGCTCTTCCCCATCCTGCCCTATTCCAACTCTACCTGGGTGTAGGGTAAGCAAAGTGGCAGGCTTTTCTGCCCTCCCGCCATTAGGATTGATGATGGATCTACAGTCCTGAATGCATGCCTGATGGTGGGCACCAGGAGTAGGGGGTGGGCATAGGTAGATGGGATTCACCTGGGCTGAGAGACTGGGCTTATGAGGAGGCATCACAGGGGACACCAGCAGAGAACAGAGGAGAGCGAAACAGCAGAGTGAAAGTGGAAGAGAGACTGGAAGAGAATCAGAGAGAACGAGGCCACGAGAGAACGTCGGAGAGCACAGAAAGAGTGAAGATTCACTGGGGACTGGGAGGTCTGCCAGCCTCCTGATCCCCCAGGATCCCTGCCTGCTGTATACCTGGTAAATCCCAATAAAAGCCTGCAAAACCACTGAGGACTAGGACCACTAGGACTCCTACCTACCCCCGTATGCATGGGATAATAGAGATCCTGCTCTGTACCTTCCTGCCTCTACACCGGGCATGTATTTAGGGTACAAATAGCCATCAGATGCCTAATTGGAAAGTCGTTTGTTCTGATATTTAAACAAATTGCTTGTCCAACACTTGAATGAGGGTGAAGAAGAGCCCAGGATTCTACTCTCCAGAAGCCCTTCTCTAGAGGGTCATTTTTGGTCAACTTCCTCCCATGTTTGTTCCTAGAGGCAGAGCCTCTTGGGAACCACAGATGGCATGAGAACATGATATCGTGCACTGAGGGTGAGGACCTGCCACCTTTGAAATGTATCTATCAGTGGCATGGTTGAGGATGAGCAGGTGACTCCATAGCACTTTGGAAGCTTTTCTAAGACTCTCCATTAGTTAGCAAGTCCATTCTTCATGGAAAAGTCCATTGGCACAGCAACTCTTGGAAGGGGTGGCCCTCGATGGCAGCCAGAGACCCTGTGGGAGCTCTGCTCACCTGTGGATGGGGCTCAGATGCTAGGCTTCCTGGCAGTACATGTGCAATGCAGGGGGTTGGGCATCAGAGACAGATTCCAGCTGCTCTTAGGGCCTCCGGTGGTCAAGAAGCTGTTCCCTCGGCCTCATTGCCTCCTGCATTGGGTTGCCACCCAGCTGACAGCTGTTTCTTGTTACTTTTTGTGGAAGCATAAATCTGGATGTGGTTTTCTTTGAACAAGTTTTTTTCTGATTTATGTTAAAGGGACATAGCTTATTTTATAATTGACTTCCTCCATTGATATCAGTAGGCTTCACTCAGAGAAAATCTCATGCATGAAAATGCAGACTCATAACAATAGTCTGCCCTAATGAGCACTGATTGCTGGGCGGCAGGCCAAGCATTTCCATGTTTTCTGCCATTTGGGCCTTTCAAATGGTCTGGGATACATATTATTGCTGCCCCAAACCATTCCTTTATTCCATGCATTTAACATGCCTGGCATTGGCTCTGGGCTGGGCCCCAAATGTTAAGAAGGATGCAGGACACCTGTGTCCATGCTACTGGGGAAGGCAGACAAGGACACTGGAGCTTAGGGCCAACTGCCCAGGTCACCTGAAAATTTTGACCTGGTCTGCTGGTGGCCACAGACCACCCTGTGTGTCCCTCGGCCTCACCCTAGATGTCCTGGGAGTTTCACAAGCTACATAGGTATCTAATATGTGACCTGGATGCTGGGAACCACTCACCTAAACTCTCAGTCATGCTGAATCCTTTGGTGTCGTTAAAAAGAGTGAACTGATGAATTAACTCTGAACGTGTGACAACCTCTAACCTATGTCAAGAGCTGAGGCTGAGGGAGATAAGTAACCATTTGAAAACTCTTAGTGTTCTTTGTATCCTCTCTCCCCAGTGCTCTCACCTTGCTTCGGCAGAGAGGCTTCAGATTAGAAACTGGGAAACTTATGAATCCCTGGGGCCCTGAATGGACACTTCTTTTTTTTATTTTATTTTATATATTTTTATATCATTCTTCATTTTTATAGATTGTATGCTTTATCATCTCAGTTATAGTCCCCGTGAAATTTCCACCACCCATTCACCCGTGTACCATCACCATAGTTTCTTGCGCTCTTCCCACACCTGTTGGATCCAACTCTCTCCGTCCCCCTGCAGAATGTCTCTGGTTATAGTTGTCTATTGATTTTAATTTTTACTTTATTATAATTACATTTTCCCCCAATCCCTTATTTGTATCCCCTACATTCTTCCTGTAAGTGAGACCATCTGATATTTTTTTTTTCTTTCTGGCTTATTTCACTGACCATGTTCCCTTCCAGTTCCATCCATGTTGCTGTGGATGGCATTAGTTTATCTTTTTTGATTGCTGAGTAATATTCCATTGTGTAATGTACCACATCTTCTTGACCCAGTCATCTGTTTTTTGGGCATTTGGGTTGTTTCTCTAGCTTACCTATTGTAAATAGTGCTGCAATAAGCATAGGGGTGCAGGTGTCATTTAGAATTAATATTTTTGTGTCCTTTGGGTAGATACCTAGGAGTGGGATTGCTGGATCATATGGAAGCTCCATCTTTAGGAGACTGAGGAATCTCCACACAGCTCTCCATAGTGGTTGGACCAGTTTGCACTCCCACCAGCAGTGCAGGAAAGTTCCTTTTTCTCCACAACCTCGCCAATATTTGTTGTTGCTAGTTTTTTAAATATGTGCCATTCTCACTGGTGTAAGATGGTATCTCATTGTGGTTTTGATTTGCATTTCTCTGATTACAAGTGATGTTGAACATTTTTTCATGTGCTTGTTGGCTATTTGCATTTCCTCTTTCGAGAAGTGACTTTTTAGCTTTTTTGCCCTGAATGGACACTTCTTAAATCAGTAGGTTCTTTTTCCTGCAGTTGTAAGAGGGTTCTCCAGGGAATGGCAGAGGTTTATTTATTTTTTAAAGATATATTTATTTAGCATATAAGATCTGGGATGTAGGCCAGAGGTACGGGGGGCGGGGGTGAGAGACACGGTGGGGATCAGAACAGGTATATCTACTGAAATGCACTGCTGAGGGGAGCAGCAGGTGAGACAGGAGATGTTGGCTGTACCATATATGGGTTAGCTCCCTGACCTGGGATTGACTCAAGTTGTAGCAGTGATAGCGCTGAGACTAACCCCTAGACGACCAGGGAGGCCACAGGAGAGTTTACAGATGAAGAATTAAATGGCTTTCAGGATCACACAGTGTAAGGAAAGGAGACAGGGCAGCCTGCTGTCCCTGCAGGCCAGAGATCACCTATCCAGTGGGGGACTTGGTTCTGCTTGGGTTAGAGGAAAACTTTTCTTCTCCTAAGCCAGAAGTTCTCCAAGGGTGCTGAGTGGCATCACCCCTGTTTCTGATTTAGAGATTTCTGCCATTTTCCCCAATGGATGCAGGTGCCACAGGCAGGGCACTAGCTCAGTCTGGATAACCACTGCTTTAGGGGAGCTAGGGCATAGAGTCACCGGACTTTCAGAAAGAGAATTCAGAAACTGACCTCTTGCCTGTTTTTACTGACAGCCCCAGTAGGGCAGGGATGCTCTGTGGTTCAGAATCATAGCCTCAGACAGGCGGTGCTAATGGGACCTTAGAATAATGCCCACTCTGGTCTCTACACCCGAGGCCCTGTAGAATAACCTGGCAGAGGCTTTGTCACATTCCCACACCTGGGTAGCTCTCCAACTCCATAGATGGGAACCTTGGGGTGGCCCAGGGGCTTGGTCTGTTTCAAGAACTCCACAGGGGTTCTAATGAGTTGAGAAGTGTCTGTGAAACTGCTTTAGTCCACAGGTTCTCACTGTGAGGTCCTCAGACTATCACCTGGGAACCTGGAAATGCAAATTTTTAGGCTTCAGCCTAGACTTGCTAGATTAGAAGCTCAGGGCAGGGCGGAGCAGGGCAGGAGTTGGGGATGGGGGCAGCCTTCCAAGGTTAACATACCCTCTTAGGGGATGCTGATGTCACTCAATTTTTGAACCAAAGCTTTAGGACATTGCTGCATTTTACAGTTGAGACAACTGAAGGCCAGAGGTTAGAGGGCCCTGTCAATTGTGGGCTGTACTCAGACTTGGAATCCAGGCTTTCACTCTCCCTCCCACCTGGCCCCATGCCAAGAACACTCTCTAGCCACCCACTGGCCACCCGACCCTGCTCCCCTTCCACATAATTCAGCTCGGGGTCAGGCACACTTCTCCTAGGCCTCTGGTACTTACGGTGATGGACAATAGGGAGGATTGTAACCAGGATCGTTTCCTTTAGCATCTCTCCATGTAGATACCCATCCACAGGTCCACGGGAAAAAAAAAAAACAAGATTCTGCAAGCAAAAGATGAAGAGCAAATAAGTAGATGAACCAAAGTAATAAAAAGAGGCCTGAGAAGTGGTTATTCATTTGTAGGCTGGTGCTCTGCCTGCAGATTCGAGCATCACTCTCAGCTGCAAGAACAATGCATAGAGCCAGCACACCACATTGCCAAAGCCTGTGCTGCCAGCTCTCATGTGGAAGGCAGCTGGGTCATGCATTTTTAATGCTTTGGAAATTCAAGTTTCTCTTGTAGAGGGGAAAAGAAATTGCAGAGTATCACCAGAGTTGTTTTATTTATTTATTTATTTATTTATTTATTTATTTATTTATATTTTTATTTTATTTAAATTTTATTTTTTATATTCCCCATACAATTATAACCCCCTTATTTTGACCCCAAGTCCTCCTTTCCCTGCCCCCCAACCACTATAGAGTGTCTCTAGTTCATAGTTGTTTGTCAATTTTGATATTTTCTTTCTTATAGTTATTCTTTTTCCTGGTCCCTTATTAAAGTTTTCTAGATTCCTGCTATGAGTGAGACCATCCAGTATTTTTCTTTTTCTTTCTGGCTTAGCTGAGCATGATCCCTTCTAGCTCCATCCATGTTGCTGCAAATTGCATGTATTTATCTTTTTTGAAAGCTGCGTAATATTCCCTGGTGTAATGTACCACATCTTCTTGATCCAGTCATCTATTTTTGGGCATTTGGGTTGTTTCCAAAGCTTAGCTATTGCAAATAGTGCTGCTATAAACATAGGGGTGCAGGTGCTCTTTGGAATTGATGTTTCTGTGTCCTTTGGGTAAATACCTAGGAGTGGAATTGCTGTATCATATGGAAGCTCTATGTTTAGTAGGTCCAGAAATCTCCACACAGCTCTCCATAGTGGTTGGACCAGTTTGCACTCCTGCCAGCAGTGCAGAAGAGTTCCTTTTTCTCCACAACCTCGCCAACATTTGTTGTTGCTAGTTTTTTAATATGTGCCATTCTCACTGGTGTGAGATGGTATCTCATTGTAGTTTTGATTTGCATTTCCCTGATTACAAGTGATGTTGAACATTTTTTCATATGCCTGTGGGCCATTTGTGTTTCCTCTTTGGAGAAGTTTCTTTTTAGCTCTTCTACCCATTTTTTGACTGGATTATTTTCTTTGTTTTTGTTGAGTCTCATCAGCTCTTTGTAGATTTTTGTGATCAGTCCTTTATCATTAGTGTTGTGTGCAAAAATGTCTCCCAGTCGTTGGGGTTTCTCTTTGTTTTGGTTATTGTCTCTTTTGGTTACTGTGCAGAAGCTCTTTAATTTGATGTAGTCCCAGCTGTTTATCTTTGCCTTCACTATCACTGCTTTGGGTGGTGTGTCTGTAAACATGTCTTTGATGTGCATATCATGTAGTGTTTTGCCTATATTTTTCTTCTATGTATTTTGTGATTTCAGGTCTTATGTCTAGTTCTTTAATCCATTTTGAGTTTCACCAGAGTTGTTTTAAAATGATGGTGACGAACTCTTATAAAAGAGAAGCCCGCTTATAAAAGCTGGCTCTTGGACCAGACAAGTTCATCAGCATGTACAAGGGTATTTAGGAGGCCTTCAGAGGGCTCTGCCTCTCTAAGTGCCAGGAGCAGAGCCAGAAGCAGCTGCGGTTCTAGCTGTGCTGCAAAGACCTCCCCATGGAGACACACTGCCTCTGGGTACAGGCTCAGGAGAGCCAGAACTTAGAGGGAGTCCTGAAGGCAGGCTGTGAGTAACCCCTGACCCAGGACAGAGCTTCTCTAACTGGGAAGGGCACAGGAATAGACTGGAGGTCTTGTTAAAATGAAGAGTTGGATTCCTAAAGTTTGGGATGGGCACAGGATTCTGAATTCTGAAATGCGGATGATATCCTTGATGTTTTGGCCCATGAACATTTTGGTTAGCTTGGTTCTAGAGGATGCACATGTTAGGATTCACATCTCCTTTGAAATCAGGTGCATGGCTGGTGGTGTGGAGCCAGAATGGCCTTAGCTGACCTGTAGGGTAGGTTAGGAGGAGAGGAGGAATGGCGGTAGAGGGAGCACCAGGTTGGGCCCTTCCTCTTTGCAGTGACAGAATGGAGTCAAATTAAAAACAAATCCAGACTTGTGTAAGCAGAGGCTTCACTGGAAAAGACTTCTGCAACAAGGAAAGGGACCAGAGCAATAAGGAAAAGGGCCAGACCATGAGACCTGTGATTGTTCCCAAGGTCAGGCAGAAAGGAATTTCCTTTGAAAGGAAGGAATCTTCCCTTGCAAGACTGTCAAGAACCTGTGTGTGGGAGAGAGTGGGAGAAGCAGGTGGCTGATTGCTGACCAGGCTTTTAGGTCAGAGATGTCTTTCCTTTCAGCCATTGGATTCTCTTCTCAGGAGGGGACTTAGGAGGGGGTGTCAGGTGGGGCTGTCACATGCTGATGTGGATTCAGACTGAGGTGGACCAAAGTTCAGGAGTCTAACTGGGAGAAGTAGAGCAGCTTGACTAAAGTTTGAGTAATTGAAGTTAGCAGGTATTTTGTCCATGTTGGTCACTGGCAACAGGTCATTCAGCTAATCACTTCTGAGGCAAAGAATGAGAATCTGGAGGTTCCGTGTATGATGTTATTACAAGTAAACAAGAAGGACATCTGAGCATCAAATGGGGAGGCTGGTCCTTTGCAGTGAGACCTTTCCAGGAACAAAGTGGGGGGATTTCTAAAATGGGGAAGCACCGGACTCAGGTAAAGCTCACTTTTCTGGATGCCTGTGGATGGGCATTTATCTTTAGAGCATGTGGTTCCTGCCAATGGAAAGTCATCAAGTATTAAAGAAAGAATCATAGAAAAAGAGAATGAACACAGACCAAACAGTGTATTTGGCTTATTAGCAAGGGAATCAGTAAGAGGGTGGGGCTGCCTGAATAAGAAGTAGAGGATCAGGTTACAGTCCACTGGGAAGTGTCCTGAAATGTTTGCTGGCTTAAAAGACCAACACTGGCTGGTTAGTGTCCTACAGAACTATGCAGCAGGTCATTTCTGGGATTGTTTTCCTATAGGACTGAAATGATCTGTACTTTACTAGACAAGGTCTGTAACATATATATTTTCACAGTTTAACTTCAAACAATAGTGAGGGGCAGATCAGGCCCAATTGGCACAATCCATTTTCCCAGGTAATTAAAGAATATTTGAGTAGTTCAGTTAAACATCACCCCAGTGTGGTAATAAAGGTCATGCCACCCATTTCTTTTGCCTGCTTCCAGATCGTAAATACTTAATATTTCCAAGAACTTATAGAGAATGTATTCATGCTGGAAGCATTTCCAACCTGTAACCCTATTCGAGACAAGAATTATAATTAATGAGAATAGAGCTTTGAGACAATCATTGTGTGTCCACTGATGGAAATGTGGTAATAGTGATCTTTTGTTGTTTGGCGCCACTGAATTTTCCATGAGGACCCTTTTGGGAAACGTGAAAGTATTTGTGGGGTGGAGGAAAACTTGTTTCTATTAACATCGTCCCATAGAGCAAAAACAACTTAGTAAGCCTCAAAACAAAAACATTTTCCCGTTGAACAATGCAAAAGATATCAGCAGCCTAATGTGTTAAGGGTCTGATGGGAAGCCCTGCCAAGTGGAGCTATTGTTAGTTCCACGGTGAGCCAGCAGCCCTTGTTTGCACACCCAGATGCGCCTACATTTCTTAAAACCATCAAAACCCACTTTAATTAGTCTGTGCAGAGAAATTTGTTGTTACTCCTGGTGTTCACTTTTTTTTTTTTTGGCCTCCATTCTTTGTTAATTCAGTTGAGCATCACGTAGCAGAAGGAATCTAACAGTTTTGTTAATAAAAATAAGCTGACTTACCAGGTTTTAGAAATCAGATTGAAAAATAGGGCTCCCTCGGTAAGTGTTCCAGCACAATTTGGACACTATGATGTTTTTTCTTGGCAATCTTTCACATTTTCTAAACAATTTAATTGTCCATTTTTTTTTTTTTTAAATAGAGGTGTATTTTGAAAATTGTTAGGGGACAATAATGCTTCCCAAACCGGCTGAACTCACCATTCTACTGCATAGGGAGAGAGAGTCACATAAAATCCTCATCACCAAAGGGGGATGGAGCCAGAAGAGAGAATGCAGGCTTTGTATCATAAAGGTTCAGAGAGGATAGAGTCAGAGTTGGGAAGAGAGGAGAGTGATTTTGGACTTCATCTCATTCATCCTCACTTCATTATTTTTCCAGCATGATGCTTATCACACGTGACATTCTATTTCTCTCATTGCTTTTGTAACCTTGCCTGAAATATAGCAGGCACCTCATAAATACTTGTCAAATACTACTAAAAAAGAGAAGTCATGAGTGAAGTCCAGTTCTTAGGAGCAGGAAGTCAGACCTAGAGTGACCGTACGTCAAAATTTTCCCAGAGTGGGCAGAAGTCCTGTGCAGCTTGTAGAGCTTGGTGCTTGAGCTGGCCTCTGGGCCAGACATTGAATGAGTTGCTTTTGTTGAAAAGGAAACATATTTCTTTACAAACATGAGATGGCCCTGGGCATCTGGACCAGCAAGCCCATCCCCTTTCCCAGGGAGGCTCTCCCTATTCCTGCCTGAAATGCTCTGGCCTGCCATGGTCACTTCATGAGCTTAGTTAAGACTTCCACATGGAGGCCTCCCTGGTGGCCTAAGGGTTAAGTTTCAGCGCTATCACCTGTGTGGCTTGAGTTCAATCCCTGGCCAGGGAGCTGACCCATGAGTGGTGCAGTAGAACTCATCTGTCTCTCCCACTGCTCCCCTCAGCAGTGTATTTCAGTTGATACTCCTTTTCTGCTCCCCACTCGGTCTCTGGTGAATCCTCTCACCACCCGGCATCTCTGGTTTGCACCCCAGCTCTTCAACACAAAAATGAAAAAAAAAAAGACTACCACCCAGGCTCGCCCCTCCGTGACCTGTAGACCACGGGGAGTTTCCTGAGTACCATGTTGTTTCCTGTCTCCTGACCATCTCACCTCCTCCTCCACAGGAATCCTCCTGGGTTAACTTTCCCTCTCATCTGCTTTGTACGAACTTTTTTTCAGCTTTTAAAGTTTTATTGTGTTTATCTTTGCCTCACTATCACTGCTTTGGGTGATGTGTCTGTAAAGATGTCTTTGAAAGATAAACAGCTGGGACTACATCAAATTAAAGAGCTTCTGCACAGCAAAAGAGACAATAACAAAAACAAAGAGAAACCCCACCGAATGGGAGAACATTTTTGCACCCAACACTAATGATAAAGGACTGATCACAAAAATCTGCAAAGAGCTGATGAGACTCAACAACAACAAAGAAAATAACCCAGTCAAAAAATGGGCAGAAGAGCTAAAAAGAAACTTCTCTGAAGAGGAAATGCCAATGGCCAACAGGCACATGAAAAAAATGTTCAACATCACTTGGAATCAGGGAAATGCAAATCAAAACCACCATGAGATACCATCTTACACCAGTGAGAATGGCACATATTAAAAAAACTAGCAACAACAAATGTTGGCGAGGTTGTGGAGAAAAAGGAACTCTCCTGCACTGTTGGTGGGAGTGCAAATTGGTCCAACCACTATGGAGAGCTGTGTGGAGATTTCTGGACCTACTAAACATAGAGCTTCCATATGATCCAGCAATTCCACTCCTAGGTATTTACCCAGAGGACACAGAAACATCAATTCCAAAGAGCACCTGCACCCCTATGTTTATAGCAGCACTATTTACAATAGCTAAGCTTTGGAAACAGCCCAAATGCCCAAAAATAGATGACTGGATCAAGAAGATGTGGTACATATATACCATGGAATATTACTCAGCATTCAAAAAAGATAAACACATGCAATCTGCAGCAACATGGATGGTGCTGGAAGGGATCATGCTCAGCGAAATAAGCCAGAAAGAAAAAGAAAAATACCGGATGGTCTCACTCATAGCAGGAATCTAGAAAACTTAAATAAGGGACCAGGAAAATGAATAACTATAAGAAAGTGAATATCAAAATCAACAAAAAACTATGAACCAGAGACACTTTTTTGGGGGTGGGGGGCGGGAGGGGAGGGATTGGGGTCAGAATGGGGGGGCTGCAATTGTATGGGGAATATAAAAATAAAATTTATTATTAAAAAAAAATAAAGTTTTATTGTGAAAGTCTCTTTTGATCCTGCCCGAGTGGCTCATACATTCTTCCTCATGCTGAACCTGAATTTTGTGCCTGTGTATTAATACTACTCTGAATGCTCACAGTTCCACTGCAATGAATGGTAAAGACCCTCTTCCAGTATCCAGCACTTGCTGTGGGCTGTGCCGAGTCCTTGCCATTTGTCCCCTGTGGTTCCTACAACATCCTCTGATCACTACTCAACAGAAGAAGCAACCAGGGAGATTGAAAAAGTGCCTCCAGAGGAGGAACAACTTGCAAGTAGCACAGTGAGACCTGAAGATGTGCCTGTCCCGAAGACCATGCTGGTTAATAATCTGATGACACAGAGCCATCTTTCCACCTGTATCCTCTACATGTTGGAAAGGTTGGAAAGTCGCCTTTAAGAGTAACTCAGATCCATATCCTCCCCACCCTCCACCGCCCAGCTATTCTTATAAAATGTTGGCTTCTTTAAAGTTCCCTCTGGGATTTCTGGTGGGTTTCGGAGAGTCCCTTACATGTGTTTGTCAGATCCCTTGGCTGTTTACTATGGGCATCTGGAATTGCGTCCCAGACGCTGGGCCCCAGGTTGTCCACCAGGTGTCTCTCTATCTTCTTCCAAGAACTTCCTTATACCCACCTACAGGCCCTCCCTTTGTGGCTCACTTTGGGAGAGAAGGTCTCAAACACGTGCCTATTGCGTAAATATCCTAATATTTTAGAGCATGACAGCATTTTAAATTTTATCACCTCACTGTTGACTTCCACAAGATGTGAATGTCTGGGGGGGTTATGCTGGATGGCTCCAGGGTTCACATCTCTGTGAATTAAGGATTCCATCCCCCTCCCAGGCAGTTGAGGTGTGGTTACTGGGGGTGCTCAAAGGGCCCACATGGTCCAAGCAGTGCATCTTCTCAGATGTTTATATTCCAGCTTAATGGGGCACACAGAAAGCCCTTCAGATTCTCTGCAGAGAGGTTTCTGGTGAGCTAGTGGTATAAAGTGGCTGGGGTGGGCCCCAAATCCTTCTTAGCCTCAGTCTATGGTCTACCCTACCCCAATGCAGGCTCCAAATCTATAAAATGTCTGCAGTGCATATTTGTTGAGTGAATGAGTGAGAGCACAAACCACTGAATTATGCGTCTGGTAGCTGTGTAATGGGTCTAATGTTGAAGTTTAGTTTTTTTAATTTGGTGTGTTTTGTTTTTAAGTCTATAAAAATAAAGAGCTTTTGTATAGATTCTGAATTAGTGACAAGATTGCTGGGTTCATGTCAACAAATACATTCTTTCACCTCAACCCATGAATTTACTTAGGTCTAAAGAGTACCTTATAGACAGTATACAGTTAGATTCTCCATGCTCACCACCCAGCAGCAGGGCTCCAGCTGCTGCATCTGTTCTTCACTCAGCACCCCTGAATCATGGCTCACCCACCACATTTGGGATTGAGCCTGGAATTCTGCCAACAGGATGTGTTCACACAAGTGCTTTACCACCTTGGATGGCCACTTTTTTCCACTGATTGCTGACTTAATTACAGAGCAATCAAAGAGTATATGAAATGCACTCTTTAGTATCTGTTGAGTTGTGCTCTGTGGACCTCACTAATAATCAATTTTTATTAACATTCTTGGCTGGTTTTGAGGAAGCAGACAGGTATTACTGACCCTCTGAGTTGTTGTTTAACACCTCAGGCCTCTCTCTAGACTAAAGAAATCCTCTTGGCTTCCTCTCTCATTTTCTCTGTCCCTTGCAAGTCTACTCCTGGGGAAGGCTCAACTTGCAAATGAACCCTAGCTCTTTGAGGTCAGGACAGAGCTATAACAAGGCCAAGCTATTATGAAGAAAACCAATGTCAAGATCAAGTTTAAAATGTCATGAATTGTCAGAATGACATGTCACATTATCTTGAGAACTAGCCTGCCTACTATTACTGCCTGGGTGGCAGAAATCATGTAAGCAATATAACAGTCATAATAAAGTCCTGACGTTTGTATGTCTCAGTATTCACAAAGTATTCTGTATTAATTTGCTTCTTGAGTTCCTGTTACAAATATGTTATGTCTTTATTCTCTTGTCTCAGGAACTAAGAATTCCCTACCACACTTCCTGTCTCCCACTCACTAGTGTCCTTCTATGGAACAGATGTAACCCTGATTTAAGAGCACGAGACACAAGCAGCCTGTGTTCTGATCCCAGGTTGTGTGATAAAACTGTTGTCTGATCCTGGACAAGTAGTTTTGTGATGTGCTTCTTCAATTATTTCATTTTAAAGCAATTAGATTGAATCAGTAATTTTATAGATGAAATCGTCTCAATATATGAAGTAAGCTGTTTGGATTGAAGCATGGAAGAATGGCCTGGTGTCCTTGGTGTTTCCTTTTGACTTCAACACCTTCTTTTGCATTGCTACCCCTTTCTATCTTCAGGGTTCCATGATTTGCAAGTTTCTGTTTACCCTACCATTTTGTGATAATTTGTTTTCTCCTCTCTAAAAGCAAAGGGTTATATATCCAATTGTCTTCAAGGATGAGTTGATGTTTATGAGTCAATACCAGGGTTACAAGGATGCTTAGCAGAAGGATAGGTGTCTTCTCTCTTATGATCAAAAGCCTGAACTTTTCCATCCTTGGGAAGTGCTTTTCTTCCATGGACAACATATAGGGTTTGATGTGTTCATTTCTGAACATTGGGGTTGCCCCCATGGGCTCCCGGGGAGATTGTGTTTCCCAAAGAATCAGCTTACATAAGCTGTTCTTTCATGCCACAACCAACCAGCTTTCTGCTGTCAGTGAGTGGAGTGCCCTGTATGTGTTTGTTAGGTCGAATTGGCCTGTTGTGTTTTTCAAATCCACTGTTTTCTTATTGAAGGAAATGAGAGACAAAAGTTTAAAGATATGCAAAAGACAAATAACAATGACAATTATGAGTTTTTCCCTATGAGTAATTACTTTTAGATAGATTAAACTCCACAATCAAGTCGCAGATAGGAAGAATGGAAAAATAATTCAAAACTAATTTCTATTTTGTCTGATATTAATATAGTCACCCTATTCTCTTGGTTATTATTTGAATGGAATATATATTTTTTATTCTTTCACCTCAACCCATGAATTTACTTAGGTCTAAAGAAATACCTTCTAGACAGTATACAGTTAGATTCTCCATGCTCACCACCCAGCAGCTGGGCTCCAGCTGCTGCTTCCAGATGTGCTGATGGCCCAGGCTCATCTGCCCACAGTCAGCATGGGCTGCGAACATACCTTATCCCCTGGGTCTTACTTTATGTCTACTAATGACACCAAAGTAACACCTGAGCATACCCAGCCAAAACATTCCCTGAGCAGGGGTTTGAGGAGTGGGGCCATGTGAACAGATCTTGGGCTGAGTTTAGATAAGTGCTGCTGCACAGCAACCAAAGATGTTTACTGCCTGCCCGTGCCTATCTGAACAGTCTTGTGGTCTGGCCTGAAACATTCTGTCCATTGAGCAATTTTAACAATCAGATAAATGGTTTTTCCATCCAGTTTAATCCCAAGTGGAGTCATGTCAAAGCCTATTTTGAAAGCTCTTCTCTTCCCAGAACAACCTTCACTCCTCAGTTCCAATCTCCATCAATGATCGATTTCTAATAAAGATCCATCTGCCAGCTCCAACCACTGGTTTTGCTAGCTCCAACCACCAGTTTTGCATGAAGTAATTTGATCTTTTTGCCAAATTCCCTGAGCTTATGTGTATCGAGAGTGTTCACACTGTTCTAATCATCACAAAGCTTTTAAACTTGAGGAAATAAATCTTGATACATGTGATGATAAGGCCAGTCATGCTTTGCAAAGCCACATACTTGTAAGAGATTCTAAATATTAAAAGCATTAAATATGAAGAATTGACAAAAATGTTAGTGCCTTTCATTCTAATCCTTACTCTCATAGATTAAAAAAAAAAATTGCACAAATTTTTCTGAATCCCCAGGGAATAGATGTTTATGGTAGAAAATTTGAAAACATATCAAAGTACTGAGAAGTGAATAAAATTTCCCTGTAACACATTCAGGGAATGTTGATATTGATACCACTGAGGCAATTTCCTATCTGTACATATAAAGTTTCAATTAACCTGAGTTACTATCAAATAGAATATACCATTACACAGCCTTAAAGTTTCCTATTACATAGTGAATATTTTCCTCAGGCAGAAATATTGTTCTTGAATCAGTTTTCAATGACTGTCAGTATTCAGCTGTGTATGGCACCAAAACTTATTTCACATATCCCCCATTGTGGACCATGGTAACTCTTTCCAAATATTCACAATTCTAAATACAACACTGACAAACATTATTAGATGTACATACTTGTGTTTAACTCATTATTTTCTTAGGATAAATTCCTGGAATTCAAATGTGTGGGTTATAACTGTGCACATGTTAACAGTTTTTGAGGTTCATGGCATGTGTCCTTTAGAAAGACTGCACAAATCCATCTCCCCATAACAGTCCTCAACCTTTTTCCCTGCCTGGCAGCACTGGGCAAACCCCTTTCTGATTTTAAAGTTTAGAAAAGGTAGTGTTTTGTGTCCTCTTAAGTGACAGTCAGGTGGGGCCACAAGAGGAGACACAGAAGAGGAAAAAGTACCCCCAAATTTATTAGTCATAGGTCCCAGAGAGAGGGGGGTCTTCACGTACCATGCAGGGCCACTGGAGAAGCACCAGGTTTTGGGGTGAGCAGAAGTCTGGCGTGAGACATTTGGGCCATGGTTTTTATTGAGGTCTCCATTGTAAAAAGCAAAAGAGTAAGAGGGGAACACTTTAGGATTGATTAGTTTGGGTAATTTATGAGGGTTCTAAACTATAGGGTGGTCTAAAGTGGCTAGACCTCTGACTCTGGGAGGTGGAAGACAGATAATGCTTTCTGGGTTGCCACAGCAGGTCAGACTCACGGTTGGTTATTTCAAGATCAAAGGCATGCTCTGGGAATTGGCTAGCTCACTCCCCTTTTTGAAGAGTAGCAGTAACTTCTTAGCCTGAGAGATATTTTAAAACATCAAAATATCACATTATACAGAAAATCACAATATATACAACCAGTGAGCACTGTTCTTACATCTGAACTGCAAATGAAGACCTTGCTGGATGCAGGTGTATGCTGTGCACTAGCCTCCTTTCTGTGACATTTCTACATGCACACTGGCCCACTCTCAACACGACAGAGTAGATTTTGGGTGGTTTTAGCTATCAGTCAGCATTTCTCGAGTAGTTGATAAAAAAAGATGAACACTTGCGCCCAAATACTTGAGACTTTGGGTCTGGAATGGAACCCTCCCTGCTGGCAACTTGTCATGCATTCAAAGTTGTTTTTCTCTGGGGTGTCAGAAGGGGACACACTGGGGAGGGGGACACAGGACAGCATGTATGTGTGAGGACTGGTGGATGGTCACAGAAGCATGTTTTTCCAGGTCCTCTTTTGGCCGTGCTCAGCCCTTTTAGGGAGTTTAGTAAACCAGGAAATGCCCAATCAGCAGAAAGAATATCCCTTACAGTGGCATGGACAAGTTCACCAAGCAGGACATCTCAGGCACCTCTGTTGGAGACCACAGGCTTCTGCTAAATGATCTCTTGGCTTTGGGGCATTTATAGATCCTGAATTAGCAAGGGGCTCAAATGAGGGTAGATTAAGGAAATGTGGTATAAAGAAGTTAAGTGATTTCCCCAAAATCCAAGGACCAGGATTTAATGGAAAACAGAGATAAATTCTACTTTCTTCTAATCCTAACTCAACACTCTTTCCACTATTACACATTGCTTTTATCAAAGACAAGAGCACATATGTATTTCTCTTGACTGTAGAAGGAAAAAGAGTTATTGGTGACACTTGGCTGGGGTTTGCTTAAAGTGGAATCATTCTCCTGCTCAAATCTGCCATCAAGTTGAAGGGCTTCCTGACTGAGGACACATATAGAGGTCTTTGGTGTCTCTTGTGGCCAAAGTTTGTACATAGTAGCCCCTAGAAGTTAAAATCAGTCTCTTTTCCTGGCTTCTACAGCATTCACAGCTTAACAGCATTCACAGTCCCTGCCCTGTAAGAATTTGTACTCTGGAGGAATTATAAGGTTTGTGGTTGAGATTTTTAAGAGGTCATCCATTTAGTCTTTCATTCATCAATTTATTGCATTATTATTATCAAGAAGCTCAAAAATAAACAAATCATATCAATTAGGATAAGTGTGGTTGTGGTGCCATAATTCACTCTTAGTGAATTTTAACAAGAAGAGTTGATGTCTCATGCACATTGCATGTTCATTATAGGGGGTCTGAGGGACTCCAGGACGGTGGAACATGGCTGGTCCCTGCAGCTCATGACAGGACAGTTATGAAGGCAGTTGCATGCTCTGGCACTTAAATACTCGATGTTAAAATAATTGAAGAGATGTTCAGCACTGGCCCTAGGGGCCCATCTTACCCAGCAGACCGGGAAGGCCAGTCCTTTCTGAATCTGGAGGGCAAGAGACCAGTGTTTGTGGAATAGGGGTGCTGACCCCCTTCTGTTCTGTCTCCAGATGGTTTCCAATCACTTGGAGATGAGAAAGTTGTTCACACTGGACAAAGTGAGGCTTGTCCTTTGCTCTGTGGCTGAGGTGAGCGTGAGAACGCTGGTTTTGTGGAAGGTGAATGCACACCTCAGATCACAGTGACAAATCTCACACTGGAATTGGCTTTCCTCTTATCGCTTAAAATTTTCTTTGCTACGTATTTCAGATGGGGGAGATGGAAAAGGGAAAAACCAAACCAAATATGCACACGTTCAACCCCAGACCAAACACTGCTCCCCAAACCTCCCTCCTTGACCATTTTATCTGTGTTTTCTGTGTTTGTCTATTTTCCTTCTTGCTCCTAGTACATACGGACATGCACTTTGTACAGGTCATTTAAATCACTTTACCATTCCCTAAGTTTAAAAACAGAGAAACTCTACTAGCAGAGTCTTGAAAACTACTCTTTAAAAAAAATAAAATTTTGGCCCCTTGCCTTTTGAAAGCCTTGGCTTTGCACATTATGCCTGCTGCTTTATTTCTTCAGACCCAGCCAGAGAAAATTCCCCTTCCCCAGAGGTATCTGCAGAATCTGCTGTCTTATGAGCTTGTGAAGGGCAGAGGGAGGGCTGTGGTGGGCCGCCATCTGGCCTCACGTCTGCCGGTGCTGGTGGGGTCCCTCGGAGACCTGCACTGGAGCCAGAGACAACAGCTTTCAACTGTTTCTGGCAGCCTCTTGCTTCCCCAGCAGGTCGTAAATCTCCCGGCGGCCGGCCGCTCTCTTTGGGGACACAGGATGCACAGTGGCGGTTTGAGGGCTCATGGTTTCCAAGAGATATGAAAATATTGAGATATGAAAATAACGGGGTGTAAGGATAAGGCGCGACTGCAGTTTCCTCTCCTCTCACGTTGCTGCAGGTCTCACGTGGTCTCTGCCCTCAGGAGGACTGAAGCTGGGGGCACATGGATGTTCTCTCTCTGGGGTTGTGCCTCCCTCTCCCAGGGAGCGAAGGCACCAGGCATCTGGAGAGACAGACTTGCTTCGGTGGAGATGAAAGGGTTTCTCAGTGTTTGTAACTCAAGATCACCTAAGGAAGGTCTGGAGACACACTCCTCACAGTGCTACAAAGCTCTGTCCTCCACCTTCTCAGCAGGAGTGGAGGCTGAGGAGAAATGAGGCCCATGCCTGCATCCCCAACTCTGGACTCCTCTACCCTCGGCAATCTGCCCCAACGTGATGATGGCGAGGGAGTCCCGAGACCTGGTCTGACCTGAGCAAATCCACCAGTCTCTGAGAGGCGCATCAGGCCGGTCCCTACCAGCCCTCCAACTCTCCCAGAGGCAGGCTGCCCTTCCAGAAATGACCATCCTCCAGGCCAGCCTTTATTCTGATGACACAAAGGCCCCTTCACTTCCAGGTCCGTTTCTTTCTAAATCCTTCCTCTTTTTCCCTTCTGTGGGGAAAGGGAGTCTGGCTCACCCTTTGACCTTTGCCTCCACCAGCTCCATCCCCTCCACCTGTGAGCAAAGCTTTCTTGTGTAGATACACATGCACCACACACGCACACACACACACACACAAACCCAGCACATGCTCACATCAGCAGACATCCCATTACAACACACAAACATAAACATTCACATGACTAACACCACACTCCCCTACACGCATACTACACCAACATCCCCACACACTCTCCATGCACACTGCGCTTCTCACTACACAAACACAGCACACAGCATATATACTACATACTCACAAACACCATACACAAGCATGCACCACACATCACATTACATACACCAGTACCCACACAACATAACACGTAACAGAACACATAAACAAAATACATACACAAAATGCAGACAGTGCGCATAACACACACTTGTATCAATACACAGACATCACCCATACCTCACGTCACACCACACACACATGCATTCACTCACACATGCACACGCACACAGAAGATGCCACACGTTCAGGCACGCCTCACCCTGTGCGCAGTGCACACAGCAGTCAGCCTGAGGGAGGAGGTGCAGATATGGAACTGGAGGAGACTGGTGGTCACCCCATTCCCTACGCTCCAGAGGAGTAAGCAGTGGTAGCAGTGGGTTGTATGTAGCAGTGGTTCGGTCCTGCCCTATTTCCCTGGTGTTTCTCCCTGATCTTCTGCATCAGGACTTCCTGGCACCCCTGGAACTGCGCAACCTGGGGCCAGGCAGCCTGGGAAAAGCAACCAGAGTGGCTGACCAGGGGCTAACACCTGCCTTCCATCTCTTTCTGCATTAGTTCTGAATGCTGTCCATTTCCCTGTTTGTTCCTAGTGGCCATCCTGTCATAGCACCCCTCCTTCCTTGCCTCCTGGGACGGACCCTAAATGCACTGGCACTCCCCAGTCCTGGTGTCAGGGCTCGGTGGCTCCAGCAGAGTTCACAGCTCATGCTTCTCTGTTCTGTAGCCCTGCAGGCTCTATCAGTGGTCGCTCTACCCTTCTCGGTTCCACCACATCCTAACCTTGACCTGCTGTTTTGGAGGATTTTGTCCCCTGATAGATGGACTGAGTCATGTTCCCTTGCAGGAGGCATAGGATTGTTACAGAGGTGATCAGGTTAAAATGAGGGGTTGGGTGGGCCCTGATCCCCAAGGGGTCCTTGTAAAAAGGGGGAAAGTTGGATAGAGACAGGCAGGCGTTGAGGGAAGATGATGCGAAGACACTTGGAAAAGATGGCTACCTGGTTACCAGGAGTGGCCTCATGCCTGTCTACTTGGGACATTAGAGACTGTGCCACATTCATTCTTCATTTCTCCACAACCTCATTTACACAGGTGTAGGTGCACAGAAAAGTCTCAACTGGGGATTCACATTGTGATGTGGGGAGGGAATGAGCGCTAATTCCCTCCCTGCCCACCTGGGACCCTGCCAGATGCAATGAAGCAGAGCCCAGACCCCCTCTCCTGGAGATGATTTGATACAGTCCAGTCCTAACTCTGACATGACTGTGGGCCTCAGGCAAGTGACCCTGCCTGTTTTTGTCTTCTTCTTCTTCTTCTTCTTTTTTTTAAAGATTTGTTTATTTGTGCATACAAGAACTGGGGTAAAGGCCAGAGGCGGGTGAGAGGATTCACCAGAGACAGAGTGGGGAACAGAACAGGAGGATTGACAGAAATACACTGCTGAGAGGAGCAGTGGGCAAGACAGGAGAGGCCTTCTGTGCCATGTAGGTCACCCTGGCTGGCCAGGGATCGAACTTGTGCTGCAGAGGCTGTGGACAGCTTCACAGTACTGTGCATAACCCCTTGCACCACCAGGGAGGCCCCTGTTCCTAAGTCTTCTCACCTGTAAAACAAAAAGCAACTCCTATCATCTTTGCCATGATCCAGAGCAACAAAGGGGATGAAAGTCCATTTGAGCAGAGGAAACTAAGCCCAGGAAATGCGGTAGTTCAGCATTTCCCAAAATTCCGGAAGCCTCTAGAATCTCCTGGAGGCCCCCTGGGGTGGAGAAAAGAGCGTGGAGTTCAAGGCTAGACAGCATTCAAAACCAGACCCTAGCTTTAGCCCAACCTGTCCAAAGGGCACAGGCTGTTGAGCCACAGGGCCCTGGCTGAGTGCTTGGCACAGTGGGCAGCAACAATGTGCTGCTCAGCGTTCTGAACGTCACAGTGGCTACCAGTGACGTGGGGGTAAGGCAAAGGTGGTAATCAGTCAGAAAAGAAAACTCCCTGGGCTTCAGAAAGACCAGGGCAAATTTGGGTAGGCACTTTAGAAAAAGCAATCAGAAGTTAGTTATAGAAAGTCTTGGCGGAGGCTGGGGGGCTTGAATCAGGCCCTCAATAAAGACTCTCCACACCCTTTGGTCAGGGCACAGATTTGCCATGTTTTTTCATTGCAGTTGGGTCTTGCCTCAGAGTGTAGAACTGTCCTTGCCAGGCAGTGGGGAAGGCAAAAAAGGTCTATCTTCAGTGCCCCGCCTCTAAGATGCCCCAGGTCTCAAGCCCCCTCCCTTGATTCTGAGCTGGGCCCTGAGTGACAAACCTTCAGTGGAACCCATTTTTTTTTCTCTTTCCTTTATCCTTTAATAAACACTTGGGTGACAGTTCACCGGGACTCGTGGAGTCTGGGGCAGAGCTCTAGCCCATCAGTTGTTCCTCCTCCACAGCACCTGTCCTTCTCTGGGAGTAAGGAAGGAAGCTGTACCCAGTCACCCCCAGGACAAACCTGGCCAGCCAAGGCATCTTTTCTCCAGAAAAAGGGAAAGGACCCTGGCCCCTGGGTGTAGGATGAGGGCTATCGAGTTTCCTGGGCTCCCAGGCAGGAGTGTGGGTATCCAGGGATGGGCTGACCTGGGTGGCTCTCAGTGGGACAGTCCTCCAATGCCCACCCAACATAGTGATAGAGCCGTAGTATTGCAGTGTGTGACCTGGGACTTGGGGAGAGACGGAGGCAGAGAGATGGAGATAGAGCAGGCTGGGTGGTGGGGGCAAGACTACTCCCCAAGTTTTATACACAACCTGCCTGGCAGTTGCCATGGACCTACTTTCCTCGGACCCTTGCTGTGACCTGTCTGTTCCCTCGGAAAGATCTGTCCAGGTATCTTCCAAGATCTGGGAAGGAGACTGGTGACACTATGAGTAGGGTAGTCCAAATGCCATCTTGTGTAGAATGAAAAGGGTAACATTCAAGTAGAAGGCAGATCCCTGGTTCTTGGCTTACTGTAGTTCTATCACTGTGCCTTGGGTGGGGCTGCTCACAGATTCAAGTCTCTGTTACCACCAAAGAGGTTGTGTGGTCAGTATGACTCATAAGTGGCCTCCATCTTCCCTGGGGCCATTTGCCTGAAACTTGGCTCATCTTGACATGGGCAGGGTAACTGTAGAGAAGGCAATTTTTGGTGTGTGCGGTGTCTAACCTGATGCCAACAACCATCATGGAATTCTTGCTCTCTACCAAGCAGCAAGTCATGTGAAAGATCATTTCCTTTGGGGACTGGGATCATTATCCATTGTCTCCCACAGTCCAGGTAGAATATGGAAGTGGTTCTTGTGCACAGGTGGGGATGGTGTTAGTAGAACCTTGTTGGAAGACTTGAGTGCTGAGTCAGGTTTTGAGGGATGAATAGGAGTCTGGGGAAAAGGGGGAGGCTGTGTGGGAAGAGTGATGGAAGACAATCTTGAAAGATCATACAGTGTATTCAACTACCCAAGACAGGCCAGGAACCTGAGCAACTCAGACTGTAGAAGGGGGCATTGTGAAGGGGTATGTGGGTCTGAGAAGAATATACCTGGGGCTATTTGATCACTCTTTCCTCATTTGTCCTTCTCAGCCCATTATTCAGTTGTTTAGGGGTAACTCAGGTTCTGAGAGTCCTCTTGCTGCTGACTCGCTTTCTGAGTTCTCTCTGTCCATCATGTCTAACCCACTGTATTCTTAGCCAGGTTAAATTCTCCTCCTCCTGACCTGGTAACTTACCCATCAGCATAGCCAAACTCCCCTAGCTCTAGATTCTGCCTCACACCCGCTTGGAGTATAAGAACATCTCACCAGAGTTATTTTATCTGATTCTCTTGAATCATCTCTGAGAAATGAGTATGCTCACCCCACATCCAGATGGAGAAATGGAGGCTTAACTATTATGACCTGGGGAAGTTGAGAAGCTGCACCTTGAAACCTGATTCTAGGTCAAAGGCCAAGGTTTCCCCACCATGCATGTTCACAAAGTCTTTCAGAAGGTCAGTGTCATCTTAATCCAGTCCAAAAATGGACAGAGGAGCTAAAAAGAAACTTCTCTGAAGAGGAAATGCGAATGGCCAACAGGCATATGAAAAAATGTTCAACATCACTTGCAATCAGGGAAATGCAAATCAAAACTACCATGAGATACCATCTTACACCAGTGAGAATGGCACATATTAAAAAAACTAGCAACAACAAATGTTGGCGAGGTTGTGGAGAATAAGGAACTCTTCTGCACTGTTGGTGGGAGTGCAAACTGGTCCAACCACTATGGAGAGCTGTGTGGAGATTTCTGGACCTACTAAACATAGAGCTTCCACAGGATCCAGCAATTCCACTCCTAGGTATTTACCCAAAGAACACAGAAACATCAATTCCAAAGAGCACCTGCACCCCTATGTTTATAGCAGCACTATTTACAATAGCTAAGCTTTGGAAACAGCCCAAATGCCCAAAAATAGATGACTGGATCAAGAAGATGTGGTACATATACACCATGGAATATTACTCAGCATTCAAAAAAGATAAACACATGCAATTTGCAGCAACATGGATGGCGCTGGAAGGGATCATGCTCAGTGAAATAAGCCAAAAAGAAAAAGAAAAATACCGGATGGTCTCACTCATAGCAGGAATCTAGAAAACTTAAATAAGGGACCAGGAAAATGAATAACTATAAGAAAGTGAAAATCAAAATCAACAAAAACTATGAACCAGAGACACTTTTTGGGGGGTGGGGGGCGGGAGGGGAGAGATTGGGGTCAGAATGGGGGGATTGCAATTGTATGGGGAATATAAAAATAAAATTTATTAATTAAAAAAAAGAATTATATGGTATACAGCATTTGAAGTTTGGGTTATGTCTACTCAAGAACATTCCCTGGAGATTGATTTGAGTTATCGCATGTTTCAGTAGTTGTCCTTTTTTCATTGCTGAGTAATATTTCACACCTATATGTACCACAGTTTAATCACTCACCTGCTAAAGTGTATCTGAGCTCTATCTAGTTTGGGGCTATTGTGAATAAAGCCACTCTAAACATTCACAAAAAAAAAAATTTAAGTCTTCTAACCTATGAATACGAGAAATCCTTTCATTTATTAGATCTTGTTGAATTTCTTTTGGTAGTGTTTTATAGTTTTCATTGTATGAACCTTATACCTCCCTAGTTAAAATTTATCACAGAGTATTTTACTTCCTTTTTTGATGCTGTGGTTTATAGAATTGTTTTCTTAATCTTGTTTTCAGGTTACTGGCAGAGCGTAGAAATAAAATCGATTTTTGTGTTGATCTTGTATCCTGCAGTTTTTCTGAGTGTGTTTATTAATCTAAGAGTTTTATTGTGGAGACTCTGGGTTTTTCTATATATAAGATCATGTCATCTATGAATAGAGATGATTTTTTTCTTTCTTTATTATTTGAATACTGATATGGGCCTGAATTGTGTTCCCCTAAAATTCCTATGTTGAAGTCCAAAGCCCAAGTCAGAATGTTACTGAACACTGTACTTATCAGAAGAGGAGACCTGGACACACATAGTGTCCTTGCCCAGAGGGATGTCTACATGGAGAAGCAGCAAGACTTCCTGCAAGCCAAGGAACAGGACCTCAGAGAAACCATGCCACTGGCATCTTCATCTCATACTTTCAGCCTTTGTAACTGTGAGAAATTAAAGTTTTATTGTTGAAGACATCCATGGTATTGTTATAAAAGTCACTGGAAACTAATACATATACAATTGCTTTTAGCTTTTGAATAATAACATTGACCATCCAGAAAATTGTGTCTTATCCATTTTGTGCTCTAGGGACCCAGATCAAGTCTGAGACATGAACCTTTGTGGCTTAATGAGAGCCCAGACCAGGCAGGGGCTGGGATGTGGCTAATTTGATAACTGAATCAAGTCTGTCCTTATCCTTTCAGGGAGGTTTGCCTTTGCCCTAAACCCCACAAACCTTCACCACCCCACATTTGCAATGGGTATGGAGAAGAGGTATCTTGATGAAAAAGTTCCTTTTACTCTTCTTCTCAGTGGTGAAGCCTCAGTCCTCTCCTTTATGTTATTATCTGGTATTGGTGTTGATGATCATCACAGGGATAATTACATCCTCTCTTGGCTTTCCAACTACCAGGGCCCCTGCCTCACCCTCTCCTGTGTATGGCAGCCCCAGGGAGGATCCAGCCCAGGTCAAAACTCTGCCAAGTGGTATTGAATATAAGACTTTGGACAGGGATGGGAAACCCAGTCTTTGCTGTGGCTGAAGCACAAAGGACATTCTTTTTGCGTCTCTTATGCTGCCTGCCCATTCCCTTGATCCAGAATTAAGTTAGGCTTCCAGGGCCACTTTCCCGCCTGTGAAATGGGAGTAATGATGCAGACCACCTACTTTCCATGGGGGTCCAGATGTGGCTGATCCAAGTGACTGTAAATGCAAGATGAAGAAAGCATAGTTTGGGGGAGATATATCTTGGCATAGACACTATGTGTGTCCTCTTCTGATAAGGTCTCCTCTTCTGATAAGTACACTGTTCAGTAACATTCTGACTTGGGCTTTGGACTTCAACATAGAAATTTTAGAGGAACACAATTCAGGCCCATATCAGTATCCAAATAATGTGAGACACCATCCCCCTCAAGGGTCATTCCATCTTTGGATTGAGGAGAATCCTTCCAATATGGAGGATAACTCTCTATGTGAGGCCATTTCATTTGTGCAAGAACTAGGAAAGACCTTTGTGTATAGATCTGAGGCTAAAGTGCTCTCAGTTTCTGCTGCATTTCCTACGAGACTGACTCAGCCATCAATTTGACTGTGGCTTGTCCACCTATAGCCATTCTTAAGCCTTTCTGGCTCAGACATGGGTTTGAATCCAGTTACCTCACCCTTCAGGTGTTTGACTATAATAGCTGAGTCAGCTTTCATGTGTCCTAGTGCCACATCTGTAAAATGAGGCAAATAATGCTTATTTGTGTAATGCTATTGTGAAGATGAAATGAAATAATGGCTCTAGATATTGGATGTAGGATATCCTAGGAAATTCACCCTAAGAAATTCATAAAATATTCATGCATAAAAATATTCATTAAAGTGTGGTTTATTAGAGGAAATAATTAGAAATAATCTAGAGGTTTAGCATTAGGGGATTGATTAAGTCCACTTAGGTATGTGCATTATAGGATACCAGGGTGCTGTAAATTTAAAAAAAAAAAAAAAAGACTAGGGAGCATTATCTTCAGAATGACCTTAAGTGGAGGCTCTGTTAGTCATGCTATAATTGTTTTCCTATCCAGAACTCTCCCAAGGTCTCCCTTTGTCCATGCCCCAATGACCACCTTTATTTCTGGGACCAGGAATGGATTACAGCAAAATTGAGTCAATCAGATTTGTTCATTTGAGAACAAAAACCCAGAGTCCTGGAGAGCAGACTGATCAGGGAGGGGGCCATGTTGAGTTACCAGCCTACGTGGAAGCTGTTCTGTAGCAGAGTCTGGACCGGGGGCCATAGAGAGGAATGACCCACAGCCCCAAGGACAGACAGAGCGAGAGATGGATAACCCATGAGAATAACTGCCCCAAAAGCCTGGCCATAATCCTGGAGGCTTGTTTTTCTAAAAAAATTCCTTTTTGTTTGACATTGTTTTTGTTCTTTGCAACTAAATGATTGCTGCCAAGAAAATGTTTTGTGAACATTTGTGGTTAAAATGTTTATTTGTGGGTAGGAATATTACAGATAATATATCTTATTTTTCTAAACCTTTTTCTACTATTTTTTCTACAATGATTATTCATGAAGTCTTTGTTTTTAAAAAATGGCAAAGCCACCTACTTTGATAGTAAATTAGTGGTTCTTATGAAGCTGAACTTGTCAGCAATTCTACTCTGAGACGTTTTGCAATACAGTCTATATAAAGCTCTGTATTTAAGTGTGCATGGCAGCTTACTTCACAGTGGCTGGGGTAGAAACAGACAGGGGCTCATTTTTTTAAATTAAATTAAATTTTTTTTCTGGTTTTAAATACATTTTTGTTGAGGTAGCAATGGTCTATAAGATTATATAAGTTTCAGGTACACAACATTGTTAATTATATCTGTAAAGGTTACTTCACAACCACCACCAAAACTCTAGTTTCCACCCATCAGCATTACCTGTTTCACTCACTCCCCAATCACTTTCTCCTCTGGTAACCTCCAATCTGTTTTCCATGTCTAATTTATTTATTTATTTTGTTTGTTCATTTGTTTTATTCATCTTTTCCATATATAGAACTGAAATCATATGGTATTTATCTTTATCCACCTGACTTATTTCACTTAGTAAAATATCTTCGTTTTTCCCATGTTGTCAAAATGGGCAAGATTCCATCCTTACTTTCAACTGAGCAATGTTCCATAGTGTCTATATCTTCTTTATCCAATCATCTTTCAATGGCATTTAGCCCAGGTGTTCATTTGAATGAATAAACCAACTTTGGCACATCCACACTGTGGAATACAACTCAGTAAGAAGAAGCAATGACCTGCTGAAGGATGCAACACCATCCAACACTGACAACAAGAAGCCAGACAGAAAGGAAAAAAAAAAAAGACATACCCGACAGCATTTATGAGAAATTTGGAATAAATAAGATTATCATCTGGCAACAGAAATGGTTTGTAGTTTGGAGTGACCAGGGTGATTTCATAGGGGCACAGGGAAACTGTGGTGTGATGGAAATACTCCATATCTCACTTGGGCTGGTGATACACTGTTGAAAGCCATTGAATTTTACACTTAATGATCTATTTTAGTGCACAAAAGTAAAACCTCTATGGGGTTGCAAAGTAAAATAAAGGAAGGCAAACAGTCATTATCAGTTGCTTGTATCTTAGTGTGAGTTAGTTGAGTGGTGGCTGAGCAGCCCAGAGCAGGCCCCAGAGCAAGCCAGCTGCGCTCAGGCAAGAGGTCAACAAGGGAGGAGGTGGTCTGCCTGGAGACACAAAGGGAAGGGGTAAGGCCATGGTCATGGGTGGTCCCAGTGTGGAGAGAGGCCTGAGGAGAGGAAAGGAGGTCAGTACTGCTTATAACCTCTGGCTCTCCTCCATTCAAGCCGCGCTGCCTATCCTTGTGTCTCCCTGCCGTGGTCTCGCGCAGGCAGTGGAGGTCTGCCGGTACAGGACAAAAGAGCAGAAAATTAACACTCCCCTTGCCCAGGAGCAGACCTCAACCACTGGCTCAGGGGAGTAACTCAGAGGCTCATGACTACTGTGACTCCTACTGTTCCCAGAATGATTGAGCCTGAGTTGTCTGAGTTGTTCTTGCCCACACATCCTTTTGGGTCACCTTCCCTTTCCTGCCTCACTTTCCCATTAACCTCTTCCTGTGAACTGGGCTCAGATAAGCTATTGACATTCATATCCTTGTCTTGGGACTTTTTCTTGGGGGGGGGGGGCGCGGTCCTTAAATAGGAGCACATCATCAGCCATCGACTTTGGATTCTTTTGTACTTTCTGTCACCCCTGTAGACGTGATCTCATGCAGCTGATATGGGGGTGCCGTGGAATAATGTGTGTGTTCTTCCAAATTCACATATTGAAACCTATTCCTTTCAAGATGATAGTAATTGGAGGTGGGGAGGTGATTAGGTCATAAGAGTGGATCTCTTGTGAAGAGGATCTTGTATAAGGATCACCCTTATACAAGAGACCCCCCCCGAAAACTTGCTTGTGCCTACTGCCATGTGAAGACACAGAAAAAGATGGTCATTTATGAACCAGGAATAAAGTTCTCACCAGAGAGTGATCTACTAGTGCCTTGACCTCAGATTTCCCGTATCCAGACTGCAAGAAATAAGTTTCTGTTGCTTATAACCCACCTAGTCCAAGGCACTTTGTCACAGTAGCTTGAAGGGACTAAAGGGGGTTTTCATTGCTGAGGCAGCCCAAGTCCTCACTGTCTTCTGCAGTGACAACTGCTTCCCTAGGGGTACTTCCTATGGTTTAGAGATGCAAAGATCTCAGGTTCTGTTATCATAACAGCTTATCAATTGTCAGTAACTCCACAGGGAATATTTGTCTGGTGGGAGCACCTCCTGCAGGGGTGCTGGGTGTATGCTCCCCAGGAGATTCTTCTGTTCAGATAACAATGGGCATCCACAGGGCGCTTCCATGAAGAGTCATGCAACATGGGAGAAGGACTTAAATGAACTAGCAGAACCCTTGAGAGGGCCTAGTGAGCCAAGTAACAGAATTGCTGAAATAGTTTGTAGCTTTTCGTAAACATTAGAACACAAAACACGAAACCAAACCAAACCAAAGGAAACCTCCCTGGGAGCTGCTGCGTGGCCAACAGCTGCTCTTCTGTTCCATTTCAGAGCAGCAGTGGCCTGGGAACAACCCGGGGTTTGTGAAGACAGGACATCCTGCAGAGGCTCTTCCTCTGGGGTGACGGGTTAAGTTGTCGCCTGCACGCTACACATTCACACTCCAGATGTCAAGATGGGGTTTGTTTGGTCTTTGGTGGGAGTGGCCGTGGTAGCTAGTCCATCCAGATGTTCTCTGCTTGCACTTCTCAATTGGAGTTTCCTAAAATAAGATTTCTATAAAAGTAAAACCAGAAGGGTTGGAGCGAGGCAGAAACCACATGCAGTATCATTCATCTGGTGTACTTTTCTGGGCCACTTGACTTTCCCGTCTGTCTGCTCTGGTCCCTGCAGTGGCCTGGTCACTGTGGCTGACCTGGTAGTGTCTGGCCTCCCCTCGGAGGGCTCTTCATGACTGCCCTTCGCTGAGCAGGTATTTCTGTCCCTGGACTCTTCCTGAGACCAGGCTGCTCATACTCCAGGTGGCTCTCACTCCAGAGCAGTCAAACACGGACTGGAGGAGCAGTGAACACATCCTGTGCAGCCTTGTCCCTGGCTGGGAACATTCTGAGGCACAGGATATGCAGTTTCTAGAAGATTTTCTGTGGGCCAGGCTGCTCCCACCTAACACCTCTGGCTCTGTGGAAATATCTCTCTCTGGTCTTATCCTTGCTGCATCCGCCCATTTCTCTCCTTGTGTGTCTGCACCTCCCCAAGAAACGGTTTGTTCTCAGTCCTTGACCAAAATTTGAGGGGTGAGTAAAACCAGGCACACTGCCTAATTTAATTTTCTAAAGCTGGTCTGTTAAGTCCCTGATCAAACATGTCAAGGTTTTCCCACCACTTCTAGGGAAAGAAAGAACAAAGCCTTTTGTTTGGTGCCTTTTCTTCATCTGTTCTGAAGCTTCCTCGCTAACCTTTTCTCACGTCCCATACCCTCGCGTACGCAGGACACCCAGGAGCCCCTCCTCTCTGGCTTGCCTCTGCACTTTTACACACGCTGTTTGTCCACAACAACAGATGCTCTCAGCCTAGTGGACACAATTCAAGGGGCTTCTTCTTGTGTGGTCTCCTCTGATTTCCCCAGAGTTCTTGTTGGCTTTTCTGCGTCCAGAACTTTCAGCATGATCCTAAATATGGCAAGTATGCATGTGGTGCTGTGTTTCTGGGCTCACTCACATTGGTGAGTGCCTTGTCCACTGGGACATAGGCTTGCTCTTCGTAGACATTCTGTGATCACTAAAAGAGAATGACCCTCAATGGAATTTATTTTAAAGGAAGAAGAAGTAAATAGGTGATTTGTCCATTTGCCCACACCAGCACTCCTGGTGCATTTGTCCAGAGTTTCAGAATGATCTTTATTCAATATAACTCAAGTCCTGCCTGCTTGGAGAGGTATACTGGCCGGTCACTGGCAAGTCATTGGCATCTCAGAGGGACACTGCGGCCTGGTCTTTGTCCAGCCTTCCACCAGCTTCCCACTGGGTTCCAGTTCCTGCTCCATTCAGTCATACCCACTTGCTTTCTATTCTTTTGGCACAACAGCTTTGCCAGCCTCTAGAGACATTAGAATCCCTGCTTCTCCATGTGGAAAGCCCTTCTCTGGGTCTTTGCAACTGGTTGCACACTAACCAGTTGTCATTCTTTCCTTAGCCACACCACTAAAGAGGCAGCCCCACCCCAGGCACCATCACAGACCTTACTTGGTGTGAGTGTTTCTTTGTTTAGTTGTTGCTTACTTACTCTCTGTATCCTCCACTAGACTGTAAGTCCTTGGAGTGCAGGGGTGTTATCTGTCACCTCTGTATCTCCACCCCAGCATCTCGAACAATGACCAGCACAGCGCTGGCCTGCCATGTTGAGGGGCAATTAGCACCTGAATGAATACTGGTCTCCAATTTTCTTTGTATCCAGAGATAAAACATAGCCACAACCACAGAGACATGGTACGTGACTCTCTGGCATCCTCAGGTTATGAGTGAGATTATCTGTACTGTTGGAGTTAGCAATTTAAGTGCATTTGAAGAAGTAAAATGCAGTTTCCAGATGTTCTAAAATATATTAAACACATAAAGTTATGGTGCACCAAAGTCAGCCTCTTCCCTGAACAATCAGTTTCAGGCACACAGCTCATCTGTGCCTTTAAAGTTGCTGGTCGTGGACTAGAAAGGCCAGGCGCCACTCAGTGCCCAGTCACTCAGGTGTCAGTGCCCATGAGCATGTCCAAGCTTGAGGAATGAGGTTCCAGGGGACTCTAAAGACAGACCCTTGCCTGGATGCTAAATAGGAGGAACTGCTGGAACAGTGTGTGAAACTTCCAGCACATTCCAGTAATGGCCATGAGCTTCTGGCTTTGCCCAGACTGTTAGGGGGAAATGATGTCCTGAGCTAATCCCATACAGGCTTTGTGGACCCCACCCCCACTCCAGACTAAAGCCATCAAGACATTGGGAAAGACAAATCCCGTCACCACCAAAGGGAGGGTGGCTGGGACCTGAGGGTGGAGTTGGGCAGCCAGGTTGGATATAAAAACCAAACACGTGGGCCTTGGGGTCTCTCGGTCTCTTGCTTGCCTCCTGGCTTCACGGCTCCTGGCTCGCGGCCAGCTCTCAGAGTGCCAGTTGGGATTCCAGATCGGCGGATCAGGTAGGACGCATTTAAAACTTTGTCTCCCACTTTTCTCCCTGAGCTGTACATTTCCTCCTTTGCCCTTCCCTTGTAAATAAACCTTTTATTAACCTTTTGCGTGTGCCTGCAGTAGGGCATTGGTAAGTCCTTTTAAGCGCGCGGGTGAGGACCCACAGTCAGGCACCTCGTTTTGTATCGGGGCTGCTCTACAACAAGACCACCGTGATACTCAGCTATGCCCGACACATGGGGCAGGTAGTTTTCTTGGTCCCTGCCACTGGGTCACTGGAGTTGCTTCCTCCTAGCAGGGAAAGGCCACTTCAGCTCTGCTCTTCCATAGATATTTATACCTCTTTCTGCTCAAGAGAGCCAGGGGACTGTAAAAACAATCCAAAAATAATTTTAAAAATCCCCCTTTGAGGCTGAACATTGCAGCGGGGAGAGGTTCCAGAGAAGGAAGACTTGGGAAGAGAGGAAAGGGAATGAGACTGTTACTGTATTTTCAGGTCTTCAGACCTAGTCTCCCAGGCAGGAGCGGATCCCAGGCTGCAGCGGCAGCGCTGAGTCCCAGCCACTAGACCCCCACGAGTTGGTATCTTATGAAGCTGCAGCAGGAACTTCGCTGACGCTCAGGCAAGCAAGTGAGAAGAGGCAAATTTGTTTAGCGAGATAGATATTAGGAAAAGGTTAAGGAGAAAAAGAACAGAAACAAAGTGGGACTCCCAGGCCCTGGGAACAAGGCCAGGGAGGAGCAATGGATTCGGGCCTCAGGGAATAATAAACACCTTCTTTCCCTAATTATTCTAAAGCCCCATCAGTCTCTTTGTGCTTGTTAGATCTCATGGTCTCAGTTACTCTGCCTTAATGCATCTGTGCCCAGAATTACTTCTTGCGTCCCAGCCCTTATCTTAGAGTCCTTTTTTCTTTATGGAACTTGTCCTGGAAATGCCCTGTTAGTCCTTCCCTGCCCTTAGTCTGGGAGTGTCTGGTTAATCCCCTATAGAATTTACTGCCCCTGTCTCTGGAGCCTCCCTTATTCCTCCAAGACCTTTTCCTACGCTATTCTGACCCTAGAAACTATCCCTTTGCCCTATGACTCAAGACTAGGGCATAAACAGAGAGAGGAGGAAGGGAGAGAGCCAGGAGAGAGAAGACAAGAGGAAGGGAATCATGTTTGGGACCAACCTCCCTTCCAAAGAATGAAAGGGGAAAGAATGGGAACCGCAGCCGCACATCCAGTTGGGCCACATGGGACGGCTCAGGGAATATTATCAGTTACTTCAGCAGTGTGTGCTTTCTTTCTCACAGCTGCGAGCTTTTCCCTAGACAGCATCCCGGGTGGACAGACTCTGGCAGAGAACATGGAACAGCTGGTGTCCAACCCCAGGCTGGTCACCAGGACACCTAGGAAAGGAGGCGGCCCTGTCTGCCCAGCAAAGGCGACTGCTCTGGGCAAGTGCTGGAGACAGCAGCCCTGGGTCCTCTTGCTGTGTGGGAGCCAGGGCCAGCGAAGGCGCAGACAGACCTAGCTTATCACTGCCAGACCATTTCCCCAGGATGGATTTTGGAATTGACTGGTTTGAGTTTCCTTTCCCTCCCCTTCTTAGTGCTCTGCCACCAGACAGACTCCATAGAGTGGGAGGAAGAAGCAAGGTGACCCTGAGTCTTGTTGACTGGACTGCAGAGTGGAAAGTCTGCAGAGCCTGCAGCCTGCCTGTAGCTGGGCTGTGACTGCTCAGCCCATAGGAGTTAACCAGCCATGGTGGGATGTCAGGTTTCTCCAGGGTACTGGTTCTCAAACTTTGTTCATATTAGAATCATCTGGATTAAATATAGATGCCCAGGCTGCACCCCAGGCCTCAGAAATCAGTCTCTGGGGCTGTGACCTGGCCATCAACATTCTATAAAGTTTGCTTGATTCTGGTGCAGACGAGGCTGCAACTCAAGACTTTTCAGGGAAGAACTGGGGTGACTCCTTTTCCAGGTCAAGTTAGCCCTGAGCCCTGTTTATGTGCCCTCTCTACTTTTTCTCCATCCTTATGGTGGGGGGGTGGGGAGAATGGCTGCTCTCCTGGAGCTATGGCTCCCCACAAGATGCTCTCCCCATCATGGACCTGGAAGCCCTGCAAGAGCACACCTGTGTGTGTGTGTGTGTGTGTGACCATGTGCTTGCACAACACACCTGTGGCTGTGGGGCTGTTGCACCCCTTGCTTAGACACCTGTTTAGTGGGAATGTTAGGGGGAAAGGATGTTCTGAGCTAATCCCATACAAGCTTTGTGGACCCCACCCCCACTCCAGACCAAAGTCATCAAGACATTGGGAAAGACAAATCCTGTCACCACCAAAGGGAAGGTGGCTGGGACCTGAGGGTGGAGTTAAGCAGACAGGTTGGGTATAAAAAACCAAACACGTGGGCCTTGGGGTCTCTCGGTCTCTCGCTTGCCTCCTGGCTTCACGGCTCCTGGCTCGCGGCCAGCTCTCAGAGTGCCAGTTGGGATTCCAGGTTGGCGGATCGGGTAGGACGCATTTAAAACTTTGTCTCCCACTTTTCCCCCTGAGTTGTACATTTCCTCCTTTGCCCTTCCCTTGTAAATAAACCTTTTATTAACCTTTTGCGTGTGACTGCAGTAGAGTATTGATAAGTCCTCTTAAGCGTGCGGGTGACACAGTCAGGCACCCCGTTTTGTATCGGGGCTGCCCTATAACAGGAACAGACGTGGTGCCTGTGTGCCTGCTACTTCCTCTACTTTGCTTTGCAGGGAGCTCTACTCAAGGTAGATGCTCATAAGTATTGAGCATCCACAAAGAATGGATCTGCACACCTGGTCTGGTAAGAACACACTCAGGATTGTGCCTCCCCACCTGTGAGCCACCTCGGTGGGTCTCTCTGGTCTCGGGCATCTCGTCTGTGTCCTGTCCTAGGATTGTGGCGCACAGGATTCTACTTGAGAGGTGGCTCTGAGCTCTCATGCCCCTTTAAGACTCCCTCCCTGAGGGAGATATTGCTGCTGCCCCTTCACAGCTGTCAGCCTTGGTGCCTGGGAGGCTTCTGGCATTTGGCAGTAGGGAAGCTGCCCTCACCACGATTTTGGAGCTCCCTCAGGACTGGTGGTCAGCTGTTAGCTTCTTCATAGGAATGTCCTTTCTGGGCTCAACTTTTACCCTTAAAGATTGGATCTATTTTGGGTAACTGCCAAATATGTAAAAGAATCAACGTGCTATTTCCTTGTAAACTGGTCAGAGGGGCAGTTCCTAGGTGAACAGAGGAGCCACCTTCCCACTGGACTCACAGGCCTGGCTGCAGAGGTGATAGGTAACATTAGGTGAGTGGTGCCACCCCACTCTGTCCCCCACAGGAAACACCTGCCCCAGACCAGGTGGATTCTAAAGCGGGTCTGCCAGCCTGAGCTGCTTCCTTCTCCTCAGACAACGCCTCGCTCAATTGCGGGCAGGGAGCTTGGACATCAGGACCTGGGGAGAGACTGCCCTTCCCGCTTGGCTTGGCCTGTCCCTGCTAATGTCCCTGACGCCCACAGGCCATTTCCCAGGGCTCTGCAGGGCCTGGCCAGCAGAGGGCACAGTCCCCTGCATTGTGAGTCTGGAGGCCATAGCAGCCTTAGGGTCTTTGCTGTTCTGGTCTCATCCTCTCCAGGCTGTTGGGAGCCAGAGAAGGAGGCAACTGCTGGGAACTTGCAGAGGCACAGATGTCCTTGACAGAATTTCACAGCAGCAACCCTCTTCTGGATACTGGGTATCCAGACATTCCCTTTGCTGCTGCTATCACGATACATCAGCCCTGACCCAGGATCCTCAGTCCCAGTGTAGGGTAAAGAAAATGTCAGGCTTTTCTGCCCTTCCGCCATCAGGATAGATGATGGATCCTTGTCCTGAATGCATGCCTGAATACGGGCACCTGGAATAGGGTGTGGGCATAGGTAGATGGGATTCAGCTGAGCTAAGACTGTGCTTTTAAGGGCGGCGTCACGGGGATGCCAGCAGCAGCAGTAGAAGCCGAAGCCGAAGCCGAAGGAGAAGCCGAGAAGCAGCAGAACGAACTCCAGAGAGCTCAGATAGAGTGAAGACTTGCTGGGGGCTGGGAGGCCTGCCAACCTCCCAGCCCCCCTGCCTGCCATATGCCTGGTGAACCCCAATAAAAAACCTGCAAAACCACTGAGGACTCTGACTCCTCCTTTACCCAGTCTGCATGGGATCAGAAAACCTGCACTGTGTCCTGTTCCTGCCTTTACACCCAGGAACAGAGCAAGGTCCATCTGGATTACACATCTACATGTGGCAGTGGCCCAGAGATCTCTGAGGCAAAAGGGGAGGCCTAGGACCTATTCTCCACATCTATGGTGGGGTGTGTGTGTGTTGGGCAGTGCAGTGGGATGAGGGAGGCAGCAATTAGATGATTTCAATTTTTTAAAAAAATATTTATTTAGGGGCCTCCCCTGGTGGCGCACATGGTTGAGCGCAGTGCTGTGAAACTGTGTGCAGCCTCTGCAGTGCTGTTTCGATGCCGGCTAGCAGGCGAGAATCCCACATGGCCCGGCAGACCTCTCCTGACTAGCCTGCTGCTCCCCTCAGCAGTGTATTTCAGTCAGTCTGCCTGTTCTGTTCCCCGCTCTGTCTCTGGTGAATCCTCTCACCCCCCACACTTCTGACCTGTACCCCAGTTCTTGTATGCATGAATAAATTAATCTTTTAAAAAAATAAAAAAATTGAAATGTTGAAACTGAAAGAGTATTAAAAAAGTTAAAAAAATTTATTTATGCATACAAGAGCTGGGTTGCAGGCCAGAGATACAGGGGGTGAGAGGATTCACCAGAGACAGAGTAGGGAACGGAATAGGAAGACTAACTGAAATACACTGCTGAGGGGAGCAGTGGGCAAGACAGGAGAGGTCTGCTGTGCCATGTGGGTTAGTTCCCTGGCTGGGGATTGAACTTGTGCTGCAGTGGGTGTGGATAGCTTCATAGTGCTGTGTCTTCACCCCTTGTGCTACCAGGGAGGCCCCTGATTTCAATTTTTTTGATCAACATTTTTCAAAGGAAAATTTATTTCTGAATACATGACTTTTTTGGTTATTTTTGATTGAAATACCTGTACGGTATGATTACATGAGTTTCAGGTGTGCATCATTATACATCAAAGTCTATATATGCTGCATTAAGTTCACTACTAAGAGTCTCATTTTGTGTGACAAATGTTGATGAATACTGAGCTGAAATCCCACCCTTGTGCAGTGTGCTGCCTGCTGGGAGATAGACATTCAACACATAATTGCCTGAATTACTCTAAATTACAAATCTGATGGGTATAATGAACAACAAGAGGGTTCTATGAGAGTGTGATTGGGGTGTGCACCTGCTTTGGTGGTTGGGGAGGGGTAGGTCTGTGATACTCTCCTCCTTTTGAAGGTTAAATGCCAGGACTTGGTCTTCCTGTTTTGACCTCACTCACCCCAAGGTAATCTCTCTGTGCCAAGTGTCCCTTAAGTAGGGGTGGTCTGCCTCACTTCTCCCTGGGGAGAAGTTGTGTCCATGTGTCAAGGCTAAAGGTAAGACTTCCCTGCTGTGAGGCTGCCCTCGCTTCCATTCCACACACCTGCAGCCTCAGCATCAGTGAAGCTATGAGGACTCAATTTTTATCATTTTTGGTAAAGCCATATATATTACTCTGCTTTCTGCATATTGCATGTGAACGTCTTGAAAAGGGAATTATATGTTGGGGGGCATTAGGATGTCATCTATTGGCTACTGCTGTGCACAGTGTGGGGGATCTGATGATTCCAACGGAGAGGCTGATAGATGCCGGTTATATTATATTACGGGAAGCACCAGTGTGAGGAAAATGGGGAGGGAGCTGGGATCATGGGGGTGCTATAAACTGAGCTGGGAGGACTAGAAAGGCTGTGACCCCCAAAGTCTGAGATCTAAGCCAGAGTCAACTCATTGTATAGGAATTTTCTGGCTCCTGCTCGCTTGCTGGTATTGATCAAGAGCTTTGAAATTTTAATCTGAAAGTTATAATGTGTTCACTCTCTGCGGGATTCCCTATCAGCTGAGTGAAACATAAATCCTTGCTTTGTGAAAAGCTGGGGTGTGGGTGTGAATGGGTGCAGTCTCCTCACCTCAGTCCAGGGTGTCATAGAGCTGGAGAAGCCCTTGGGCCTCCTCCACTCGCCTCTTATTTATTTTTTTTAAAGATTTATTTATTTATGCATACAAGAGCTGGGGTAAAGGCCAGAGGTGTGGGGGGGTTAAAGGATTCACGAGAGTCAGAGTGGGGAGCAGAACAGGCAGACTGACTGAAATACACTGCTGAGGGGAGCAGTGGATGAGATAGGAGAGGTCTGCTGTGCCATGTGGGTAGCTCCCTGCCCGGGGATTGAACTTGTGCTGCAGTGGCTGCCTATAGCTTCACAGTGCTGATACTTAACCCCTTGGGCCACCAGAGAGGCCCACACACCTCTTTCTTGTTCCTTCATCTTGTCTTATCCTTCCCACCTCCTAGCCTCCCAGGGGCCAGGTGATAAAGGCAGCCTGCGACCCCCAAGAGGAAGCTTGTGTTGTGGGCTAGCCTCTCCTGTTTCTGCAGAGACAACTGTTCAGCAAGTGTAAAATACTGAGAAAGGCAGACATGGGATTCAAAAAGAACAGACTTAAAGGCTAGGAGTAGGCAGAATTTTTGCCATTTGAAGAGACAGGTGCAGGGGTGGAAGAACATGGGAACCAAGTAATAAAGAGAATTTATGTTGGATTCCCTTTGGCATTTTCCCAGATACTTGAGTAAAAACTAAAAGTAACTTATCCTGCTTTTGGTTTGGGGTCTGTGTATCTTTGAATGTGGCTTCATGTGTGAATTGAATCACATGAAGCTCCGATTTATATTTGAGTGACACACACATATACAATATAAAAAATATATCTCATTTTTTACTTTTTTTTTTTTTAAGATTTATTTATTTATTTATACAAGCACTGGGTACAGTCAGAAGCACAGGAGGGTGAAAGAATTCACCAGAGCCAGAGCGGGGAGCAGAGCAGGCAGAAAGACTGAATTACACTGCTGAGGGGAGCAGCGGGTGGCAGGAGAGGTCTGCGCGCCATGTGGGACCCTCCTCCGGTGGCCGGGGGAGCAGCCGGGGAATGATCGGTGCTGCAGAGGCTGCGGGCAGCTTCGCAACCCAGCGCTCAACCGCTGCGCCACCGGGGAGGCCCTCTCATTTTTTACTTTTAAGGAAAGAACTGAGATTATTCATTGCAACATACAGATACAGTCAATCAATTGCTCATTAATTGATTAAATATCCATATTCATTTCACATGTATATTAAAGTCTGTTTTTTTCTCTTTACTGTCGCATTTATACTGCCTTCTGAGGCAAAGACATCTGTACTCCGACTACCTTCAAAAGGCATGATGTCCAGACCAACGAAGTAAATCTCTCTGATTTACATTTCAGAGTGAACCCTGCTACAGAAATAAATCATAGAGACACTCTTTTCTCATCTGCCGCAAACAGTCCCCAAATGTGTCCCAATTATCGGGAAGCATGTCACTTCTGGGGCAGACTATCAGAGACCAGAGCTTCCAAACGCCCTGGCATTTGTGGACAGAACAGCTGCCCAGGCAGCTGAGAGCAGACGTGCCAGGGAAAGTAAAATCCAATGACAAGATGGATGAGCATTTCTGGCTCCCTTTTGGTGCCTAATTACCCAGCGGAAAGGCCAACAATGGGGACATAAATTGCCCCTGGAAAACAATCCTGGGAGTGGTTCTCCCCTTCTCTGCCCCAGCCACACCTCCACATACACCCATCCCTCCCAGCCTGCTGCTCCTGAGCCTCGCCTTCTCCCTTGATCAGGAGTGGCCTCCTAAGCAGCCCCACAAGGACAGGACTCCTGTCCGGGCCCCTGCCCACACTTCCTTAGCATTTCCTGTCTGTCTCTAAAGGAGGCCTCACCCCCTTCCTGTTTTCCTGTTCACTACTGACTACAACCAGGGGAGGGGAATGTTATACTAAGTGCTTTTCTTTGTCTCCCCCCACCCTGCCCCCCACCTCTGTTCAGCACTAGATCCAATTCATAATGGGAAGAAATAAAAAAATGGGGTACAATGACCAAAGATTTACTCTAGTGGGTGTCTTTGGAAAGTTCCACAATGCTCTGGCACTCCGGTCTTCTAGTCCAGCATCCTCTCATGTAGGGTACAACCAATCACCCATAAACACAAGCTTTGGTCATCTTTAATGAGACACCAGTTTAATGACATACAGCCTCAGATATTAAATTGAAACAGTGCCAAAAAATAAATAAAATGTGATTTCTATTTTTTAGCTTGCATTTTTTATTTAAAACACAAGTACTGCCTAAGGCAAATCCTAGACACTTGTACAGTATACTTGTTCCCAATTTTTGGACGCCTCTACTGGGTATTGACCCAAAATGTTGGCACCAGTGCAATGTGAGTTTTCCTAAATTGTTTCCATGCCTGGTAGAGAATTAGAATAGCTGATTTCTTACTGAGAAAGACACAGCTGAGAGTGGGGATGGAGGAGGCCTTCTGGTCCCCATTGAGGGGGTTATGAGATGGGGCCTCCACTGGGTATTGCATCTGGAAGCCCTGAAGTGCTGCTTCTGAGGAGTTCAAGGCCTAAGAGGACATTTGACCTTTTCCTGACTGCCCTTGTGATGTGTTCTCCCTCCTCAATGTAGGAACATGGACTGTGAGAAGTGTCAGAGGACATCATGTTTTCTCCCTCCTTAGTCTTTCTGGCTCAGCACAACTCTTCTTCCACCAGAGTGAATATTTTGGCACATTCTTCAAACAGCAGATGCTCCTGGTCAGTGGAGAGACAAATAAGGGGGGTAGGGGAGGGGCCTTCCTGGGCATCACTGGGTATTTATTGACCAGGAGTAACAACAACTCATATTCACTTGCCCTTTCTAGTGTTGCAGACATTACAAGGCAATTTTTGTGCCCTTGATTTTCATTTAATCCCCTTGCCAGGTTGGGAAGAGCCAGGAACTATCCTCCCCTTTTTATTGAAATCCTCAATTTGTCTTAAATCTTTTTAGAAAATGGGAGAGTATGGATCAGATTTGAAGAATGTTTCAGTTTTTCTTTAAGAAGACAAAGACTCAGGGCCTCCCTGGTGGCGCAAGGGGTTAAGTCTCAGCACTATCAAGCTATCCGCAGCCACTGCAGCATGAGTTCAATCCCCGGCCAGGGAGGTGCAGCAGACCTCTCCTGTCTCACCTGCTTCTCCCCTCAGCAGTGTATTTCAGTAGATCTGCCTGTTCTTCTCCCCACTCTGTCGCTGGTGAATTCTCTCACCCCCTGTATCTCTGGCCTGCACCCCAGCTCTTGTATGCATAAATAACTCTTTTAAAAAATTAAATAAAAAAATAAAAAGATCAAGTCTCAAAAATAAAATGATTTGTCCAAATTGACATATTCTTCTAGTTAATATTTATGGATCATCTATTGAGAAACAGGAATGTCAGTCAGCCCTAAGTGTAGGGGGATGAAAAGCAGCAGAGCCACCCCCGAACGTCTGCCCCCGCCTCATCCTCCTAGCACTTTCAGGATGTCTCCAGAGGTAGAGGAAGAATATGATCAGCTAAACAGACTGGAATCAGGAGCAGTAATAGCATTTGTCTGGGTGTGACTTTCTAAAAGAACTGAGCTCTCCTTTAGACAGCTCTGTCACCTGGATGCACATTGGAGCAGGGGATCAAGGCCCTCATGGCAGGGAGTAGGTACTTAATCCCCAGACAGCCAGATCTGAGTCTCAGGATTTCCAGTGTGTCAGCCATCTTCAGAGAATCAGAACACTATGAAATATGTTTAGCCTCATGCTCAGAGGCAAAGGTACCTAGCCCCTGGAAGATTCAGAAGACACTTAGGGATTCTACTGGCTTTAGGAAAAATGAAATAATATATATAAAAGATTTTTAAGGAAGGGTAAAAACCGCAGCTCCCAATACCTACTTGAAATGCAAATTGTGTATTTCTTCTATTTTCTAAAAGACTCAGGGCAACTTGTAATAAAAACATGGAGTAGGATGAATAAAAGATAGAAATTAAAAATAAACATCATGTACTAAAAGGGAAAAAGGACGGATTCACAGATTGAAATCTATTTTAAGGACGGCTGCTGAATCGGGTATGTAATAAATCACATCGGAGTTCCCTGGCAGCCAGGGGGAAAGGGGAAATGCCGAGCCACATGGCTTTTATTCTTTAGCTAACTAAAGAAAGCACACCAGGCCAGTTACAAAGAGACATATATCCCTCTGCGCTGGATTCCAAAGAGTATCCTTCCTTGGTGCACATAAAATGCACCAATACAGATAGCCGTCTTCATCATCATTTCATTTAACCAGGAATGTTGTGATGTTAATGTTAATCTTTTCATTTAACCAGCTATGATTTAACCACATCATAGCTAAGCATTATTTTTTTAAGCTTTGTTTTATTTATGTATGCATACAGGAGCTGGGGTGTAGGCTAGAGGTATGGGGGGTAGGGGGTGAGAGGATTCACCAGAAACAGAGTGGAGAGTAGAATAGCCGGACTGACTGAAATACACTGTTGAGGGGAGCAGTGGGTGAGACAGGAGAGGTCTGCTGCATCGTGTGTCATATCTCTGGCTGGGGATCGAACTTGTGCTGCAGTGCCAGATAGTGCTGAGTCCTAACCCCTTGTGCCACCAGCGAGGTCCTGCTTAGCATTATTTTTAAGAGCTTTTGAATTCCAGTGATTTCTGAGTCTGCTGAAATGTTGGCTTATAGACTCAATATCCCAGAGAGAATACTGGACTATTGAGGTATTATTTTTAAGGGACAGCGTCCAGGTGACTTGGCCTTGTGAGGGTCTTTGCAGTAGGTAGATATCACTATGGACAGAGTTCCAAATGCCCCCTTTAGCCTACACCATGTATCTTGCAGGGCCTCCCTCAGAGCTCCTCATCCTCTTCTTCTGCCTCAATGTCCCTGGTTGCCATCTCAGAGAGTGGACAGTTCTGCCTCTCCATCCTGCTGCGTGTTCTTGAATAGCCCACCCCCAGCATAAGCCAGGTGGTCCAAACACCACCACCTACATGCATTCCTGATATGATAGTTTAGACTCGCATCTGTTACTCTCTAGCTGGGTGACCTGGGACAAATGCCAAGCTTCTCTGGAGAAAAGAGGCGGTTGTAGTAAATGACTCTAAGAGTTTCCTTCCAGCTGGACTTTTCTGCCTTTTCTTCAACAATAGAGGCCCTGTAAGGTGAGGGTACCTGTTAAGGGCCGTGGGCGCTGACAGTGTGAAAACTACGTTGGAAGTTTTTCCTTGCGGGAGAAGGGTGCTGTTTTGATGGAACCCCTGCTTGGGCTTTTGTTTTGGTTCAGTGGTGGGATTCTGGCTTTCCAATTGCATCATAGCAGTTGCTAATGTTTTCTGGAAATGGTGCTGGCAGGAGGAGGCTGCTAGTTGTGTCCACCTATTGGGCCACGACAGATTATCACCTTGAGAATGGACTTGGGGCTACATCTTCCAGACTCAGCCTTGTTCAAACATGAAGTGGGATGACAGGTTGGAGTTGGGGTGCTGGGGATATGATCCCAGATTACTCCAGGGTGCCCTTCGCCACAGGTGCACAAACTCTGTGGAATTTGATGAAATAATTATAGCACTAATGCGTGAGCAGACACAGGTGCTTGCCCTTAAAGACAAGCGCTCCTTCTACATACTCACCCTCCATAGACTGCTGGCATGGAGCTGCATCTTTGCCATGTTCTGGGAAATGCAACGTGAAGACACTGCCCGGCTAATCCTCCCTCCTTCCAAGGATCAATGTGTTAGACTCCCTTGTAAGAAACAAATCCTCATCTACTGTCATGAGATGGAGTATGAAAGTGGAAGGAAAAAGCGTCTTACTGTTTGCTGGGTGGAGAAATATACACAGGACCAGGGCTCTGAGTAGAGACTTTGTCCAATGAGTCACGCATGAGCTTGGTTTTAGAATTAATTGTCTTGAGGGCTCTGGAAATTTGGAGGGGCTCAGGGAGCCTCTCCCAGTGGGGATGTGGCATGGTATGTGGTGGGCCGGTTTCTTTTCTTTTAAAAATAGCAACGTGCGCTAGCCCTATACATCTCATTGGATCTTTCAAATTCCGTTGGACACCTGCTGCCCTGGCATTGCACATCCTCTGCTAAGTCCACTGGTTCAGGTGGGACTACCTCTAACTAGACTGCTCACCGGAGACCTTTGCCTCTCAGGATGGCTGTCCCAGAGAGGATCTGCCCCTGCCTAAGAGGCCTCTTCTCAGGATTAAGGAATTTTTTTTCTTTTCAGGGAATGAGAAGAATAGGAGCTTGCTGTTACTGTAGACCTTTTTCCTGCTCTTGGGGCAGGAGATCCTGTTGGACTTAACTTGGAGAAGTTTTGCTCAGGCGCTGGGAGGGAAAAAGGCGGCTAAGGTCTGACGTCAAATAAAATTCATTTAAAGGCCATGAGACCTTGTGACCTAACACCAACCCCCGGAGGGAATGCAGACTTGGGGGTGAGTATTCTATTTCCTTCTCTCTTAACCCCCAGGTCAAATGAGCAAGCTGTCCTGTTAATGTACTGTAGGGTCAGGAAGACCACAGTGCAGGTTTTCTGATCCAGCAGACTGGGTAAAGGAGGAGTCAGAGTCCTCAGTGGCTTTTGCAGGTCTTTTATTTAGATTTACCAGGAATATGGCAGGCAGGGGTCTGGGGGGCTGGGAGGCTGGCAGTCCTCCTAGTCCCCAGCAAATCTTCACTCTATCTGGGCTCTCTCTGGTGTTCTCTCTGCTTCTCTTCTCCTCTCAGCTTCTCTGCTCCTGCTGGTGTCCCTGTGACACCATCCTTAAAAGCCCAGTCTCAGCCCAGGTGAATCCCATCTACCTATGCCCACACCCTATTCCAGGTGCCCGCCATCAGGCATGCATTCAGGACCGCAAGGATCCATCATCTATCCTGATGGCGGGAGGGCAGAAAGGCTTGACATTTTTTCCTTACCCTGCATGTAATTACTGTGCTTGTAAGAAAGGCACATTTTAACCTGCTTAACTAAGACAAGGGTTGCAAGGTTCATTTGGAGGCTGTTAGCACAACAGGGCAGCCACACTTAAAATTCTGCCCAGATTATTTATTTATATCCCACCACTTGAAAGAAAATATACAATTTCTAGGTGGTAGTACACCTATTGTTGTGGTTTATTTTTTATGGTGATCCATGAAAAATTTAAATAAATTTCTAGTTCTAATGTATTCTTTAAGCTTACCACAAAAAACTTTGCTACATGTGGGCAAATGAAGGTGGTAACAGAATTGATAAAAGCAATGCAGCAAGAGCCCAGGATTTTAATTTTGCTCTTTCAGGGTTGGTTGCCATCTTGAGGACATCTGAGGGGTATGTCTGGTGATAACTCTCCCCATCAGAATCATCAATTGGTGGCACATCCTCTTTCCAATCTGACCTCCAAAGAGAAACCCCACATGCTGCCCCAATGACCCAGAGATAAGTTCTGAGTATGTGGCTTTCTTCCTTTTTCCAAAGTAGTAATGTAGCTTCTGCTAAATACATTCACTCATATACGTCCCAAATGCTTAACTTTTTTCTAAAATAAATTTTATTTTTATATTCCCCATACAATTTCAATCCCCTTATTTTGACCCCAATCCCTCCCCTCCCGGCCCCCTACCCCCCATAGAGTGTCTCTGGTTCATAGTTTTTTGTTGATTTTGATTTTCACTTTCTTATAGTTATTCATTTTCCTGGTCCATTATTTAAGTTTTCTAGATTCCTGCTATGAGTGGGACCATCTGGTATTTTTCTTTTTCTTTCTGACTTATTTTGCTGAGCATGATCCCTTCCAGCTCCATCCATGTTTCTGCAAATTGCATGTGTTTATCTTTTTTGAATGCTGAGTAATATTCCATGGTGTATATGTACCACATCTTCTTGATCCAGTCATCTATTTTTGGGCATTTGGGTTGTTTCCAAAGCTTAGATATTGTAAACAGTGCTGCTATCAACATAGGGGTGCAGGTGCTCTTTGGAATTGATGTTTCTGTGTCCTTTGGGTAAATATCTAGGAGTTGAATTGCTGGGTCATATGGAAGCTCTATGTTTAGTAGGTCCAGAAATCTCCACACAGCTCTCCATAGTGGTTGGACCAGTTTGCACTCCCACCAGCAGTGCAGGACAGTTCCTTTTTCTCCACATCCTCACCAACATTTGTTGTTGCTAGTTTTTTTAATATGTGCCATTCTCACTGGTGTAAGATGGTATCTCATGGTAGTTTTGATTTGCATTTCCCTGATTCCAAGTGATGTTGAACATTTTTCCATGTGCCTGTTGGCCATTTGCATTTCCTCTTCAGAGAAGTTTCTTTTTAGCTCTTCTGCCCATGTTTTGATAGGATTATTTTCTTTGTTGTTGTTGAGTCTCATCAGCTCTTTGCAGATTTTTGTGATCAGTCCTTTATCATTAGTGTTGTGTGCAAAAATGTTCTCCCAATCGGTGGGGTTTCTCTTTGTTTTTGTTATTGTCTCTTTTGCTGTGCAGAAGCTCTTTAATTTGATGTAGTCCCAGCTGTTGATCTTTGCCTTCACTATCACTGCTTTGGGTGATGTATCTGTAAAGATGTCTTTGATATGCAAATCACATAGTGTTTCGCCTATATTTCCTTCTATTTATTTTATGGTTTCAGGTCTTATGTCTAGTTCTTTAATCCATTTTGAGTTGATTTTTGTGTATGGTGTGAGGTAGTGGTCAAGCTTCATTCTTTTGCATGTAGTGACCCAGTTTTCCCAGCACCATTTATTGAACAAACTTTCTTTGCTCCAATGCATAGTCTTTGCTCCTTTGTCAAAGATTAGTTGACCATAAATCTGTGGGTTTATTTCTGGATTTTCTATTCGATTCCATTGGTCTGTGTGTCTGTTCTTGTTCCAATACCATGCAGTTTTGATGATTATGGCTTCGTAGTATAGCTTGAAGTCTGGGAGTGTGATACCTCCATTCCCTTCTTTTTTTTTTCAGGAGAGCTTTGGCTATTCGGGGTTTTTGGTGATTCCATATGAATTTCATCAATAATTGTTCTATTTCTTTGAAGAATGACATTGAAATTTGTATTGGAATAGCATTGAATCTGTATATTGCTTTTGGTAGGATGGCCATTTTTAATAATGTTTATTCTTCCAATCCATGAGCAGGGGATGTCTTTCCATTTCTTTGTGTCTTCTTCTATTTCTTTTAACAGTGTTTTATAGTTTTCTTTGTATAGGTCCTTTACCTCTTTTGTTAGATTTATTCCCAATTACCAAATGCTTAACTTTTATTTCTAATTGAAAACACAGATTTTAAACATTTTACTTAAGCAATACATGATTAATGCTTATTAACTGTGACATGTTCCAAAGCAAAGTGCTGATGCCTTAGTCATGTCTCTCAGGCTCTGTGCCCAGGAAGGGTGATGGTGACAGGCTCACGAGAGCTACTTCTGCATGGGAAGACTGTGTCCCTGGGGAGGCACACGGATGTCAGGGTGGTGTCCGTGACACAAAAGCCTGTGCTTTCAAGACTGTTTTCACACAGTCTTTACTGAGCAACCTCAGACCCCATGCAAGACAGGGCGGTGAGCCAGCTGAGTGTGACGGGTGCCCTCTGTCCCATTTGGACAGGACGACCATGTCAGAGGGTGACACGAGGTGACTACAGTAGAAAGAACAGCAAACCCCTTACGCAAGCGCTTCCTGTAAAGGGAGTCACTGGTTTCGTGGCATTTGGCACATAGTATGGTGTTTTCTAGAAACCCTAGTCAGTGTCTTCGAGAATACACCAACACTGTGATAGAATTGTTAGGTAGCTGAGATGAGAAATAGTCTTTTTCTAGTGTTTTCTAACCACTCTTAAAAAGAGGGTCTGTGGTGATGTTGCCACCACACCAGTCTACATGACCCTCATCTCTCCTTGGAAACTGGGGTTTGTGTAGCGATCTAAGACACTGAGAGGAAAATCATCCAAATAGGTTCCCATGTTATTGTGTCGTCCCCTCAATGATGAGTCTGAGCCAGCCTTCTCACCAATGAACCTCACCAATGAACCAAGGAAGCCAGTGGCTTCCTTGTTTGTGTGTTTGGGGATCTATGTGGAGAGAGAGAGAGAACCCAAGACCATGCCGAAGCTGTTCCTGTCTGAACCCAACTTCTGGCCACTACTTCTCCCCCAGGGACTTCAGGCATGTGATGGAGCCATTGTGGATGCCCCTCCCCATCCTGGGTGTGCTCCTGAGAAGGCCTCCACAGCTGCATCTCAAAGCAAAAGAACCACGGTCAGCCTCTCCTGTGAGAGATCATACACACCTTGTTTTAAGCCACTAAGTTTGGAGTGCTTTGCTTTGTAGCTCGAGATAACTGAGACAACTGTAGGTGAAACAGAGGAGTCCAGAACAGCAACTCTCTTAGTCCCATGCAGCGGTGCGATGTGCCTCTAGCTGCCTGTCCACTCTAGCTTTGGTGACACGCTTCCTACCTGTCGGGGCAAGTTACTCATTGAAAGGAAGGCAAGGCGGGCCAGCAGGGGACCAGGTAGGTAACTCTTACGATGTAACTGGTGCCAGACTCAGAGCTCTGTGCCCTGTGCAGGAGGGATTCCAGGGGCACACACACCCAGAGGGATCTTACAGTCCAGGAGCTTTGGGTAGAACTTTCCAGCCTCCCCTGAGGGTTTACTTCATGGGAGGACCTCGTGGTGCTGGGAGGGGTCCCCATGCCCAATGCTCGAAAAACAGGGAAACAAGTCTTTTTTTTTTTTTTTTTTATTTATTTATTTGTTTGTTTGTTTGTTTATACATGCACTGGGTACAGTCAGAAGCGCGGGAGGGTGAGAGAATTCACCAGAGCCAGAGCGGGGAGCAGAGCAGGCAGAAGGACCGAAGTACACTGCTGAGGGGAGCAGCGGGCGGCAGGAGAGGTCTGCGCGCCATGTGGGACCCTCCTCTGGTGGCCGGGGAGCAGCCGGGGATCGAACCGGCGCGGCAGAGGCCGCGGGCAGCTTCGCAACCCAGCGCTCAACCGCTGCGCCACCAGGGAAGCCCAACAAGTCTTTAAGCATCTTCAGTGACTCCACAAGATCAGATATGGGGTGTCCAGAGGGGTGCTTGGGACGAAAGTTCAGCACCTCTGTGAAGGGTGTTTCTTATAGGTACAAAAAAGGTGGGGGCTTCACTGACCATCTTTTTTTTTTTTTAATAAATTATTTTATTTTATATAATTCTTACATCATTTTTCATTTCTGCATAATATTTGCATTTTCAT